>NC_056469.1:28897796-29210993 GCF_008729295.1 Plectropomus leopardus | reverse complement strand
AGTAGTAGTATAAATCACACAAGTAAAAATAAATAAAAAAAACTAAGTATAGGTATATAAGGACATATTAGGTCAAGTTATAATAAAGGATAAAATAAAATAAAATATTAAGTAAGCGATATAGAAAAAGTGGAATAAATGCACAGAATTTAACAGGAAAGACCAAAAGATTGAATAAGTAGCTCAGAAACGAATATGTGAGCAATTCTTTTTATGAAAACTTGATGAAGAAATGCTGGTGTAGGAAGATTTTTTTTTTAAGTTAGCCCCAAACAAGAAGTTAATAATTTCCAGTGGGTGTTTGTTGACAGAGAGTGCGTGGGAGTTGTTCAGTAAGGACAGACCTTACACAAACAAATAAGCGATGCCCTGATTTTGAAGTAGTTCGAAAAGGGAACTTGAGGTTTCAGCGTTGCTTACTTCAGAAATGAAAGAAACTTTGTAGAATTCACTATTTTTTCTTATTGAAGTCATTTAAAAGAAACCACTTCCTCCTGCATGTAATGATGACTCACAAGGCCTCAAGAAAAGTGCTTTTAAGTGAGTTTCTGGTCTGCACAGAAACTACATAATTTGTCGGGCCTTTTTTTTCTGATGGTATGCTGGACATCCAGTTAAGGTCCTGGGGCAGATCCCAAAAACTTTAAGGCTTGAACTGCTCTTAGGGACTGTTGGGCATATTTTATGTGCTTTACATTCTTCATTTTTTGATAATTTTGTCATGCATATGGCATGAATTTAGTCCAGATTGTGTATTTTTGTTTAATCTTGGAATTTCCAGCTCAGCTCCTACAATAAACAAAAACTGTGTAAACAAAACTGTTACAATCATAATGTTAAGTGCAAAAAAATGCGCTGTGGAACCCATTCAAACTGCAATGTTTGATCCCACAGCCATCAAAGCATAAAATCATGACTTGTATTATTTCTGGGTGTCATTCTGGGCTTTTACCTTGGAATTTATCATTTTTACTATTTTCCACCTGATGACGTCATTTTTTTACTGTATTTGCCATATAGAGAAAATACATGCTATTTCCACTGGGCGCACTGTCATAGTCAATGTTGCTGCTAATCACTGACATATCCCAGGCGGTGATAATTAAAAAAAGCACACTGCATGTCTTATATAGAAAATAATACATTTTTATTATTATTTTTTTTTTTTTTTTCATCTAACAACATAGTGGCATCATAAAAAAACACCTGGCATTTAAAGGGTTAAACTTCTGAAAATTAATGACTATTTGATATTGATGATAATTGGTTTGATTTTGGTTTGAAAAATAAACTCAGTGAAGGAGAAATTTATATTAATGTTTAATGTCTTTTAGAGATTAATTTTGAAAAGTGCATTTTGTGCGCAGTGCATACGACCGTGTGTTATATTGAAGCGGGCCCAAAGGGTTAAGCATGGTGATGGGGGGCAGTGTCGAGCAGCAGGGGGGCTCATCATGAAGTCCATTGACATCTCCACAATTTTGAGCGTGTTGTGCTGACTGCACCACAGGGGCTGCTAAGCCTCCTGTACGTATGCAGACTCATCACCTTCCTGGATATGGCAGATAACCATTGTGTCATCTGCAAACTTAACAGCCAGGTCTCCTGAGGTGCAGCCAGGGGGCATTGCAGCTGTACGTGTTAATAATTCACTGACATGTTGTAACAAACAAATTTCAGTTCCCCAAGGACCAACACACATTCTGATCAGGTTTTTTTTTGTCAGGTATTAGCTCCGAGGTTGCAGTTATGTTAGATAAAGCATTGTCATTTTTTCTCTATTTCTGTGGTATGTTGTATCAGGCGTTTGTTCCTTGTTCAGTTCCAGAGCTGCTGCCTGTCAACACCGTCGACCATCAGCAGGTGAGAAAACTAAATATTTAAATTTTCTGTTTTTAAAAATGAACAAAAAAGTTCTCACAACACATAATATATGACAGTAAAAACATTTGACGATATCCGTCACTGCCTTTGTTTTAGATAACTTTTCAGGGAAGCGTATTTACTTACATCCTACATCTTGTAATTTGTACTTACTTATAATGTTAGTCTTAATATATAACCTCTGGTAAAGTGTGTCATGTGAAGAAGTAATGCACTGGCATTTTACATTTGGTGCAGTGACAGACGGATTTACCAAGATAAACTGAAGACGTGACCACACAGACGCTCTTTCCACCCCCTCTGTTCTTTCCATAAGTGGTCTTTCTCAATACTTGTGGGCTTATATCTTTAAATAGGTTCTGTCCCTATAGCGTTGCTGCAACCCCACACTGTCATGCCACCTCTCTGTGTCTGCGGCTCTTTCAGTATCTGGGGAAATGGTACTTTAAGGCAGCAGTCAGTCGCAGAGAGGCTGACATCCACAAGTTCAAAGCACTCGACAACATGTGGTTCACCATGGAGGAGCCGGCTAATGGCACACTGCTGCTGACCGGATATATGCGCATGTGAGCCAGCAGATACACATTCGCAAATACACACTACCTTACTGAGAGTAAATCCCAACATGAAAGTCTAAACAAGACAGTGTTTCTTAATACACATTACGAGGTCAAAGGACCATTCTCACAAACAAGTTTGAGATATAGCCAGAATATTAGAAAATATTTAAGGTCTGACCTGACATTTATGGCAATAACTGATCTGTTAAGCAGTGTTCGGGTGAATTACTACAAGGCAGCTGGTAATAAGTCAATACGGTAAAGTGTAAATGTTTATTAGGCCTTAATAATGAACTAATTTTTAGTTTGCTTTAATCAAAAATATCTATAATGTACACTTTATGTCACTATAAAAACTCATCAGCTCATTTTAACAATATGTTTAAGTCTGGATTGGCTCATAATTTATCCATTTACAATATCAAGTGGTGGAAGAACTACTCATATCCCTTACCAACATGAAAGTACAAAGTACCAATATATGAAAGTAAAGTACCAATATGTTAAAATATTCCATTATAATAAGAAGTCTTGCATTTAAAATTCTACATAAAGTGGAAACAGAAATGTTTTTGCTTTCATTATGAAATACACGCTGTTTGCACATTTAATGGTTACAGAAAAATAACACCATCAGCACTTTGGGAACAGATTTGTTCCCTATAAGCTCACTGTGCAGATCTGTCTTCTACCAATCTACTGGGAAAATAAAGGCTCCATTTACAGCACAGAGGAAGTGTGTCAATTACTGTGCAACCAAAACAGGAAGAGGATAGCGCCTTTGTTTTCCCCATTAGCTATTGGTAGCTATTCCCAGTCACAAAAGAGTATCAGTCTAACTTCTTTGCAGTTATTATCCTCAGCAGGGGAAATTGAATAACCAAAGTAACTGTGGAAGCTGTGGTAGTTGCTGTGTTCTGAGTTTATTCTAGTTAAAGGTCCAGTGTGTAGGGTTTAGGGGGATATATTGGCAGAAAATGAAAATTATTAATAATAATTATGTTTTCTTTAGAGTATAATTACCTGAAAATAAGAAACGTGTTTTTATTACCTCTGAACGAGCCATTTACATCTACATAGGGAAACAGCCTCATCCATGGAGTGCCCTGTTTCTACAGCAGCCAAGATTGGTCCATTCTCCATTTGTGTTTTCACGTCAGTCACCGTAGTTAGCAGCCCCTCCCCAAAAAGCTGCACCTGAAAAACAAAGATTTTTTTCTTTAAAGGTGAAACTGCTTCATTGAGTTTTACCAGTTTAAATCACCTAGTCTGTTTGTTTTGGAAAAAGAAGAGACCACTGCAGATAATTTGGCTCCCAATTAAAACCAATAAAAACATCTGGATCAGAAATAAGGTGAGCACACATTAAGTTACGGGAGAAAAAAGGTGCTCACACGATAGCAGGTGGAAGAGACCTCTGCTTTAGATTTAAAAAAAAAAAACACCTGCTGGAGGATGAACACTGAAGGAATTACTAAAACTATGAGTTAAAAATAAGTTGATCAATTAACTGTTACTAAAAAAGAAATATGCTTTACAAAAACTAAAACTAGTCGAATAATTGTCTGTTTTCACTTACATTAAAAGTGAGGGTATTTTCAGCTAAATATATATTAATGGATCAAAAGTAAGTACTCATTCTGCATATAATATATATATATATATATATATGCAATTTTAATCTGAAAAGAAACTAATGAATATACTTGTCAAAGTAAAGAGTACAATATTTCCCCTGAATTTTCGTGTAGTATGGAGGATACAGTAGCATAAAATGGAATCAATCAAGTAAAGTAAAAGAAACTCAAAATTGTATTTGAGCTTGAGCAAAGAAACTAAACACTTCCACCACTGATGACATCAAAGTCAACATTAGCTCTGTCCAAACCAGTCACATCGCAACCAATCTCGTTTTAATTATCTAGCCCATTTACATGAATGAAACTGCTTCACAGCGTGTTTAAAACAAAACAGAGCGATGAAAAAAACCCTGATCATAAACAGACACCAGAATCTAGGGAAGTGACGTCTCGAAAGTGTTAAAGGTGTAAAAATATATTTCAAAAATCAAATTATGCTTATCTTTTTGTGTTACTAGATGATGATATATAAAACGTATATGTGCTAAATGTGTTTTTACAACTATTCTTTTAGAGGAGATGGCTGCACAAAACAGACCTGGACGTATCACATACGTCCTGACAGGGATGATATGGAGCTGGAAGGTAACCACAGTCCATCTGCATTCACATGAGCTCGCAGAAGAGATGAACAGGTGCTGGTTTCTAGAGGACTTTTTTTTGGGCACTTTGCAGTTGGGAATTTTGTGTCAGTATTAAAATAAATGTAACAACTTCACCCCCAAAACATCACATGGATTCAGTAATTTTCCCAGACTTTTATTCTTAGCAGGGCAGGAAAACCCCGGAGTGTTTCCGTCAGAACATCTGTAACAGAAAAGCTCACTATTGAAATTACTTTTGGGTGGATTTTCAGCTTTAAAACTTCTGCACCTGAACAGATTTAATTCACGAGAAACACCACCTCCATAAATATACCAAAGCTGTCATGTGAAGAACTGGTAGTGTGAAAAAAAGCTCATTTTCTGAACAATGGCTGGACATAAATCTACAACTCTACAACAAGCCAAAGAATATTTCCAAAATGTACAGTTGTTATTGTTTTGGTAAACTACAATATAGCACACAGTGCAAAAAAATGGAATTTCAAATGATGTATTCAAACAGGACAAAGAGATATGTAAAGTACCTCAAGTTACAACAAAAGTTACAACAAGCTGTTTTCTGTTTCTAGTCTCTGTGTTGAACTGAACGACCCCGCCTCTAACTTTAAACAAACATGACAGCAGTATCAATCTTCTCTTCTAATTATTTTGCAAGAAAGCAAATTAGAAATTATTTGAATTCAAATCATTTCAAATTGTAGAGGGCTCGACTGCAAAATCAGATTTTTTGAAACGTTTGATTATGTTTTTACTCAATGTGTAGCTGCGAGAGAGAGAGAGTGATTTGTATTCGATACAAAGTGCTGCACAACAACGACAAACACAGGATTGATTTTAAAGGTTTTTTAAAGAATAAAACTGGTGTCATTTGGGGTATTTATTCATAGTCAGTGTATTACATGCAGTAGATGTTCGTCATCATGCCCCCAGTTTGGAGCAGCGGAAAGAAGTACTGACACAGAAGCTAAGTAATGTACTGCTGTGGATTTTTGCCACCTAAAAATAACCAATATAAATTTAAATGTTTGCGCCACTGAGACTATTTTAACTGCTTTACTTTGCCACAGATGGCAATTTCTGATGTGAAACTAAAGCCGTTATATCGCTCCATGGCTTCTCCACTGAGAAAAACAGTGGTTTAACTTTAAAACACATGACACAGGAGCTGCTGGTCTTATTGTGTCATTTTGGTGTTTTAAAGGGTCACACAATAACACAAACAAACTAACTGATCAAGACAACAGTAGACCAGCAGCTCCTGTGTACAGGGAACCAAAACTACTGTTTTTGTCAATGGAGTCTGGTGGCTTTGACTATAGAGCACAAATGGGAAACTGAGGCTTTCATCAGCTTCTCCCCTGGTAAGGGCTGTCTGACATATACACTTCTCAATGTAGCGTACACTCAAACTCTTACAGATCTTTTTAGTCGGGATAAATGCATTTTTAAGCTTCCCATGTTGACAGCAGTACACTGCTTAGCTTCTGTGTCAGTACTCCAGCCTGCTTCTCCAAACTGGGGACATGCTGACTGACATCTGCTGAATGTAAAACAATAGGCGGGTTTCCATTACAGATTTGCACAAAACCTTAGCGATATTTTCAAAAAGTCGATAAAACACAACTGCAAGGAGACTGTAGTTGTTCATCTGTTAATGATTAGCCTTGTAGCCTTTGGGAGTACATTGCAGTATGTTGACCTCGTTTTATGTCACTCTCTGATCACTTGTGACTGCCCTGCTGGTGTTTTTTTTGTTTGTTTTTGTTTTATGCAGGAAGGCTGCAGCGAAGGAACCTTCTCTGGAGCGGCAAGTGGGCCAACTGTCCCGAGTGCATAATTTTCCAGGAGGTAGAACCACCTCTTAAGGAGACAGACTCAGAGGACTCCCTCAACAGATACATGCTGTATGGTGAGCCATCTTTAAGGACTAGGTCACCCTGAATAATGCTCAAATAATGCAGCCCTCTCCCAAACTATTACCATCTACAGCAAAAGTTCAAAACAATTCGATAGTCCTGCATACCAAGTTAAGCCTTATTGACCCTGAGAGAGTACATTCGGGTGTTGCAGCAAGACAAGGATGTAACTAAATGCAGAAAAAAAAAATAAATAAAAGTAAATACAGGGTTCCCACACACTTTCATGGACAAAATTTTATAACTTTGCCATGACTTTTCAACGCATATTAGAGCTACGTTACGTCATCAGCCCACGAAAATAAATGTGCCAATATCTTACCTTACTTGGCAAGTTATTCATGGAGGATAACTGTAACAATTTCATTACATACAACAAAACTTCACAACTTTTCCAAAACTTTCCATGACCATGGGAATACTGTAAATAATAAATGATAGAAATAAATAGGCATAAAAATAGAAACATAGCAACAAAACTCTAAATTACAAGGCAAACAATACACATGCAGTACACACCCATGGAGGCCAGTTAAAATGTTACCTTGAGTACTCCTTTTTTTATGTCTGTTTTTTTTTTTATTTGAGTGCTGCTTGGACTGAGATGGAGGGAATTTGTGCATCATTGCATTGCACTGGCAAAGGGCCTAAAAATTGTGCGTTAACCCAAATGTTGTATTTCCATCACTAAGTTTGGGGGTTGATCAGAGCTGAAGCTGACAAATAACTATGACTTCTCAGGAGTAATTTGTCCAGGAAGTGACTACTTACTGTAAGCTTTTCAATTTAATAAAAAAGGATTAGAGGATTTGTCCAGAAAGGGGCTCTATTGGCTTGGCTTTGTTTGGCTACAAAGCATTTTGTTTAAAGCATTTAATTTTGGGTTGAACTATTTCTTTATTAACTCCTAGAAAGATTCTTTTAAACAAACAGTGGTGAAATATACTTGTTGTAAACAACTACTGGGGCCCACACATGAAATGTTCTTGTTTTTTGGCTCTACACATTAGGTCGCCAAAGTGGCGTTAACTCTGAGGCGGTGACATCATTTCTGAAAAACTTGGCTTGTCATAATGCGTTGGAAAGTGTCAGACTACCACAAGAGAAAGGTTTGTCATTTAGATAATTAAAGATAATAAAAGATGATGCTTCTGAATCTTAAAATGTTTCCTGAACCTAACAATCATATGTGCACTTACAGAGTTGTGCACCTAAATATCAACACTGAGGTAGGCATGAATATTACACCTTACCTCAATTGCTATTTTAATGATTTTTCATACTTGGTCTGTCCCTGCTCATTAAAAATTCCATGCTTAATTTCTTACAGGATGTTGCTGGAGCTATTTGATGTCCTGGATGATAATAAGATTATTTCATGTTTTCACTGTGTAACAACAAATAAAGCAAAAATACAAACATTCCTTTCATGGTATGTCCTTCATGAAATGTGGTGAAATTACATCATAAACATGGTTGTTTGCCTCTGCACATCAAATCACATACAGTTTCTATCCATGTCTGTGAAAACAGGGATGTTTCACACACATCTTCCCCCCAGCAGCATAAAAAATCTCTACAGTCAGCACAGTTTTCAGGGAGACACTCGTGATTAGTGTCACCTATTCAGTATCTGAACAAATGTCTTCCCTTCTGTTCCTGAGTTGTGACATTGAGTAATGGCCACAAAAATGTTTTGGCAGAGCATTAAGATGTCACAGTCAAGTTGACCTTTGACCTTTTAGATATAAAATGTCATCACCCCATCATTTTGTGTTATTAGACATTTATGTGAAATTTTGTCATAAATAGCAAATTAATTCTTGAGTAATGGCCAAAACCTGTTTTATCACATCGCAGTGACCTTGACCTTTGACCTTGGAATACCAAATTTTAATCAGTGCATTCTTAAGTCCAAGTGGACAAGGAAGGAGCAGACAGACAACCCAAAAACATAACGGCTCCCGCCACGGCTATCACAAAAAAAAGTATTTTGTGGTGCCAAAAACATAATGTTTTGATGAAAAATGAGGCCAGTCATGATGTTGTTCTGATTGCTCATCCACCTGTTAGTTTTATCACTTTCAATGAAAATAACTACATGCAATGTTGTTTGAGCTGAGAAAAAAACACCTTTGTGAGAAAGGATACACCCACAACCACCCAGCAAAAACCCTGGGGAATTCCCATGATGCCACTGAACAGAAATACCTGTGCACGTAACTTCAGTAAGGCAGCACAGATTCTGTACTGTTACTACAATCAGTACACACTCAGATTGATTCACTAGTTTGAACACAAATACAGAGATAAATATTGATCCTGTTAAAGTCACATACAGTGTCAGTTTTATATAAATAGATTACTTTTGTACCTATTTCATTTATACACAGTTCAACTATCTTTTGTTATCAACACCCAGTTTCTAGTTGGTTTTCCTTAGAAAGATTTCTCTCCTGCACAGAAAGTGATCAGCATTATGTTTAAAAAAAGAAACAACAGCAGATTACTCAGAATAATAACTAAGATGAGTGTCAACACTGTTGTTGTTATGACAACAGCCAATATACACCTTCACCCTCCTTTGAGCTTCACCTTTCAAAACACAGCATGATTGTAAAATCATGTTCTGCTTCTGCAACATGGGCACGACACATCCCAACTGTACGTCATACGGTATCTTCATGCATGTATTTAGTAAACAAAGGACAGTCACCTAGTAACACATTTCTGACACCAGCCAAAGTGCTGGAAATGCTTAGGGATATGAAAACCTAATGAAGCGTGGAAAACAGAAGTTGACTTCCTCTCATCAACTTTCTCAGGCTGGTTTTCTTTTACTGGTCTTTGCTTGGTTACCTTGTTAACCAATGTACCATCTGATCCTTAGTCACAACCAGTGTTGGGGTCATTAAGGTAAGCAGTTATACTACTTTTTACATTACTTTTGCTTTACTCTGCAACATCGCCTGAAACATATTGTTATGTCATTGCAAGTTACGAAATGGGATATCACTGGTGTAGGAGAGAGAGAGGGGTAGAGAGAGGTGAAGCAAGAAAGAGAGGGTGACGACGGTCATTTTACGACACCCACCATACTACAAAAAACACTTTTCCTGTTAAAAAAAACATTCACAACTTGTATAGCTTTCTATGAAAAACAGTTTTAATTCTGATTGGTGGACCCTTACATACTAAAGGAAAATATACTTAAGAAATAGACATTTGTATACCATGGCGCTGTATCATGGTAAATGAATTATATGATAATGTAACGTGACTAATAATTTTAGAGCAGTGACATGTTGCATTGCTGCATTAAAGACAAATGTAATGTGATTGCAGTGTAACACATTACACCCAACACTGGTCACAACTCACTACATCGCCACTGGACTGTGTACTCGTGGGAGTGTTCAGATAGTAATGACACCACTATGTAAAAATATAAATGAAAATAAAAATAAAATGGCTCTTGTGAGCTATATATTACATTATACAAAGTCACTGTTGTTTTTACAGATGCACGCATTAACTGAATGAAGGTGCATCAATGTGTACACAGCATTTTACGACTGCAGCTGGCTGAGGTGGAGCTTTAACTACTTATTAACTACTTAATTTAACTACTTTTTAAGTCGTGTTGAGGCCTGACAGCACTTGTTACTGTTACTGTCACCCTATCATCATCATCATCATCATCATCATCATCATCAATACTACAAGTACAACATACTGTATATAGAACAATATATACTGTGACAATATATACTGCCTTTGTCATTGTCATCATGATTAGCACTACAAGTACAATATGTATTGTTACTGTCACCCTATCATCATCATCATCATCATCATCATCATGGTGATTATCAATACTACAAGTACAAGTACAGTATGTATAGTACAATATCTACCGTGACAATATATACTGTCACTGTCATTGTTATTATGATTAGTACTACAAGTACAATATGTACTGTTAATGTGACCCTATCATCATCATAAGCACCATCATCAATGTCATCATCACTACTACAAGTACATTATGTACTGTGAATGTCACCCTTTCATCATCATCATCATCATCATCATCATCATCATCTACCTCAAGTACAATAAGTGCTCTGGGGCTAAATGGTGACATAATATCGTTGCTTGGTAGAGTTGAACTTGATTTGATGACTTAAGACCAAAAACTTAAAAGGAACTTGGGTTTCTCAATACTGAGTCTCAAGACAAACTCTTCTCCAAATCTGACCACAGTGACCTTTTGATTTTTTTTTTTTTGTCAAATCTTAATAGTATCAAAGCTTAGTTTAACTCCATTCGCTTTCACTGACCTATCACACCTGACCTGGTTGGAAATTACTATATGTTGATAGGCACGAAAAGAAGAACTCATCCTCATGTTGTCATCAAACAATTTATTATGACAGGTAAGATGTACAGGAGACAACAGTGAACTGTTTGTTCTCTTTTTTGTTTTGAGTGGGGACAGCACCCAACAGCCCAGGACCGCCCCACATGTCTGTCATGTTGCGGGTGTGCGGGTGTGTGTGTGTGTGTGCTCGACAGAGATAAGACAGGAGAGAGTTGATGACATTTACATAATCCCAGAGAACAGACACTGGTTAGTTGGGGATGTCCCATGGAGCATGAAACCAAAAACTGTAATGTGAAATGGAAATTGACCCTCTCACTCTCTGGCTCGCTATGTTTTCAAAACCCAACTTTCACTACTGTTTTCATACCACAATTTCTCATCCTGATGTCTACAACTATATTTAAAATACTGTAACTTAGTTCCCCTTACCATCAGCCCATTCCACACTGGGAACAAAACAGCATTTCAGCAATAAAGCCTCCTCTTACTGTAATGCTGGTTACTCTTAAACTGTTAAGCATTACGACTGCTTTCAGGATGTGGGTAAAATTAAAAGCAGGGCAGCTTCTTTAGGTGATACTTTAATTTTACACAATAGGTTTACAAATTTTCAATCTCAAAATAATTATGGTAAGATGCCCATATGTCCATTTAAAAAGGCTGGTGTAGATGTGTGTGTATCTGTCTGCAGCTAATCTCGTCATCTACTCGACCAATCAGCCAAATATTTTGAGCACACATTTATGACTGTATACTCAAAGAGCTCCCCTGGTTGCTATGATTCACAACATTTATTATAGTTTTGTATTTTCATTAGTTTTTATTTTATTTTATTTTTAGATCTGGTTCTCAGTTCAGTTTAGCTTCAGTTCGTTTCCAGAGTAGGTTTACTCATTTTAGTTTTCTATTTATTGTTAAAAATGTTTAATAATATAGTTTTTATTAGCTTTATCTGTTTTAAGGGAAAAAAACAATATGAGGTGTATTTATCTGGAAAAATATTTAAGAAGTTCAGAAGATGTACTACAACAGAAACACGACACTTTGTGAAGGAAAGTGACTCAGTCAAGTAAACTTCCCAGTTTCAGTATGTATTTGCATCACAGCCTCCTTGTGCTTGTTGTATTGACAAATTTGACCAAACTAACTAAAACTAAGGACATTTCCTGTGTATTTTTATTTTACTCAAGTTAGTTTTGTGAGTTGGTTAGTTTTCTTTCTTTTTTTTCAAAATTCTAGTTTGGGGGTTTTCAGTTGACTAAATGTTTGCCTTTCTTGAATTCTTACTTCAACATGGACGTATGTGCAAGTACAAAGTTTTCTACACAAACTTTTTCATACCAAATAAGATTAAATCAAATGTATGAAGTTTGATGAAATGTGTGCAGTTTGTCCTACTCAGTAAGTAGGCAGGGATGTGGCTGAATTTCACTTTAATGTGACTTAAAATAAACTCAAGTTTAGCTGTTTGTATACCAAGTCCTTCATTGAAAAAATATGTGGCACGTGGCATATTTTTAGTAATACTGTCATCACAGTTTTTTGCTCCAATTAAGATAAAACCCCCAAGGACCTTTAGACTAACTTCATGCACTTTACCCAAGGAAACAACTCTCAGATGTATCTAAACATCTACATTTAGGTTATGTTTCAGTACTTGAAGCTGAAATTTACTGTATAGACAGAATGAGGCAGGAGAATGTAAGGGATCTCATTATGTGCAGCATCACAGCATGTTAAGAAAAAGTCCCTGTCATAGTTGTTTAGGTGGTAAACCTTTGACATTGACCTATAAACATGGGAAATCACAAACCACCTACAACAAACATTAATGTGTCAGTGGGGAGCTGAACCACAGACATGTTTCTTTATGTGCCACTAAAACAGTTTAGTATCTTATTCACCATATTTAAATTCCTTTTTAAAAATATCTTACTTTCTCATTTGAGGGGAATTAAAAGTATCAATTTGTTTTTGCATCAAAGTTATACTATACGAAACTGCTATCTGGTTTCATTAATCCGATAAAAGTTTCACACTAGTTGTTATGTGGTGCTTCAGTTTCGCCAGGCATGCAATACACTTTGCCATCAACAAGTGGAGCCACCTACACCACAGCCTCCCTCCTCCTCTCAGTTCAACCACAACTCTCTCTACAGAGGGAAAAACTATCTCTCATCTTCACTACAGGGCCCATGTAAAAGGGAGAGCCCTGTCAACCTGACATATCTCTCAGAGAGAAGCAGCAGATGATTCTGGACCCTGAGAGTGCAGCACACACTGGGTGAGTCAAGATTTGATGAGTAAATCTAGTTCAAAATGTTGTTTTACATGTCTCTGAGAATACTAGACTTAATGATGAGTTCATTCAGCAATCTGTGGAAAACATTATCACTGCTGCATAAGATGGTGAATTCCCAATTTATGCTAATATGTGTGGACAGATGAGGATACACATTTTTTTTCTTTTTTTTTTACTTCTGTTTTAAGTATTTCTGCAATATTTTTCGACAGGTTCATAATAAAAATAGGAAAATACTTCATGTTTTGTAGTATTTGAAATTTGGGGTTCTGAACAGCAACATCAAATTTCCCCCATTTCTGCAGTGATTAGTCAAAAGTCAGAGCCTGTCATATCAGTGCAAAAGAAAAAACAGATATAAAAAGAGTTATTGGGATATTGTTTGGATGTATTTACTAAGTAATTAGTGCTTAACTGTTATGGGACACTCAGTACAAATGAGGATGTGACGTAGAATGTCAAACTTGACATATTCAGTAACCTCGGTACAGAAAAAATGCTGCTGTCCACAGATGTATGACATTCAAATGATAACTGGTTTAGCAGTTTTTTTTTCCACTGCAGATCCCAGAGACATGTTGATCAGAATTTCTGATTCAGATTTTCTCTGACATTTCATCAGAAATTAGCAAAATAATAATAAGAATATAAAATTAATTAATACTGTAATTAAGTTATACTGTCAACATATTGACAATAGTATTTTTGTCCGTTTTTAATAATGATTTCGGATTAACTTTAAACTTGTCCTTTCACTGTCTAATCCTGTCATGCTAAAAGTGTGACGCCCACTGCTTATTATGAACTATATGGAATGTAAAGCAGAGCAACATGTTCAGACTAGCACGCAAGTTACGCTCCTGGAAATAACCTGCAGACCGTCCTAACATTTGGAGTTTGATTGATAGCCACTAAAAAACAATACTGGGTCTGTGGTATGTCAGCAGTCTCTGATGACTTTCAGTTTCTTTCATTACAAATAAAAAATCAAACCACAAGTTATGGATTTACATGACACTCTGTGCAGGACCCAAAAACCCCCGACCTCTACTGAGGTTAAATCATACAGAAGTGGCAGCATGTTGGCTACGAGCTGACGCTACATGTAACCATAATGCAATTTGTGCAACACAGCTAAACTGATTCACACGGCTCTGTTGCAGTCTACTTTAGTTAAACTTATTCAGTCAAATCCTTACATAAAAAGCTGATTTTGGTGGTTAAACAGCAAAATCCAACTGAGTTTTATATTTAAGGTTTTGACCGTTATTCCTCAGTCATGCTAACATGTTATTTAGCAAAAAGAGATAAAATGCGTCAGCTACTCTGTGATTCATTAGGAAAGGAAACTGTGAGACAGGTTTTCCTCAACTTTCCTGTTCACTTCCCAACTGTCCTACCACTTATGCTTCTTGCTGTAACAGCAACGGGGTAAAATAAGTAATCAGATAATTTACTTAAAGGAATACTTCACCTGCAAAATGACCATTTGTTTATTGATCACTCACCTCATGTTACCTTAAGTTACTACAGTGAATGAAGAATCCAAAAACAGAGAAAAGTCTTCATGAACTGAGGTCAAAGGGGTCGGCATATAGCAACAGCAAAACTATATCAAAACATCAATTTACAAACTCTAACACAACACATGCAGTATGATCAAGGTTTGGTCGTTTGGTCGGTACTTCCCAAACACATGAATGTTTGCTTATTATGAGGTAAAACATGTCAGTGCAGTATCATGCCAACCGTGTTAGGCGCTATTCACAGGTGGAAGTGTTTTAAACAATAAGGGGGTTTTGTTTTGTTTTGGTTTGTTTTTAACAAAAATGCCTGTGCCTGGGAGGTACTGAGCATACGACTGGATAAATGAGACTTGGGTTATACTGCATGAATTATGGGAAAGTTTGTAAATGGATCTTTTGATAAAGTTTTGCTATTGTTCAACATGGTCCCCACCGCCTTCAATTCATAAAGAACTTTTTCCGTTTTTTAATTGTCCTATCACTGTGGAGCCATGCAAGAAAAGCAAAGTTGTTTTCAAAAATTTAACGTACCCCCCCGTCCCCCCCCCACTCAAATGTGACGACACACACACACACACGCATTGAATAATTGATTAAAATAAAATTGCCATTTTGCAGGTGGAGTGATCTATTAAGTGAAAGTACTGTTTATCAAGTACTACAATGGAAAAATGCTTATTTACAAGTTCAAGTCCAGCATTCAGAATCATGCAAAGTATCATCAGCAAAATATACTTTGAGTATCAAAAAAATCTTAAAGAGTAAAATTGCCTCTCTGAGTAATTTTTCACTGTGTATTACATTGTAAGATTTTGAATACAAACACTTTAATGTGTGAGCGGTATTTTACTTTTGTAGCTGCTCAAGATGGAGCTTGTTTTAACTAATTTTTATAAAGTTAGCTCGTTTAGTTTGGTGGGGGTTAACCTAGAGGTCAGACCCCTTCCAACGGGTCACAAGATAAATCAAGGGTCAAAAAACACAGAGAAGAAAAGAAAAATAAAGTTCAGAAACACACATTTGATTTCCTTTTGTCTTTACTCTTTGCTATTTTTTTATGAAACATCTGATAAATCTATGTCTTTTAGCCCTCAAATTGTTATTCAAATTGAACCTTCTAAAAAGATGTGAGGGAAAATGTCTCTTTGGTGTTACTGCAAACGACTCATAGACATGCCTTTTTGTAAGGGGTCACAAAAAAAAAAGAAAAAAAAGGTCACGGGCTGGTATTACATTAAGCCTTCAGTGCAATCTCCTCAAATATATGGCAAAACTAATGTGTGTGTGTGTGTGTGTGTGTGTGTGTGTGTGTTTGACAGAATGGAGAGTCAGTCGAGGTGCTCTCATAAGTACCTGCTGCTGCAGGTGTGGTGTGGGATCCTCACTGTGGCCATGGTGGTTGTGGCTGCACTTGTCCTCTCGATCAAACCAAAATCAACTGAGGTCAGCACATCTGTCACAGGAGAAGAGAAAATGTACATTTAGATTCAAGAGTCACCCATTAGCACTTAATGTTTTTCTCATGCAGCTGACACAGGAATGAACATGTCGTTTTGTAGATGAATGCCATTGCAGTTGAAGTCATGTGTGCTTGAAAAATTCCATTTGTGTAATTCTCATGATGTCACATTAAAACTATGCAATGTAATGCATATGCAGTGTAAATCATACTGAAACCGTGTTACGTGCAAAAAGTTGCTTTTTAATGTGTTGGGTTTTTTTTTTTTTTTGCTTTCCAAAAATCCTTTAGTTTTAATTGCTGTCTTTATTTTAGCAAGATTTGTTTCTATAAATTCAGTTTGTTGCCTTAAATTAAGTCCAGATCTGAGCTTTGTTTTAAATAGGGATACTCGTAGGTATCTCAACGTAGTACATACCAACTGTCCATGTTATTATGTCCACTTAAAGCTGTCGTTGATACCTTTTACCATAAATAAATTTCACTGTCATTCCATCCCCACAGCACTGAAGGAGACAGACGATCTGTGAAATATATCAAATTCTCTGCTTTCTATATCACCTTGTAGCACTTTTAATGGCATCAACACACATGAACGAAAACAGCTGTCAATCACTGCTCATGAACTGCGGCCAGACTGACAAACTAAGCGGCGCTGATCAAGTATGAATCAAGATTCTGTTACTGCATCGCCTATTTCTCACCTCAAATGTTTTCACAAACCTGTTTTAGTGTACTGTTTAGCTGTAAAATGAAAAAATTGAGTCGGTCTAGTGGCCGATGTCATTTTACAGCTAAACAGTACACTACAATATGTTTCTGGAAACATTTGAGGTACTGTAGTAACAGAATCTTGATTCATATTTGATCAGTGTACAAGCAGTGACTGACATAACTGACAGTTGCATTAGAGACTCGTTCAGTGCGCTGCGGTCTGATTCTAGCAAATAGTTTCAGAAGCAGTGGAAAGAGGAGGAGGACAATGTTTTTTTTCTCAGGTCATCAGTCTCATGTACTTCTTTTAGCATATAGTAACAGCTTCAGGAAATGTGACAAGTTATTTTCATAAAAGGTACCAGCTGTAGCTTTGACAGGTGGATACATTTACAGAACACGTGCAATATAATGCAATTCAAAACAAAAAAAACTACAAACTATCAACTCAAAAAGATGTTTTTAGCACAAAATAAGTAGCTCTGGCTTTAGTCATTTAAATATATTCCAAAAAAATAAAAGGATTCCTTTACTGTCTCAGAAGATTCTCTTTTAAAGTATATTATTAAAGTTGATGTTGAAGGAAAAAAAGATTTTTTGGGGGACAGTTTTGACTGAACACAAATTTCACTTGCTTAGTTGTCAGTGAGACACAAAAGTAAAAAGGATGATAAAGATGCTTAATTATGTTTTTTTTTCTTTTCTAGGACAAAATCTCTACACTGAAGACAGATACTGTCAATCCAACATTACCACCAGGTATGTTGATAAGATGTCAAATTTTACTGTTTGCCTCAAACAATGCCTTTTAAAGTAACCTTATATTATTGCACAAATTAAAATTAAAAATGTTTGTATTTAATAAAAGTGAAAACACGCCACATTTACAAGAATGAAGTTAATTCAAAACTTTTCTTTTGCAGTCAACACTGTTGCTGCTCCCTTAAGGTCAATAGGTAAGTTTCATTTCTACAGGGATCCCCCTCATTTTTACCAGTGAATTTTCAAATAAATTCCCCAAATATTTTACCCCATACCATCACTTTAAGTAGTTTAAAATGGGTATGCCCAGATACAGCCATACATTATTAAACACAAACTTTCCAGGCGTTTGCAGATAAGCAGCTGACTTATTAGACACTCCTGCTGGCGACTAGCTGCCAGTACTGATGCCAATACATCAAACCAGCTCATATGGGTACGTCACAAAACGCCACGGCCATGCACACCCCTTTTGGGGTATAGAAAACAAAAAAAAATCCCACTGTAATCCACCAGTCTGCGACTTTCTGAAACAGAGATGTAAAACAGATGGTTTATCTTCAACTAACAACTTTATATACTTTGTTCTAACTTTCAGGCTAATTTTGACGTTTATATTAATATGCAGCTTCTTAAAATATAAATGAGGATACTTGCTGCAGCTGTATTTTGTAGCAGCGATGGAAATGGCAAAAACATAAACAAAACAATCTGAGCTTCAGATGGACCATATTCATAATAAATACTCCACAATAATAAATAAACAAACCCAGATTAATCAGTCAGTTAGTAGGCTACGTGTGTGACATAATCACATGCAGCGAGCAGCAGCAAACTCACTATCCAACATCAACATATACTGACGAAAACTGATATTCACATCAACAGCTGCAGGAATGTAGCCTAAATTAGTGGAAAAAACTTGTTTAATCCACCACACAACAGCTTTCGGCATATTTCTGTTTCTTTCCTGATGAGATATCGCAATTCTTTTCCCCAAAAGGGGGCGCTGCTTTGGTAATGACACAATGCCAGTTTGGACTGTGCATCACATATTACTAAATTTTCTAATAGTGATACATTTTAAATAAGTAATACAAGAACATATTAACATTAGACATGTTTGGGTATTTTTATGAACATATTTTTAATGATTTGCCAAAACAATGTACATTCAAAGCTTTTTCAAAATATCCTTTTATTCCAAAACATTTACAGGCCTGGAAAGCATTTTTTCATGACTGTGAGAACTGTGTGAAACTTGAAGAAATGACAAAATGAAACTGAAAAAATCAAAAAGCCCAATGTACTGTGGACATTCCAGTTAGTGTATCAAGAAATAACCTCTAACTTCTGTTGCTTTTCAGGATCCTCTCTCTCATACATCCAGCTGTATAAGCGTAAGTTTACTTCCTCTTCTAGACAATATTTAGATTAATTTTATCGCTTCTTCTTGTGTGGTTAGTTCACATGTTGATGATTATGAGTATCTTTAGATGTTTCTAAGTTATTACTTTTCCTGTCTGTGGTTGTATTTTTTATGAGCTTAAGAGCAAACCTAAAATGTTTTTGGTGACGTACGTTGTACTTTCAAATTCTCAATTCCCCATCTTGTATTTTTTTTTTGTTTGTTTGTTTCTATGAAAAACTGGTCCAGCATAAAAAAGGAGATGTCAACTTCCAATGACAGAGGAGACATTTTAAGCTAATGTAAAGTTTTGCTATCAGTGCCTACAACTTCAAAGAGCGAATTCTTCTTTCTAGTTGTGTAATTTTACACACACTTTCATTGGTAATACAGAGAAAACTGCACGGTTAAAAGAGACAGGGATGCCAATTTCTTGCCAAAATAAGTCTCAACTAACCAAAATACAACATGTGTTTTAAGAACAATGCCCGACTCTCAAACTACCGCCACGCTTGACACCCACATATGGTGGGTGTAGCGAGTACAGACATGCTATATGGGAGCTGCTGACAGTCATTCTGAGAAACGTGGGAAGACTTTAAGTGAAGCACATGATGACAGGGCAGATTGAGGGGAAGTGGCTGCAAGAGAGAGTAAATAACAACAAAGTAACCCCCATGTCAGTTCTTCAAGTGATATGCTAACTGAGAATTTCCAAATGACTCAGACACAGATCTCAGTGGGTCTCTAAAAAGCATTTTATAAATTAGCTTGATAGTAGCCATGTTTTCCTACTTCTTGTATACATTAGCGCACATTATTCTGCCAAAGCTAGAAGTGTTTGTTCTTCTGGTTTTGTCATAGTTTTTTCTCACTCTCACTAAAACTCAGAGCAACATCAGTTTTATTGTGCTGCTTTCAGATGCAATTCGCAAGTATTAAAACCTTTGAGCAAAATAGTTTGATTTATTATTTAAAAAAACATGGAGGGCAGGGCAATGAGATACTTGGGGATAAATGCTCCACAAAATGCAAGAAATTTGTGTATTTACAAAATTATTTTTAAAAAGCTAGAGAAAAATGTCTGCGGAATACAGATAAAAGCTAGGAAGAAAACTTTTTATAATGATTATAATTACATGTTTAAAAATTATGTTACAGAACTTTTATTAATCATTTTAAGCACTGTTTTACATCATTTCCATGTTTGCTTGTTTTTATTTTTCATTTTTTGGTTCATTTATTTTTTCCATTGCTAATTGCGGGTTAGAATGGGTGAGGCTTAGTTGGAAAAAGGTGATGTTTGTATTTGCACAATTGTTTGTACAAGGGGTGTGCATGTCATGACACTCAAACAATAACCATGACATGACACACGTCATAAAATTGGAGTCTTTATTAGTGTTTATGACGGTTACACTATATACTATCATTACATCGTCTCCTGCCACAAACTGACCATTCTTTAGAGCGACACTGGAATATACCGTTGTTATTCTATGGGGTTTTTTTGTGTGTGTTTTTTTTTTTATCATATTCACACAACATATTGAATACCCTGGAGAGAGAAACTGCTGACTACTGGGCTCCAAAATATTTGCAGCATGTACAGCTTGTATTTTGGGCAAAAATACAACAACAACAACAACCACAACAAAACAAATTACTTGTTCCTCCTCGTATAGTTCCAACATATTCCTGGCATGTACATTTTGAACTCTGGGCAAAACAACAAAAACAAAAACAGGATTTCTTGCTCTCCCTCAAACTTTAAAACATCTTTATGATAAGTCTAAATTGTACCACTGTAGTTGAGGTCAAGTAAATATTCATGAAATCCATAATGGGCCATTATAATCGTCCAATGACAACTAATATCAAAACCAACCACACATGTCAGTTTTATATAAGGTTAACACATAAAGCTAAACTGTTACTTTTAAGGTATAGTTGGTAACTTTTATATAAAAACATTTTATTATCAGCTGAAATGTTTACAATATCCAGACAGCACGAAATGAGTCAGTTTATCTGTGACAAAAAATATCACACTCTGCCTACTCAATTACCCTGTGGCATTTCAGATGTCCGTACTGCTCGTGAAGGGAAAAACCAAGTGGAGCTGAGGAGTCTCTCATGCAGCTGTAAATCACTAATTGTGAACTGTCAAAATTAGGCAGCGCTGATCAAATATCAATCAAGATTCTGTTACTGCATTGCTTCTCATATCTAATATTTTCAGAAGCATATTTTAGTGCAATGTTTGGCTGTAAAAATGAGAATATTTGCGACCTGGACACCATGTTCGATACAGGTAGCACCGACCACCAACCAGACTGACTTTCTCATTTTACAACTAAACAGTACACTAAAACAATGTTTATTGAAACATTTGAGGTGAGCAATAGGAAAGTAAATCAATGACAGAATCTTAACTCATATTTGATCAGAGCTTTTACAAGTTACTTTCACAAAAGTTACCAACTGTAGCTTTAAAGTCCCCCTAAAACAGAAGTTAAAGCATCTTTAGCTTCTGTGCAGTGTTGTATTTCCCAGAGAGAACAAATATTTGAGTTCTGTAAAGTTACAAGAGGGATTTGAATCAAATCCTTAGCTAAAAAAGGGGGGGGGCTTAAGAGTTTTGCATTTCAGAGCTACATGGAGTCTGGCGCTGAGCATACAGTCTGCTCCGCACATGCCTCCCTCACTGCTAGATTAGGAGGAGGATGATTGAGAGATAAGTGAATTAGACCTCCACCACACTGTTTTGGAAATGAAAACAAAGGTTTTGCCCATCGTTATCCAGACATCTCTTACTCTCTCAATATTGCTGTGTTATCTACTACAACCATCAAACATTGATATGCAGGGTTTCCCACGCATTTCTTAATTTTTGGCGGCCCACTATGGTTAAAACAGCAACTGCTACAAATAGATTTTCTATTTTTGGAGCTGGACCATTCATTAGAGGCACTATTTGAATATATAAAGCCTACTGTTTAGTTATTTATAGAACCACACTGTGCACAGTCCGAGGTAGACATACAGGCTTTTCATGTTTCCAGCCTCATGCATTTTGTTCCTCCCACCACATTGCCTTTTTCATCTGTGAAGTGGGTTCCTAAAACCTCAACAAGCATGACACCGAGCTGTAATGTGGGTGCAGGCGAATTATAGGCATAATTACAGCCCACGGCATTATCAGACAGTTTGTCAGGGATGTTTAGTCTGCCAAATGGAAGGAAATAAGACATTAATTGAAAGATTAACCTTGTTTACCTGATGTCTTCATTCAATGTAAGGTGTTTCAAGAGCCTTTGTGGACAATTTAGGCAAGAGGCATGTCATCACTGTTTAAAGTTTCAAAGGTGAGGTGAAAATGTTATAGCCTGAGCAACTAAAAGATGTCCAAATCTCTTACACAGCTTCAAAGAATCACAATTGGAAAAACTCAGAAAGCAAATGTGACCCCTGCTCCCTCGTCCTGCATGACAACTCCATCCACTGCATGAGGAGTGGACTCTTCTTCGTCTACGCCCAGGTCACCTTCAGCGAATTCCCAAACACAAATTTATCCAAATCTGTGATTTTCAAAAGAAATGCCACATATGGTAGAAGTATGAAGAGACTGGTTGAGGGGACCTTCCCGAACACAACCCAAGGCTCAGTGTGGGTGGCCAAGATCATCAGCCTCACAGAGGGAGACAGTGTCAGCTTAGATATCTCAGGTGGTTTTCTAACAGACAGCAAGTTGACATTCTGGGGTGCCTTTCAGCTTCAATAACACTGAAGGTTGCCAGGATTTGTTACCATACAAGAGTTGGGGTTGGACTGGTATGTTATTAGTAGGCTTCAATACTAATATGTTTTAACAAAAGTTGTTAATCACATGTATTTTATTACAATATTTTATTCTATAATAAAAATAATACTTAAAATCCATTCATCAGCTATCAACAATTGTTGGATCATATTTTTTTGCGGGGAAGTAAATTATGTAATGTCATGTTTTTGATTGATTTTGACAAATGGTCTATTTTTGGAGTTAGACTGATCATTAGGAGTGCAGTTGTGATATATATATACTGTTCTGTTATTCATGGCACCACACTTGCAGCGTAGAGCTTACTCTGGGCACAGATGGAGCAGCAGAAGGTCAGATGCAATAAAAGTGAAACTTTATCTTTTACTGTGCTAGGTCTAAAAGTTTGCTTCTGCAGCAGCTGCTCCTTTCATCCATCGATCTGATCAGCTCTGATCAAGTCAACTGATCAGTTATCCAGCCCAAAACTAATCAAAAACTTCACAAACTGCTTTTGTGGAAAAAATGACTCATGAAGAGTGCCACCTGCATTCACAGACCAGCAAAATCCTCAGTTACCCTAACACACTGATACCAATTCTGCGGGTAACACAGTGTTTTCATGTTGATCAATCTGTCACTTATTTATTTGATTCATCTTTTAGTTGTTTGGTCAATAAAATCTTTGAAAAAAAATTAATCAGTGTCTGCCAAAGCCCAAAATAACATCCTCAAATGCCTTGTTTTGTCCACAACCCAAAGATAATTAGTCTATTGTCATAGAGAAGGGGGAAAAAACAGCAAATATACAAATTTAAGATGCTGAAATCAGACTTTTTCATGAAAAAAATACTCAAACCAATTTTTTGATTATCAAATTAGTTGGCAATTAATTTAATAGCTGACAACTAATTGATTAATCCTTTCAGCTCTATACAAAACACTACAATCAGGCAGGGTTAGGAATACCTTTTACATAAAAGGTCACGTATTCACACCCTGGTGATCTTTGACAAAATTGTACTGACAAAACAACACACTTTATCAGTCCAACCCTGACAAAGTCTCTACATTTAAGCATGCCAGCTGGTTCTGACTCTTAAAATTGTGTGGCCCTTGACTGTAAGAGTTTAAGCTAACTGCATTTTAAATTAATGCAAA
The DNA here is from genome assembly GCF_008729295.1 of Plectropomus leopardus. NCBI lineage: Eukaryota > Metazoa > Chordata > Actinopteri > Perciformes > Serranidae > Plectropomus > Plectropomus leopardus. The sequence continues at coordinate 29,186,867 of NC_056469.1, read as the reverse complement.
CTTTGACTGTGTGGGGCATGAATATCTTTATTTTCACTGCTATTTTCTTGTGTAATTTATGAAACGGGATATTATATTGCTGTGGTTTGATTTTAAGGAGAGGGTAGACATGGAAGAGTAATTAAAATTGTAATATTTGAGAGTCACTGAGTCAATTCAGTGACTTCTTTTTGCACTGTGAGCTACCAGCTGACCACAAGGTGGTGCCATTTTCCTCCACATAGGAGGTGACATGAATGACTGCGCAACTGCGTATTAAATCTGTCACCATCTTTTCACAGATCACATAAAACAGCCTGATAGTACAGTGGAGTCATCACCCATTTCCATTCATTTAAAACTAAACACAAACCACAAAGACATTCCACTGATGCCTGAAAAACCACAAGAGTATTGTTTAAAAAAAAAATTACACAAAATGCAGTGTTACTCATCTTACTGCCCCAAGGTTAACTCTGTACACTCATAAAGAGTATGTGACACTGCACAGCTTTAATTAGAGTGTTACACTGAGCAGGCAGGAGTAACAGGAAGCCACATATTTGGTGCAACATCAGTCACACGGCTTCCCCTTAACAACACATCCTCAGACATATTTACACTCCACATGCCCTCTGATCAGACAAGGCAGTTTGGTTCCTCTCATGCAATGAGAGCTGATAATTTACTTAATGTTGAGAGCATAAAACCAATCATAGATACAGTTAATGTGGATTAGTATGGATGACCTTAGCACTGCGGTCTTCAACTATAAACTAATTAAGCTGCTAATGTCTGTGCACCAAATGAACCGAAGCAATTAGTGCATGTTCATTTGTGGATTTTAACCATCCTGATTGTGATTCATTTGCTGAACTGAGTAAAGGGCCGCCCACACCAAGAACAATAACTATGATAACTATAAAAAGATTTAAAAATCATTCCAACTCAGGTGGATGATGGAGTCCACACTACAACTACAACAACAACGAAAATGAAAAATGCTAACAGCCAATCAGAATCTGTGTTGTTTAGACATCACATCCAACATAGATCCTAACATCTAATTTGTACAACAAAATGTGTGGGGTTTTTGTCGTTGAAAGAGTTCTGAAGCTGTGGACTATTTTACTGTTTTGTTTTTGTTTTAATTCTTGTGAATTTAGTCACCAGCAACTGATCAATCTCCCTGACTATGCCAGATTCTGGCCAGTGGATGGTGGTGTTAATTGCTATCAGGAACAGAGGATAAAAGAAAAAAGTTCTGTGTTAATTAAAAAAACATCACCTTAATATGACAATTTATAGGCTGCATAACGAATTTTGAATTAAGATCCAAATCCCCTGAATTTAAAGTGTTCAATTTGGGTGTCATCAGTACATTTTAGGGACATTTTTCTACAAAATAAAGTTTCAGGAGTGCTTACAATGTCAGCATCTTAATTGCAGCTTATCTCTTTCATGTATGGATTTAGGAACTAAGGGTCAACAGATTATCTGCCTGGCCAATTATCGGGGCAGATATATAGCATTTGTCAATTATCAGTATCGGCATTTTACCGTAATGATCGCCAATAAAAATCAATCCATTAAAACATGCACAGAAAGTGTCCGCATGGAAGGAACTTTTACTTTGTAAAACCTCAGGGAGATATTCTTATTCATTCACTTTTTACCTAAATTTTTACTGAACTTGATTTTTATTTAAGTTGCAGGGAACTTGCTGTTTTTGGTGTTGAAAGGTTCACTTTTGATTAAACATTTCCTAAAGGCATTTGAACAAAATTTTGTGTTGTAGTTTGATATATTCCAAATTCTAAATTTTGACAGAAATATTGTCAACGACCACTTCTAATACGACACAGTTCACCTAAAGAAAATGCTGTCAAATGTTTAATTTTTTAAATTCCAATTACTGGCAGAATTTAAATAGTTGATCATGATTAATCCCATTATTTTTAATCACATCTTTTCAGTTCCATTAGTTTGCATTTAAAAACAGTTTTGAAGTCCATATTGACAAGGTAAAGCTATTCTTACCAGATTGTCTTCATCAGGAATCAAATGGCAGCAAAAACTTCATGAGACCAGCATAAAGTGGGCATGTCTGTAAAGGGACATAGAACCCATTTCGTTCACATAACTTTTTTTCTTTTTTTAAGATTTTTTTGGGGGGAGCCTTTCATGCCTTTATTCTGATAGGACAGGTATAGCGTGAAAGGGAGTAAAAGAGGGGATGACATGCAGCAAAGGGCCACAGGGTGGAATCGAAGCTGTGGCCGCTGCAGCAAGGACACAGGCTTTGTATATGGGGCGTCTGCTCTACCAGGTGAGCTATTCGGCACCCCTTTGTTCACATATCTTGTGGTCAGAGATCAAGGGACCCTGTGAAATGAACAAGACCACTTTTCTATCGCCCAAATTTTGCCCATCTTTGGCATGTTATGCAGCCCGCTTACTGAGATGCTAGTATGACATGGTTTGTACCACTGGATTCCTGAGGTCCTCTAGTTTGATATAATACCTATATCATCACTGCAGCTTTCAAACTCCACCCAGTACAGCATGTAGGACAGGAAAGTTTTCCAGTGATTTAAAAAAAACAGTTATGTACAAATCTTAATCGCATCGTGTTAACACTGACAGCACCCCAAACATTTTTTTCTTCCTAGTATGTGAAAAGCTACTTGGCAGTAAATCAAATACTGATTCTACCACGTCCATTCCCAAAGCTCTTATTCTAGCCCTCACCCAATCCTACACACCGAACCTAAATTCTGTCCAAACTGTCCTCGCTGTCCAAGGTGTCTTCACTTTCCTGGTCTATGACTTAAATCAGTCCTCACAAAGGCAAGGATTATGATCACAAAAATGCACCCATGAACGCACACTTGCCTGCAGCACAGAAAATGACTTAATAGCTTACACTTTAATTATTGTGTGATTCACCCACTTTGTTGCCTCTACCGTATAAATAGCGTTGACTTGACCTTATGTGACGTGGCAAAAATTCCTATTGTGTTGAGCCTACACTTGTCCTTCACATTATCAGTGTTCTCACGACCTGTGAGCCACACCAAGACCAGGATTTAGAGAAGGCGGGCAGCATGACATCACCTCCAGCAGGGCATCTTAGGGCTGCTGGCTTCCTTGCATATTCTCCATAACACTTGCTCCTTTGTTCTCGTGTGCCTTTGTAGTTCAGTCGGGATTGTTTGTCAGGTCTGTCATTTATGTCGACGTCTTATCCACGGCTCTGAAGATATTTTGAGTTTCACAGAGAAACATAAATGTTCTTATCTGTGTGTGTCTGGTTGTTGAGTCAAACAAGATTAAGTAAAAAACATGATGATGTGATGACAAGATAAAATACCAGGAAATACGCCTCTTCTGGTGAAAATGTCGGGGAAATTAGCATGATGAAAGTAAACAACGGTGTGATGGTGTATGTTAATGTGTATGTATGTTTTTTTCCCTTTTGGTCCTGAGTGGCACCTTTTGTTGGCGGGTTTCATTTATTTTAAGGGTGTAAACTATTATGCTAGGTGTGTATCAGATAATCACATTACCTATAATAGTTTCTTTTCCAGGCATTTTTACAAATACTGCCGGTTTACTTTTGTCCACATTGCTAAGCCTCCATAGCAAGTTAAACTGTTAAAAGCCACAGTATTTACAATTAAGCTTTACTTGCAGCAGCATAAAATATACTTTGTTTAAATGTTAAATAGCCTATATGCAAGGTTGGGATATACCGAGAGCTGCTCCTAAAGTGGCAACATTTTAATGTGTAAATACTCCACCACAAGCCTTTTATTTATAATTTTGCTTTTGTAAAAGAACAGAAATATTAACCAAAAGCACTTTGCGCCCTTTTCCTCAGTTTAATCTGGTCATGTAGCAACAATGTCAAAAGTATTCAGGTCATCCTACTGCACAGACAGCCTACTTTTATGAACAGCCCAACTTTTATGAGCTGTTCTCATTAGATGCAATTGTGTGTTTTTATTGCATGCAAAACTACAAAAGAAGGGGGAAAATGTCTATCATCACTTCCTCTGTCTTGTCAGTGATGATACTCCCTAAATGATAATCATCTGACTTCAAGTCATGATGACAGGATGTACTTCCTGTATTCCAGTTTTTTGGTTTATTTTCTGTTTATACTTTTCGGTTTGTTTAATCGTAGCTTAAGTCACATGTGCCTCCTCGTGTTGAACAACCTGTTCATCATGTGACAGTGTTAACTATCTGAGAGCAACTACTGGACTAATGGGACAAAGGGTTTAAAAAATGAAGAATTTTTCATTTTAGAATTGTGCTGTAACTTTTGAGTTTCCAGTCTCATGACGGGGAAAGACATGAAGATAAAGTTACACTCATTTCAGCCACCGCATCATTTGCAAAAGCAAAATCACCGAACTCTGTTTTTACTTGTTTCAAACTTTGTGACCGCAAAGATCAACAAGGCAACAAGCGTAGGAGGAATTGACTGACAAACACAACATTTGTGAAATGCAGGAAGGATTAGAGAAGTGGACGCAGAAGTTGATTAGGACATCTGAATCCCCAGGAACAGGGGAAATCTGAAAACAATGCTTTCTGCTTCCCTCAAAAAAATACTGTTAGGCTGGACTTTGGTAATGCACTTTACCACTAACTTCTCTTAAAAGGCCAACTATTTGTGAAACTGAGAGTCTGCAGGCTTTGCAAGTCCTCAAAGGAAAAAGAGAGTAAATTCTACTGTAACAGTGCTGTATGTCTTAGTCACTCTGCAAATGCAAATTAGTCATAGTGACTGCATCTGTCCAAATTTCAACTATAACAACTCATACAGCCAAGACAGAGTTATTATGATGCGTGTTTGTCATGTTCCTTCTGGTTCTGACTTTTTTCACTAGTTCGATAAAGATATCTATTGCTCATTGGTGGAGGAAGTAATCAGATACTACTTAATTAAGAGCTGCCGATCGATACCACGCTGAAAATACTGCATTTATTCAATCATTCATTCATTCCGAGTGGAAAATATTCCACTAAAGGTGGAAGAGGTTTTCAGATCCTTTTTCTTAAGTAAAAGTAGCAATACTATAATGTAAAAATACTGTTACAAGTAAAAATGAAGTATTAGCATCAAAGTATACTACAAGAACAAACAGTAAAATTATTCATTATACAAAATGGAAAATGGTCAATTTCAAAATCACATACATGGTATAACTTTATTATAATAAAATGTTCTCTATTTATCAAAAGACGAGGGAGGCTGGGGTGTGACTTTGTTTGCTTTTTTTTTTTTTTAATTTTGAGCCTCCCCAAAACTACAAATATTTTTCCTTGAGCCTCCCTGAGTGACTTAGGTAAATTGCAAAGTTATAAGTTGAAAATGAAATCCTGGTACTGAAAAAAGCTTCTTCTTCTTTTTTTTCCCCACATGCATGCTGGTTTTTGTCCAAAGTTGAAGTGAGACATGTAGAATAAAGGGATTTTGATGAAATGTGTAAAACATAATCGTTTATGGGGTTTTTTCTGAAAGTGCATTTTTCCCACATAATGTGTTAAAGACCCATCTGAACCGTGAACCTGTTAAATCTTTGGAGTTGAAGGATGAGTTGATTAAAATCACTAGCTACAATGAAAAACTCCATCTGGTTATTCAGGCAAGTTGCTGCTCATATGTCAATATTTTCTGTTTTTACAGTCTCTGGCTATGATAAATGGTTTAATTTTAGCACGCAGGTTTGTCAGGCATGTTTTGTTTTAAAAATTGGCAGCTAAAGAAATACAAAATATAGCCAATTAAGTTGAATGCCCCTCCCCTAAACCAAAATACAAAAACATAAGTGCCTCTCCAGAGCTTATTATTTAACATGCTATCCCCTTTTTGCACCACCACCACCCCTATCATAAATAACAAACAGTCCCTTAGTGATGCATTAATGTGTTCATCACTTCAGCGATGATGGAGATGGGATGTTTTTTGTACACGGCTGGGTATTTAGCCTACACTAATAATCGATTAGTTGAGTTTTTCTTCAAGCATAATTTAGGCTCAATTTTAAAGGTGGTATGTAACAAAGAAATAAATAATAATTCTCAAAATTCAGGTGCTTGCTTTTTTTATAACACGCATTTTCTTGTACTTTTACTTTCAATATTTAAGTAAATGTAGTATCATAAAATTACTTTTGATAGCCTACTTTGAAACAATAAATCTACTTCAGGACTTTTACTCAAAGTATGTTGTCATAGGTGACTTTAAGTCAAGTTCTGGTGAAATATCTGTACTTTCACTTAAGTGTGGCTTTCAGTAAATTCATTCATCACTGACTATGAAGTAGCATAAATTTGAAATACTTCAGTAAAGTACAAGTAACTCATAAGTGTACTTGAGAACAATAACGTTACTTTCCACCACTGTACAAACCCTCAAGTAAAAGTAGGCCTGAGTATTATTAGCAAAATCTACTTTATCAAAAGTAAAAGTAGACATTGTGCAGAAAAATTGTCCCTCTTTGTTTTGTTAGCATCCCAAATCAATGCTAAATTAGCTAGCCGTTTAGCAGAGGTTTCCATGGTGATGTACGACGGTTAACGTGAGCTAGCTTCGTGATAACCGATGTTAGCGGCTAACAGGTGAACATAGCTAAGCAGCTAAAGAGCCAAATGTTTCCCTCGGGAGTTGGCGTACATAAAAGTAGAGTCAAAAAGAGGGTAACTGTGGGCTTACCTGCGCCAGGTGACCGCAGACACGACTCCAAATGGAAGCTAATGTTGCGCCTTATGTGTAGAAGGAGGTGCAGCTGTTTGCTAACTAGCTCTCCATGGACCGATTTGTGTTTGTACACAAAGATGACGTATTTGGTGGGCGGGGCTAGTAGTACGACCACCAAATCAAAAATATTGATAATACCGATGCCTTCTTCAGTTATCATTGAAATCGTTATTCAATGAGGGGTCCCTCCCTGTCAGTCTGACAGCTGATCAGCTGTGCAGCAGTTATGCTACTGACGTGGTTATGTGAAAACCACCCTCTATTTAATTACCTCCACTATTGATCTCGGCACTTCCGCTAGTTTTCTGCCACCAATATGCGTGCGCAACTGCAGTGACGTCCACCCCAAATTGGTCTTGTTTACAGGTTGTTGCACTGCCCCCACCTGCCCCCCCAAAAAAGGATAAAACATTAATCTCAAAGGAGCAGTGTGTTAGATTTAAGGAGATTAGCGTCGGCCAGTGGTGATGAGTGCACATTGCAACTGGCTGAAACTTTTAGATTTCCCTCAGTGTTTATTGTTCAGGAGGTTTATAACATGAGCCGAATTCTCCTCAAAGGTCTCTTCACTCCCAAACAAATGGATTAAGTGATTTAAACCTGTAAAAACACCAAATAAAGTAGTCTCAATTTACAAATCAGTGTTTTTTAAATGGTGTATGGTAAATGGCCGAGGCAAGCACCTGCTATGGTGTGCTCACCCATACGCTCTGAAAACTTTATGTATGCACACATTATTTCTGATCCAGATGTTCAGGAGGTTATTTACTGAGCTGGATTATTTGCAGAGGACTCTTCCTCTCAAAAACAAACATACTCTTTGATTTAAACCAGTAAAAAACTGAATAAATCAGGTTAATGTTAAAAAATGTGTGTTTTTCCAATGTTCTCATCGCAGAGGGGTTTTCAGTTACGGTGGCTGATGCGAAAACACGACAATGCATATGGCCCTTTCCTAAAGCAAATGTTTTGTTTGTCTGATCTGGGCTACTGTAGAACATGTTAATCTCAATAAATGAGGATCCGCTCCCTATGTAGATATAAACTGCTCATTCTAAGGAAACAAAAACTCAACAATTCATATTTTTAGGTAATTATAGACAAAATAAAATATGATTATTATATTATATCATATTAGATTATATTTGTGCCTATATATTGCCCTATCCTTGTCAGTTAAAAACTGTTGGACTCATTACTTAAACCAACATATTGTTGGCTGTTGCAGGCTAACCAAAGTTGAGATTTAAGCGACATCACCAAGCAGATTTGAAAGAGGTACAATGATTATATGAAGTTTATGCCTACTAGTCAGATTTTTTAACCACTCTATGTGAAGGCTAAATTGAAAGTGAGATCAGCCACAATGCTGATATCCTTATTAGTATTAATCCCTCGTTGCACAGAGAAGCTGTGTGCACACATCTGCAGCAAACACTGTACATAACCGCTGAGGCAGGAAGTCAGACTGTGACTTACAACGTGGGTTGTAATTTTAACATTCACCTAACTGTATCTTCGAAATAACTTTGACTTGTGATTGTCCACAAATTCTTTCCCTGTCGGACTCCTTTCAAGAGATGTTTCTATGTTTCCATTTCAGAAAGTAACTTGTTGAACACAGTATTATTCATAAAAAATAATATGAATTCACATGTGAAACATGTTTTACATTTACCACTCACCCACACATTGCGGAAAGCAACTTTCTAATCTCGTCTAACCTTTATTACACTTATCTCGAAGCCACTTTCTCCCACAAAAACCAAGAAATGAATTTCTTATCCCTTAGTTTAATAGATTTTCTGACCCTGTAAGCCCCCTGAGTCTGAAATTAGCTAATTTCATGGTTAAACAGATAATGTAAAATCCAAGATTCAGATGAGCACCTGATCTAATCTGATGGTTTTTAAATAAGCTCCTAACAGATACAGAAAACGATGACCTAATAGTAAGTAAAGCGTAACTGCTTGACGGCATTGCGGAGGTTTGTAGGCCACCAGACTATACAGTCTAGTGTTAGCGGAAGCCACTTTGCTTTTGTGGTATTTTGGCCTCGGTTTATTCCCTTACACATCATCAGCTCCCTCTGAGCCCACACACGGCAACACTGAAGAAGGAATGATGAGGAGGAAACCAAAACCTCCTTGATGTGGATTTTTTGTTTCTTGAAAAACTGGCACCTGTGATGGTGTCACCATACGAATCAGAAAATGAAACTCCTGCCATAAATGCAGCGTCTTAATCATTCGCCTACAACAGCTTCCTTCCTCCCCGACTGGCCTACCCACCCTCCTTCCGCCCTTCTTTCCTCCGTCCTCTCCTTCCTGCCCTGATGTAATCTTTGTCTGGTTGAGCTCCACTGCGAGATGACCCCACAATCCTGGGATTTCGTGATGCAATCCATGAGCAAAATCGGCAAAGAACAAAAGAGGGATTTTTCAAAGCACTGGTGATATCGCAGGGGGAGTTACATGTGGGGAATATGTCACCATACGATGAGGAGAGGGCCGATAATGATTCAGAAGCACAGTAGGGAAAGGGCACACAGATATGAAGGCTCAAACTAGGGAGGTTTAGTTACCAGTTTCATATTCCACCGCTCCATGAAAAGAGGTAATTGTCTCTTTGAGGGATCCAGTGGGAGTTTGAGAGTTACATATTACAGATGACCTCTGACTGTGTGTTTTTGTCAACGTGGAGAGTTTCAACAGATTGGACAGCATGATAGAAAACACTGAAGGAGGTGGTAATAGCAGAGCAACTTTATACTTGAACAATTTTAGTATATTTTAGAAAAAGAGAGAAAAATGTGGTAAACATTTCTTGCTCTACTGACTTTGTGTCCATATTGTCATTTGATTTACCAAGATGCAACAGAATATATAACATTCAGAGCCTGAGCCAGGATTGCCTGCCGTGCACACGACTCTCAAATGGATGTATAAGAGCGCGGTGACACATCAAGGAAAATTAACAATAAAATTCAGCTCCTGTTCACTTCTATTCAGTCAAAGTACAAGGGAAAATTTGTCTCATTTGGCGGCGAAGAAAACTCGCATCTCAGCATTGCACAGAGTTCAGCTTTGATGGATCGAAGGAATACCTGTAGAGGAGAAATTGATTACTGCTGTGTCTACCCAGCTGATATGGTACGATATTGCCCAGTGAGTCTGGCGATAAAGGAAGAACACATTTTATTTCACAAAATGTAAACAACACGTTGGATTAGAGCACAATAAAATAAAACATAGTGCAAGAATAAGCAGAAATGGCACTTCAAAATAAAAGCTCTGTGCAGGAATTTCATTGTATTTGGAAATAAAGTGTATTTCTTACAAATTTGACATATTCACAAGTCACTTGCACCCCATTCAGAATGGACCTGGATTTTTGGACCACAACCCACCAGTTGGGAACCACTGCTTTAAATCCTTTCACTTGTAAAAAAAAAAAACAAAACCTTAAAGCGTACGATAGGCTCCCTTATTAAGGCGGTATGTTATGAAGAAATAAACGTCATATTTCTCAAAATTTTAACCACTTGCTTTTTGTTACCAGCATTTACTTGTACTTTTACTTGAGAACATTTTATATCATACAATTTCTTTTGATACTTAAGTACAATAAATATCAGATATTTTAAGACTTTTACTCAACTAATATTCTAATAGGCGACTTTAACATCTACCAAAGTATTTTTCTGGTAAGAAATATGTACTTTTACTCTAGTGTGGCTTTTAAGTACTTCATCCACTACTGAGTATTTATACAAATGAACATTAAACACAGTAAATAAATACATTTTAAAGAAAGTTTTTTCCTACTGTGTTAAAGTTCAAAATCTTACACACACCCACCCACACACACACACACACACACACACATATATATATATACATAGAGAGAGAGAGAGAGAGAGAGAGAGAGACTTCTAGGTGTTTTTTTTCAGGGGGATTTTACAGAGATACAGATCACCTCTTAAGACCACTTCGTCTTTGTATAAATCGGAGATATGTTATCTTACTGTTCAGAAATTTCATAACCTTTAATATCTTTACAGGTGAAATACGCTCTCTTGGGTCGGCCTATCTAGTGACAAAAATTCATCAAAAAAAATTAATTAAAAATCAGTTAAGGCTATGAATTGTGGCTGTGTGTGGCATTGTTTTATAGTGCATGGGCCTACTTGCCCCTTACAAATAAACCTTAAAAATACATACAAAATACAACAGTGGTTGTTTGCTGCTATATTAATGTTCAAAATCTCACATACAGTTTAAGACTGCATGGGTTTGTTTGCTTAGTTCTTATTTTGCTGCCAACAAGGGGAATTTTAGAGATACAGTTCACTTCTTAACACAACTTCTTCTTTTATTAATCTGAGATAAGTTATCTTGTTCTCGAGTTTCATAACCTTAAACATAACGGTTAAAAATGCTCGCTTAAAATATGGTAATCTTTTCACATGAGCAGAAAATGTTGAAGTGATGAGCATTTATGTGTCCACACAATTTCTTATAGAACAATATATTTTAAAAATAATGGGGATTGAAAAAAAAAAAATCTTCCAATGAGGTTGTAATTTGTGGATGTGCGTATTTCAGTTTGACATATAGAGAGATAATGTTTCTATGGTTATTATTTGAGAATGGGTTAGAGGTTAGAGGTTAGGAATGCAGCTCATATATGCGCTTACTGTACAGTCTGAGGTCACCGGATGTGATAACCATAAACTTCTGTAAATCCTCATGAATAATCGCGAGGTGGTGGGTGAGGAGCAGGAGGATAGAAGTAAAGTATTTGTTTGGGTGTCATGTGGGTGCATATGGCGATGATGATGATATCAGGCTGCAACATCTTGTGGTCGGTTTGTATTTGCATCCTGGAATAAAAAAAGTCAGAGGTGAGATTTCATCACTAGTTTCACACACACACGAGGAAACACAGTCAAACACACTGAAGACTACAGACTGATAGTCAGCGTCACAGTACTCGAGTCCTGACATGTTTCCAAGATACACAAGTTTAACACAATTGTCTCATTCGCAGCCAGCTGAGCAAACAAGCAGAGCAGTCGTTGCGATACAAGGGAAACTTAATGGGAAAGAGAGCCATAAGTGTTGCTAAAAAAAGAAAAGCACTACTAAATGAAAACAGAACTAGACATTTCAGGCATGTGCGCGAAAAAGCCCACACGCTCATGCTCAGCCTTCAGCAGAAAAAGTCAGGTGAGAAAGTGAAACGGGGAAACCGAGGCAGGGACGGGGGCCAGTAAGGAGAAGTGTAAAAACCAGTTTGTTGCGTTGCATCACATCTCAGTTATGAAACAAAAAGAAAAGAGCTGCCAAGTTTTGCTTCAGCAGTTTTCTCTTTTGAGATTGAGGTCGAATTAAAAAATGAATTGTGTTTTGATGTGGCGATGTCATGAGGAAAAGGAAAACATCTCCAAAAAGCGCAATACAGTACTCCCAGGAACCTTTTAGGAATTATTTAGCTATTTTGTGACATTTTACACCTTTTAATGTATTACTTTTGCTTTTGTTTGACCATATTTTTTTCAATATATCTTTTGTTTTTAGGTATCTTGTATTCTATATTATCACTTAATGGGACAACTCACCTAAAAATCAAAATATATATTTTTCTTCTTACCTGTGGAGCTACTTATCAATCTAGAGTGTGGAGATATCGGCCGTAGAGATGTCCGTCTTCTCTGAAATATAATGAAACTAGACAGCAAAAATACATTTTAACTCAACATCAGTGTCTCATACAGAAATCACAACCCGATAACAAAGGATACATCTTGTTCTGAGCAGTTTTATGTAGGAACTATTTTGTTTCTACCAAACTACACCTGCCATATGTATCACCGCGCAGGAGGAAGAGTGCATCTACGGCTAGCTCAGCTAGCTGGCAGCAGATGCTAATTCAATAGAAAGAAAAAAGTCATGATATGGATTTCAGTTTTGGTTGATTTTGCTTTCGATAGCCTTAAACTCATTAGACGGCAACTCACTGGTTAACATGCAGAAATATGACGTCCACTACCCACCCTCAGCTCGCCGTTTACTAATGTTAGCCTTTGCTGCTCTGCACTGGGAACCAGCCAGGTCAGGTCATCCGGCGACTGCTGCTACTCACGGATATTTTAGATATGTTTATTCAGCCAGAGCTCTTGTGAAAAGATAATTAACATGTTTTAAAATGAAGGCTATAAATCTAAGAGCTATAGGTCTCTATCAGGCAAAATGGTGGAAATATTCTGTTTAAAGCAGATAACTACAGTTGAGTGTACAGTTTAGGTATTAGGAGAGAATTTCCTGCCACTGAATCTCTTCTAATACAATAAACATAATGATTCAGCTTTAAACACATTAAAATGTAGTTATTGGCAGATATGTTTCTTTAAGTAAGTAGTTGGTAAAGTTTATTTGTATAGCACTTTTCACAGATATAAAAAATCACAAAGTGCTTTACAACAAAGACAGATACACAATAAAAGCAAAATAAAAATTAAATATATAAATAGCTTATCCTGCGGGCATGCTAGTCCATAAACAGATAATAAATGTTGAGAAACACAGTTGCAAAACCATAAAATGCCTCTTCATAGGAGAAGTTTGAATAAACTCTAAACCATTTCCTTACATCTGCTTTCAACCACACTGTAATGTGTTACAAATATCAAAATAGGTGATTAACAGGTGAAGTGTTTACACAATCCACACATTTTTGTGGCATTTCAAAACATCTGGCCTGACCTCTGAATGCCGGTGAGCTGTGGATTTATGTGTAAACCGCAGCACTTACAGACAGAGCTTACACTGTGTGGGTGGCTGGAGTCAGTAATGAGCTCAATATGTTTTTATGACTTTGTGTGTTTGTGCACAAATGTCTGTCTTTGTGTGTGTGTTTTAAAACATTGTGTAAGATTTCAAAAAGCCAAAAGCAGAGGACAATCACTTTCCCCATCCTGAAACCGCAACTCCCGTTGCGCTCTGGTAAAACTCCACTAAAAATTCTGTGACTTTTCTTTCCCTCCCGGCCGCGGCTCTTTTCTCTCCGTGGCTTGGGTCGCTGCGCTGCTGCTGCTGCCTCCTGCACTGTCTCCGCTTACAGAGTGACATCACTGGAGTTTCCCTTCCGCAGTAGCAGCTGCCACAGCATAAATACTACAAGCTCTCCGGCAGAAGTTCACTCTTAACACAATAGCAACACAAAGAGAGAAGTAGCACCACAGACACAGCATCCAGACAGACAGATTTTCCTAACTGCTGTTGTGCACAGTATGGTGGCCTATGCAACTGCACCCGGTGATGTGGAGATGGGTCCTGAGGAGAGGACGGTGGTGTTGGTGGAAAAGAAGTCCCCCTTGGGGTGGATACTGAAGGTGTCCGTGGCCCTTCTTGTTGCGGCCCTTTATTTCGTAGGCGTCTTGCTGTTTGCTTGGAACTGGAGGCCAGACATGATGGTAAGCTTTGTCTTGAGTTTGAAAGTCTGTTTCCTGTCAAATAAAAAGAGGAAATGTTTATTAATAACTCTAATTAATGTGCTTCCTTCAATACAGACAAATTCAGGCCAAACTGAAGCACTAATCAAGACAGACTCTGCTGAGAAAACAGGTAATTATAAGCATGGGTGCTTGTGTGAATCTAAAGGAAAAAAAAGCAAAGGGGTTTTTTTGTATTTGAGTCTCTGTGGATTATACGAGACAAGCTCACATTTGTCCTCCTCCCTTCAGATCCCCACTACACGTTGAGTCGAATCGGCAGCAAAGCCAAGGCAGCAATCCACTTAGAGGGTGAGTCACCATGAGTTGATCCTCAGCAAACAAAAGAAACTCTTTCTTCCACTTGTGTGATATTTGTATGTTGTTCAGGAGCACTTTGAGGAAGCTGCTGCACAAGTTATTCATTGGCGTCTGTCATTCCAGTTTCCTAATGACACACCTGTTGATTATTAAACAGAGAAACTAAAGATTTGCAAGGCTTTAACCCTTTGAAACTTGAAAAATTGGCATGATTTCTTTCAAAAAAATGGGAAGAAGGCAATGAGCAACAGAGGAAAATATGACCAAAAAATTCACAAAAAAATTAAGAAAATTACCCCCAAAAATAGTAAAATAAAAGGTTAAAAAATTGATCTGGAAATTTTTTAAAGAATTTTGTAACATAATTTTTAATATGTAATTTGCTAGTAATAAAATTAGGTTTCCTGTAGCTTTTTTGGTCTTGCCCTAGATATTTTCCCCCAGCTTTTTTAGAAAAGATTGTCTAAATCTACAAAATTGCTTGCAATTTGTGAAATATCTATTGCCAAAGTGCTCATTGCCTTTTCCCCATGTTTTCACTCATTCATAGGTCTAAATATTTGCGAAAGGCGTTTTAAAGCGCAAGGACATTGATTTTGCTGCAGGTTTCAAGCTGTTAACATTGCTTCTTCTTGTTCGTTTCCAGGTATCTACAAAGACGGCAAAGATCACCAGCTGGAGTGGAGGAGCGGTCAAGGCCAGGCGTTCACTCAGGGCGGCTTCCAACTGCTGAGAAACCAGATCGTTATCCCGCAAACCGGCCTCTACTTCGTGTACAGCCAGGCGTCGTTCAGAGTCTCCAGCGATGGCGACGAGGATGGAGCGGGAAAACGCCTCACACCTCTCAGCCACAGGATCTGGCGCTACTCAGACTCTGTAGGTAACAGAGCCTCCCTGATGAGCGCGGTGAGGTCGGCTTTCCAAAACACGGCTCAGGAGGACGACTACAGAGAGGGACAGGGCTGGTACAACGCCATTTATCTGGGCGCGGTGTTTCAGCTGAACAGAGGAGACCGACTGTGGACGGAAACCAACCAGCTATCGGAGCTGGAGACCGACGAGGGCAGGACTTTCTTTGGCGTGTTTGCACTTTGAAATGATGCGAAACAAAGAAAGACGATACGAAGCTCTGCACATGCCATAAGTTTTGGCTTTTTCAAAATGTGTAATTTTTTTTTTTTAATTCATCTTCATGTTGAAGTGTTTAAATCTCATTGGAGATAAAGCTCGTAGCCGAACAGGCGGTGCCACTTTTTTTTTTTTTTTTTTGTTTTGTTTTAATCCTATAAACTGTAACAGTTTGTTTCTGTTTAGGCACTTTTCGTACATTATTTATGCTGACCTGAGAATGTAGACTTTCTCTGCTGTATCACATACAGACACAGCTCTTTGCTGGAGAGTTATGTACAGAACTGGTATCAAGTACTATTACAACCTGTGTGTATTTATTTGTATTTATTTATATTTAAATTGGTGGGATGAGGTGTTAAAAGATTCTATTTATATACTTTATGTGCGCATAAACTGAATTAAAATGCAAAAAAAAAGTTACAAGTTGTGTCACTACAAAGGATGAACTCATTTCATAGCTGAATTACCAAATATAGATTTGAGCTGACAAACAACTCCAGCAGCCACACACACTCACACACACTCACACACACACTCACTCACTCACTCACTCACACACTCACACGGCAGCGGGCTCAGTCTATTATCTGGCAAAAGTTGCTCTGAAATTCCTCCACAGCCAGCAAATACTTCCTCTGTTAGATCAGACAAGATGAGGGGAATTTCCTACTTTTTGTGCTGTTGCTGAGTGCTGTGTCAGGTGAAGGCCCACAGAAGCCTCAGCCCAGAGCGGGTTTTCCCCAGTGACACCCCCCCACCACCACCACCACCCTTTCTCCCACACACAGCCTCCCTCCTCCTCCACACCACCTTCCCTCTATTACCACATACTTCATCTTCAGTCAGCTGGAAAGAGACGTGACATATGAGTGTGCGTTCGGTGTGTGTATGTGTGTGGGACTGCAGCACAGCTGGCTTTGTCACATTGTCATCATGTAAAAACACACATTATACAAATGTCGGATGTACTTGGGAGCCATTTGTCTCCTTCAGTTTCTTTTTATCTACAGACATCCACTTATTGTCTCAGTAACGAGGTTCCCGCTGGCCTGCGCAGCTGGTCAGCGCTCTGAAAACCACGCACCACTTTCCGTTTAATGATCTCCTCTTCTGGTTTTATTTGCTCTTTGACTCCCGCAAAGCTGACCTGGAGAAAAATATCAAGTTTCACTGACAAATAAACTGGAGCCAACAGAGTTAATTGCTCAAAAGGTCATTTTGAGTCAGAAGACGAATAAATAACTGGTGACATCTAGTGGATGATGTAATCTGCTCGGCTGTGTGAGACACAGGATGTTGAGACTGTTTATGGAACTGTTCAGAACAGGGTTTTTGTTTCTAAAAATATAAAACGATTAAAATCAAAGGAACAGTGTGTTGCATTTAATGACATCTAGCAGTGAGGACTGCAGATTTAAAACAGCTGAAACTTTCCAGGTTAGAATTCATTTAGTGTTCAAGAGATTTTTAATCTACGGCCCAATTATCCGCAGTAGGGGTTGGCGGATATTTGGCATTATGCTGATTATCTGTATCGGCATGAATTAATTAAAAAGTCCAAAGAAATTGTCAGCATGGGAGGAACTTTTACTTTGTGAAACCAAAGGGAGCTGTTTCTATTAACTTTTTTCTTATTTAAATTTTCACCTAACTTTATTAAAAAAATGTCACTGAGAACTTTCTGTGTAAGATGTTGAGCTTTTCAGGTTTGATTAAACATTTGCTAAAGGTTTTTAAATAAAGTTTGTTATATTCAAAATTCTGAATATTGACAGATTTTTTTTTAATTGTAAATGTCAGTTATCAGTCTCATTAACTACTAATAATCGGTATCGGCCCTGGAAAAATGAAAATATTCCTACTGAGCTGTTTATATGAATCTTCCAACAATAATCGTGTTTACATGCAGCCGTACATACTCTGATTAACGCGGCCCAACATTTTGTTTGACATTTCAAAGTAAGAAAAAGTGGTACGACCATTTTATGCATCAAAAAAGGTTTTCAGGTTTCCCAGTATGTGTAAAAACAGCTTCCCGCTGTCATTCCATCAACCACCTTCGTGAAAAGGTCAATTTTGCGATAACCAAATATCAATATCGTGTCCCAAAACCTGTTCATATCTAGGTCTTTTATTACGTTTAAATGTAGGTGCGTTTTTCCTTCCGCATGCATCTCTACCCCACAGCCTTACAAACTGTTGGCGACTTGGTTTGTGTATAGCGTATCTATGACAACACACAGAGCTGACTGTAAACAGGCAGGAGGCCGTGTGTCACAAACTGCTGTAAAAACCGCAGCTGAGACTCATAATATGATTGCGCTGTATACGTGTCCAAATAAGGCTCTGAAAACTAAAATAATATTGAATTATTCCACATCTTCATCGCAAAGTGCTGCATTCAGAAAAAGGCCTAATTCGGATGAATTCAAAGGAATATGCTGTTTACATGACCTGTATTCAGAATACTGCCATATTTGGAATAAAAGTGGAATATTAGTCTGCATGTAAACATAGTCAGTGTTTCTAAGATGCTGTTCAGCTCATCAGAAATGGGATACTGCTGATGTGTGCTCACCTTCTGTCTGATGACTTCAGATCCAGATGTTCAGGAGGTCTTCACCAGGAGCCGAATAATCCGCAGAGGACTCTTCCTCTCCAAAACAAACAGATCCGGTGATTTAAACCTGCAAAAATACTGAATAAAGCTGTTTAGTGTTAAAATGAATGTATCCAAAGCCAGTGTTTGCTTTGCAGAAACATGTCAGTGCAACATGGCGATCTCTGGAGGAGGAGCTGCTTTTATGTAGATAATTGTCTCATTTTACGGAAACGAAAACGCAACAATTGTTATTATCAGGTGATTATACACCACAAAAAACATACTCATTACATCATTTCTGCCAATATATCCCCGTAAACCCCACAAACTGGAGCTTTAAATGTGGAACTGTTTTTACTGTCTTTACAAAACAGTTTTACCCAAGCTGAAAATAAAACAGTTTCAGTTCTGTTTAACAGCGTGGTTTTTTTTTTGGAAATCAAGCCTGTAATTCCTAGTTGTTTACATATTTCCACTGATCACTGAAACACAAAAATAGCCAATGAAAAAACAATTATTTTATTTAGGTACGCATATATTTGCACACACATACTCTGAAATATATTAACATTTAAGATCTTAGATATAGTGAATACAAATATCCTCAAATCCATGTATATTGTCATATATGTGCAAGATAATAGAACATTTCCTAAATTATTTCTGCATTCATATGTTACACTATCTGATCCAGGTACTGCACAGTTAATAAATATGGCCTATTTCATTCATTTATGTCCTCCCCCAAACCCTGAGCTAAAATGTATTCGAGTAACAGTAACATAAAGTGGAGTAACCATAGTTTGTTCAGTTTAAAGTGCACGCTGACATTTATATCTTTAAAAATATTTGAGTTTTACCTGCAGATGAAGCTCTTCAGGTATCATTGCTTTATAAAATCTGTAAATAGCTCATGAATGAAATAGTACATCCAGATTAACTGCTGAATAGATACAGTATGTCACATTATTTGACGTATATTCCTTCTTTGATACATTTACAGTTTACCAAAAGGCGGAATGGGAAAGTAAAATACAAAATAAATAAACAGATAAATACATTAAAATCCATCCAGATTGTCTGTGATGAGAAAACATAAGAAAAATTAAAAAAAGGCTCACCACATTGACGTGTATAAAAACTGTGCTTTCTCTGAATATCTACAGGAACAGCCATCGCAGAAGCCCCACATCTTCCCACACTGCTGCTGCTGCTGCTGCTGCTGCTGTAGAAATATATAAACTGGCTTTTATCTTCAGGAGGCAGAAACTTTTCCTATGGCAAGTCGGAAGTTAACATCTCTGACCGTTAAAAATGTGCAGCGGCGACTGTGGCCGCAGAAGTAGCCGCCACATCTGCAAAATACATGAGATGCAGGACGAGGGGCTTATTTGATGGCTACGACTGCACTTCACTGCCAAACAGACACAACACAAATCTCAAAAAATACATCGTTAAACATCATTTCAAATGGCAGAACTATCGAAATTGTTCCCAAATTGTTGTGTCCTTGTTCAAGCTCAGATCCTCCAAAAGATGGGTCTAATATTCAGCAAAGGACTGGAGTTTAAGCAGGGTTCACACACATTTTCACCGATACATTTCTGTGACTTTTTAGCAAATTTTAAAGACCATACATTCTCTGAAACGACCACTTACCCTCCTCATCGGTTCTTTTCCTTTACTATATAATAGCTTTTAAAATTTATATTATTCAAAAAATAATTAATTCAGAGCACAATTAGAACTGAATATTTAAATATAACTTAGGGACTATTTTTTTTATGGGGAGTCATGTCAAATAATTTTAAGCTTTTAATAATAATATAATAATATAATATATATAATAATAATTCTAATATTTTGGCTTTTAAATTATAATATTTATTTAATTGCCAGTTTTAAAGAAAACATGCCCTTCTGTGAGTTTGATAGGCATATTTCTTTTTAAAATAATTTTAAAAAAGGGCAATTATGAAGAAAAAATAGCAGATTTTTTTTCTTCCAAATTTTTGGGTGGTTTTTAAAGAAAAAAAAAATCTTTAAAAATGTTTGGATCTTTAAAAATCATTAAAACAATTGCACCATTCATCACAGCCAGAAACTGTAAAAAAAAAAAGAAATTGTTGGATTTTCAAATTTCAGATAGTCCTTGAACACATTATGTGTTTATTAAGGTTTCTGAAACAAAATTCCATGACCTTTCCAAAAACTTTCAGGGTAAATTTAGTTTTCTAAAACTTTTCGAGGCCTGAAAATCGCTATTTGAAAATTCAATGACATTTCCAGGTATTTCGTGACCGTACGAACCCTGTTTAAGATGCAGTTTTGTATTCGAATACACAGTCCTGACAACATGCCAAGCTTCTGGGCCCTTCTAAGTTATGGCTATTTAATAATGTACGTTATCACTTTTCAGTGACACCTGTATTCCACCTGGTCCAGCTCTTCAGAGGAAACATTGGGGAAAAAACTGTACATTGCTTTGTCCCTTTCAGCTTTTCAGGACTCTCCTGAAAAGTCAACAAATAATTTAACAACAACTCCATGACAAAACAGATCAGATACTACAGAACAATATAAATCACTACGGTATGTGCTTGCCTAGTCAACAAACTCGACAGACAAACGGTGGAGACGATATAGCAAAGACACAAACACAAAACGTTTCCTTTTTAAGATCCTCGATGCCGCGTCTCCACAACAGAACGAGATAACGAATGAGGGAGAGGAATGATTAACAGATCGATCCGTTCGCTCGGAAAAAAAAGACCTCGAGTGCTGCTAGTCTGACCAGTCACAAGTGCCTCGTTTGCTGGGTTGAACACAGTGAGATCAAACCTGTGAGGACGGGTGTTACCTGCGTGACTCTCCCCCGAAGCTGCCGAGTGTAAAGCACTCCTGTGGGCTTACTTGTGCTTCCACGCCGTATTTTTAAAACAGTGTCACAACACCGCTGTGCTCATCGCCGAAACAAGTGAAAGCCACAGTGTTTCGTTGTGTTTTGTGTCCCCTGTGTGTGTGTGTGTGTGTGTGTGTATGTGTGTGTGTGTGTGCACTGTGCGACTGTCTCCCTCACCTCCCTTCCTCCACCTTCTCCCCCAGAGCCTCGCCTACTTATACAGCAGCGGGATCTGGCTGTTGTGACAGTGGTTGCGGCTCATCTTGCTGTCGGCCGGGTAGAGGTTGGACGAGTTGGAGAAGGAAGGCGGGAGCGAGTGATTGTCCGTGGTGGGGTTGGGGTAGCCGGGCGGGGGAAGCAGAGACTTGGGATCTGGCTGGGAGGAGGGCGGCGGGGCGTTGTGGTTCTGATTCTGGCCTGAGGAGGGTCGGCGGCGGTTGCGTAGAGCCTGTCGCTCAGCCAGCTGGTTGCGGAGCGCCGATACCCTCTCTTCTTTCTAAAGACACGACAAGAGGAAAGAGAGATTGTTTCAGTCACGTCCGAGGGCAACGGTGTCGTTTCAGCGTTGAGGGAGGGGTTTAGAGCTTTTATCGAGCCCGAAAAAATCAGGATCGACCCTACAGAACCCACAGATTTTTTTATTTTATTTTATTTTCTCATATGTCATGTGTTTTTTTTCATATGTAAAAGTTAGAGGTTAAAGAAATAAGTGATAAGTGAACACCAGTTCCTCTCAAAAAGAAAACATTTTTTTTTGTTACATAATATATGACCAAATGATCATTGACGAGTAACTTTCCTCTGTATTTTTCCCAGTCACTGTGCTATTTTTAGTAGTAGTATTTATTTTTGAGCTTTAAATGTTTGACCGACTATTTAGATATAACGGGGAGAGGCCTACTTGTTGTCATTGTTGTAATTACTGTCATAATTATTTTTATTAATATTATTTTTTTCCATCCATCCATTTTCTTGTCGGGTCAGTTAATTTATCACTTTGTTTTTCTTTTGTTGATTTAAAGGTTGTTGTTGTTCTGTTTTTGTAGTTTTCCTGTTTTCTTATTGATTTTTTTTCCTTTTTGCCTTGGTGTGTAAATTACACAATTGTTTTATATATACAACACTGGTACAATGGTAGTGGCTACTGGTGATCTAAGTAAATAAATATGTCTAAAAATACACATTAACATGATTCCAACACATTATTAGTAAAGATAAATTGGTCTATTCATTAATTTGTTCATTTTAACATCAATACATTATGTATAAACAATTAAATCTGCCAATAATTAGCATTTTAATAGCCTGGTATTACATGCACCATAAAGGGTTGTTAATATATGGACATTTAGGATGCCCTCCCTGCTATTGTAGGACCAGTTTAATGTGCTGTAATTTTATCTTATCGATGTAGTAAGGGGTGACCGGCTCTGTCTCTGAATAAAGGGCTTCGCGGCTTGAAAAATGCTGAGGACTCTTAGACTAAGCAATTAAATGATTGGTGGTGTAAATTAATCTAATTATTAATTCCATGGGGCTTAACCTCAGGAAATGTGAATTAATGGAGGTACAATAACTTTGTCTAGAAGAGGAATGCTTCACTATGCTTTTTCATATCTGTCAGAGTGGAAGCAAACCATAAAAATAAATTCACATCATATATATATATATATCACATAAGGAAAACCTGCAAGAAATAACATGGAATAAATAAATAATCACAAAACAAACATGACGACATACACCGTGTCTCTATTCATATGTCTCGATGTGGTGTGTGGGGATCCACAATATTGGATTTTTTGTCAATATCTGATATGACGATGTTTAACAACTCATTTAGCTGATAACGATATCGATATATCCACCTTTTTCCCCACCTAATTTTAATGTTCATAAACTCTCTTCTGATGCAGAATTTAATCATATTATTTCTACTCTTTTCCTGACGGCCCACCAGCAGATGGAGACATAAGATACAATACTTTTTGGTTTATGCATAATACCCTGTGCAAAATAAGAAGAATACTTCAACTTAGGGTTGATGTTTTGTACATGTTCACTTTGTCAATTGTGATTTCGGCAGATGAGGTGCCGACATTATCATGCATCCCTAGCTGTGTGTGATTCTTAATATTCTGTATTTCCTTATATTATGCAGTATTCTCTCCTGCAAATATGCACCATCAAATCGCACAAACACATAAAAACAGCAAATGCACAGCACACATTACCTGTATAATAAATGCAAATAAATAAATTAATGTCTCTAACATTAATATCCATGAATATATGTATAATGCATGGAATTATGTGTATTATAATAATGTGAATTAAGTGCCTGTTATTTGGATGTACATGTTTAATAATCATAATAATGGTGTGTCTGTTTAATGTAACATTTTCTTCACCTCCTGGATGATCTTCTGCAGCTCCCTGTTCTCTCTCTCCAGCTGCCGGGATTTCTCCTCGTCGTTGTTGTTGGTGGAAGAGCCGGTCTTCAGAGTGTCCTGCTGCTCCGACTGCCACTCGCCACGCGTGATAAGACGCCGCATCTGGAACAGAAAGTCAATAAAGAATAAAAAAAATTGCACCTGAGAGTACAGTGTGCTAAAAGAATAATGCATGCAATGGGAAAACATTTATTTTCAGCCCTTAAAGCCAAATGTCTAAAGGTTTAAAAATGTTTTCACCACTGGAGTCAATTTCAAGAGCTTTATACTCCCTTTTTTTTTCATATTTTGTTGACATTTTTGGTGCTGGCGCCTCACTGCTGTGTGGTTTCTACGTTCCTGGAGACTACCACACAATGTGACAGTATTGTGTTGTTTTGTTTTTCTTGGATTTTCTGTTAATGAAGTTTGAATATCTGTAGGTGGCACTCTTTCCTCTGTCTCCACAGGCTACAGCAGCACTCATGTGCACTCCCCATCTCTTCTTTTATTTATTCCAAACAAATCATTGTACTGTAGCTGCTGCCAGACATTTGAAATGTCTCACTTTGTTTGTGCCAGAGGATTTTTTTTCCCACTAACACCAAATGTTTACAGCAGCTACACATCTAAAGCTTGTTATTAACCACCTCACTGGATGGATTATTGCAGATTTTAAAAAAAGCAGAGCTCTCTGCTGAAAGTTTCACAAGTTTCAGAAGTTTGTCATTTTCATGCACCATGCACTACAGGCTGGACTTTCTCCCTGAAGAGATCGGCACATTTTGACCTTTGGTTTTACAGCAGTACGAGTGTATTTTTTTGTGTGTGTGTGTGTGCAGCATTTCCTAGAGGTGTCGGTGACGAGTCAGAGCACCTTGGGTACAAAAAGCACCACCAGAGTGATGTAGGCAGAGAAGACGATTGCTAGAGCGGCAAAGGCAAAAGAGGCGTCCTGCTGCGAGGACAGGATCATGGTCACTGGAGCCGTGATCAGGCACAACACCTGCAGGAAGAGAGATAAAGACAAAAACGGGGAAAAAAAGGAAAGTTAGAGAATGAAAGAAGAGGAAAAACTAAGAGTGAGGTTTAAAGCAGAGAAACAGAAGGAGGCAGCGGAGGTTAGAGGAGAGGAGGCGGAGAATGAAGTCGAGCTGGAGAGCGAGAGAATGAGAGGGGAGGAAAATCACATCCATAAAAGCATTAGGCATCTGTTTATCATTCCGGGGAGGGCTCCCATGTGAAAACAGCATTAAAAAGTCATGACTGAAGTGGCAACAGCGCGCTGACAATCACCACATTGTCATCTCATCAGGCCCGAAGCTCAGAGCTTAGCAAAGAGGAAGGAGGTCCCTTTACAGACACCATTAACTATTGACATCATCATAAAACTGAGATGTGAATATCAGAACATAAAATAATAACATTAGACTTGTGGAGACACATTATGGAGCCATGTGATGAAATGAGCACGCAAGCTGCATTTAATGCTTTCATAAATAACAATGAATGACGGATCAATGATAAACCCACTGCCTATAGGAGGAGGCGAGATCAATCCATTTATTGATTATTTAAGCTGATAAATGTTTGGATGTTCATTAAGATTTTCCCTTTTTTTGTTTATTTACAGATATTTTTAAAGATTTATTTACAATGAGAGACAGACACGCAAGTGGAGAGAGAGCAGAGGACATGAATCAAAGGGCTCTGAGCCGGACTCGAACCCAGGCTGCTGCGATGAGCACGCAGCCTTAATGACAGGGTTTCCCACACACTGATTAATTTGTGGCAGCCCGCCACCATATCATCCTTCACATGTGTATTTAATTAAATTTCTGGAGCTGGACTGCTTATTAGGAGCGCTGTTGGATTATTTATCTGGGTTAACACTGGACGTGGAAATGCCCTGATAGGTTAATTGCTGCGCAGCTGACCGTCAGCAGTCGTCTGGCTGTTCACACCAGAAGTGCATTTCTCAACGGCGGTCAACGAGCAGTTCTGCTGCTCTGCTCTGTTCATCACATGCAGAGCTTCGTCTCTGTTTGCTTGTGCGTGTGTATTTGTTTGTGTGTCTGCTCATCTCTTGCGCTCTCTGTTTAGACACAACCGCCAAACATGAAAGTATGGGATGCATATTTTACCATGTATCCTAATCAGATCATTTACATCATATTTAATATGTGCTTTATATCATTTACAATACATTTTCAGTGTGTTTGCTTGCAGAAAAAATAAAACTGGCTTCCACTTCCACTGTGAACCCAGTGAAATATATACCATTTAGTTATTCACAGCACCACTCTTGGAGCGGGGAGCGTACCTTGAGCAAAGACTGAGCAGCAAGAAGTCAGGCCTAGTGAAAGTTAATTTGTCATTTATTCTATTTGTAGGCCAATTTCTTAGAGCGACAGCACTCTCATTTTGGTGTCGTCTATAGTTTTTCCCCAACCTATTTTTGTTTGAAAAAGACAGGATCCAATGGAAGTGCACACCTCACAGTCCAGTGCTGGGTCTAGAAGCTTGCTTTCAGTCGCCTCTACAGTAACTGCTCATCTTATCCACACATCTGAACTGATCAGCTCCAAATGATCCGACCACAAACAGACTGATCAATTCTCAAACTCTAAGCTAAAGAATCTGCTGCTAGGGGAAAGAAATAATCAAAAAACTCTGCTTGTGCTGCGCACACGAATCCACAAAAACCTTCAAACATCCAAATGCAGAAAAGGAAAACATGATCATTCACCTCTACAGTAGCTGCTCCTCTTATCCATTGATGGGATCTGATCAGCTCTTATTGATACAAACCCAAACAGATTGGCTGATTAATACTCCAACTAAAACTCAAGAAAGAGCTGCTGAAAACAAAACAAAACAAGTGACTACGCCTATGCTGTGCACACAGAGCTGCAAAAACCTTTGAATTTAGAAGAGAAGGAACACGAAGGAGCACAAAGACAAGCACACACACACACACACACACACACACACACACACACACACAAACAGAAAAGAAATAGAAAGGATAGAAAGTTTGCTGATTTGTCATCCCATCGTCAGCTACCACCACCCTGTCTCCGTTTTATTTAGTAATAGAAATCGAGGTAAGTGCAGGAAACTCTGGCAAAATGGCCGTTATCAAAAAAATGTTTAAAAAAATGTTTGTCTGCTTTTGATCAAAGCAGAAAACCTCCTCCGGCAGTTAAAGTGACAGAAACCAGTTTTTCAGACATTTTACATCAATTACAAAGTTACCCTCTGTCAAGAGTGTCAGGAAATGGCAGCGAGAATTTGTCTAAAGTGGCTAAAGTGAACATAATGGCAGCTATTTCAGTGTAAAGTGCATCCTAGGTGCCTCGGTTTAAGATGATTCACTGGCTATTAACAAGAGCTGAAAAATGTTTATGACTGACGGCTGCGTTTAGCACTGTACTTTGGAGGGGAAATGGGTACAATTTTAAAACAATTCCTACCACAGGGCAAGGCAAGAGCTCCGTACAAGCATCCATCCACACACAAAGATAATACATAACTCACACTGTGCACAGATTTCTTTCCATATCTATATGCTCAGCACTAAAGTGCAGAGCTACAGAGTTACGTGAGACTGCACCACAATAAAAGTTTGTGATATGCCCTTCGAAATTTTATCGATTTTATTTAACAGTTATTCCACCAGGAAGTCCCGTTGAGAGCAAGTTCTCATTTTTATAAAGAAGGCCTGCGATACGACTGTTGGTATCACAGCACCGCAGGCGCCATAAGCATCAGAATTTATGATTCACACAAGACAGCAGCTTGTGCTGGCACTATTATGATTTGGACAGAACTGCGTCCAGGGATCTGCATTTTAGAAAATCAAATCTCAGGACGTACTTGTGGAAAAGCATGAATATTTTATATACAAGCCTGTTTCTGTGCCTCCTACTGCTCCAACCAATCATTATACTAACATGTACTTTTCTGTGTTTTATACTAGATCATCAATTTGTAATGTTCAGCACATCCCAGAGGTTGTTTTGAGAGGGTGCAATTATAATTTCTATTCTGTTTTGCCTACAATGGACCCCTTATTATTATAATTGTATGTGCTATATGTCTATATATGTGGCTATAGTAAGTAAGTAACTAAGTAAAGCATAATTTATAAAGCACTTTTTACATGCAGTTACAAAGCCCTTCACAAACACACACACACACACACACACACACACACACACACAGATGTCTTTGAATGGTAAAAAGTCTTTTTGGGCTGCAGGGCATCATTAGCCACTATATAAAATAGGCTTCAATGCCCGGCACACTTTCTGGGGGTCTGATCACTTCTGCCTCCAAAAATGGAAATTCAAGATGGCGACAACTAAAATGCATAAGATAAAATGCAACATAAGACCTCAAAGTGTGAGTCCACAAACCATTGGGTGACGTCAAGGTGGCTACATCAATTATTTTATACAGTCTATGCCAGCTATCGTCAACTGGCAGTTGGCAGTTCACATACTGCCTGCCAAATGTTCCCATCTGGCTCGTTTCTCTATTTCTGATATCTAGCATTATTTTTTTCTATTGAAGCCTTCCCAAAAATAATTTTATTAGGAATGACTGACCAACCAAAACCATGAGTTTGACCCTTTGGTTCTCCTCCTTTATAAATCTACCTTTCAGCTTATTCATGGCTTACAGAATCATTATGTGCAATAGTCCACCTTCCACCCTCTCTCCCTCTGTCTCTCACACACACATATCAGTCTGTGTCTCTGTCGTGTCTCAGTCCAGATAATTTTGCCACTATATGGCATAAAGCTGGCAGATTGCGGGTCAAGTCAGGTTTGGGTGGTTGATTAACCCACATTTATCCTGGTTACGGGGTGCAGGTTGGATAGGCGAAGTGGAAATGAATTTCCGTTTTTTATAAATAAAATGTGCCATATCTACATGCGCTCTCATCTTTTTTTAAAAAAAAAACATTTCTTGCATGGTCTTATCTAACACTTCCATATATTTTTTCCAAATGATCTTAGATAACATTTTATTGACTTTTTCGTATTATTTAAAATAAATGTACTGTATTATTACTTAATAACGTAATTAAACAATTACAGACTAATTTAGTCTAAATACTTTTTTTTTTTTTTTTTTTAAGAATTTGAAAGTCCAGCCCCCAGAGTGTATGCTTAAAAAATTCTGGCCCTTGGACAAATGTAATTTATGACCCTTGATCTTTCATTTTATTTAGCTATCTACTTAAAGAAAATACAGCACAAACATTAAAGGGCATTTAGTTATCTCTGAACTCTATTAACTTTTATAAACAACCAGCAGAAATTGTGAGGAGAGGTGCCCTTGAGAATGAAGCTTTTAAGCTCATGCGGTTGAAATGTTTTGACAAACT
Source organism: Plectropomus leopardus (assembly GCF_008729295.1). Taxonomy (NCBI): domain Eukaryota; kingdom Metazoa; phylum Chordata; class Actinopteri; order Perciformes; family Serranidae; genus Plectropomus; species Plectropomus leopardus. The sequence continues at coordinate 29,157,832 of NC_056469.1, read as the reverse complement.
GGTCAGTTGCCTGTTTTGCTCTGAAACAAGCAGGAAAGTGTCTTCTGGAGGCCAAAAATCCAAGCACGAGGCAAAGTAATCATACAGGCGCTGGCACTGATTAACCCCCCACAGATATACTACAACCATTCTGTGCTGCGGTGCAATAAAAATCGTATTTATTGCCACTTTAAAGTTATTCAGCGTTCCACAGACTGCTCTTAGCAGACAGCAGCACCCAGAAACAGGAGTTTAAGCGTGACGGTGTCGTTTCTTTTTTGGACTCACAGCAACGTTGTAAATAGCCATCCCCACGGCCCGATGGTCATTGATCTTTTCTGTGGAGACAGACTTGGTCTCGTAAGCCAGAAATATTCCCAGCAGCAGCAGCAGACCCTTGTAGCCATAAACGACACCTGCAGGAAGAGAGGACAGAGACAGTGAGTGAGTGAGCATGAAAATTATATAATGGGTGTGTGTGTGTGTGTGTGTGTGTGTAATGATACTGAGGCAAAATTCAGGAAATGTACAGTCTATGTATAGAGCATTGTACGGAAACAAATGGAGGTCAGATGTTTTGAGATTTTAAAGGACGAATGATGAGATGGAAAACTGGCAGCAGAAGAACTGATCCCAAAAAAAACAAACCACAAAAAAATAAATTAATTAATTGTGTTGTTAGTCTTTACTCTAGCAGTTTTATCTTTTCATCTTCTAAATTAAAAAAAATAATACTGTCCCATTTGTCTTCAAATAGAGAAACCAGATACTGTGATTGTATCAATACAGTTATAGTAGAATTTGTATTTCTTTTAAGTGGGGTTGCATGAGGTACTTATCCATAGACAGTGTATTACATACAGTCAGTGTCAGTCAGGACGGCATAAGTTTGGAGAATCAGGCAGGAGCACCGACACAGAAGCTAAGCAATCAGCTGCAGAGGTGAAACATATTTTAGCCACCTAAAAAAGATCACTATCGGCATAAGTGTACATTTTAATTGTAATATTTTCAGCTCATTGACCTTACTGACAGACAGCCCTTTCCGATCGGGAACTGAAACTGTTTTATCCATCTACGCTCTCTAACAAAGCCACACGACTCCATTGAGAAAAACATTAGTTTTAGCTGGCTAAACAAAGGAGCTGCTGGTCTACCGCTGCCTCGATCAGTTAGTTAGTTTGTGTGATTGTGAGACTTTGGTGAATCTGAACTAACCCTTTACAAAAAGAGATCACATATTACACTGATTTTGTTCTCTCTTCAGTGGCTCCCCATTATTTCCACATACATTTTGAAATACTTGTGTTGACTTTTAGATCCTTGCTGGGTCAAACACCACAATACAACACTGGCCTCCTCCTCCCATATTCACCTAATCGGCCACTTAAGTCATCACAACAACAGTTACTGGCTGTCCCTCAGACCCGCTATATAACTCGAAGTGACCGTGCCTTTTAAGCAGCTGCACCCAAATTATGAAACGCTCTCCCCTTGTCGCTGCAATCACTCGATTTGTCTGAAAACTTTATGAAGCAGCTGAAAACATTTTTATTTAGACAGGCTGTTTGTTAGAATGCATCATACATTGAAATAAAAATCAAACAAAAAAACAAAAAAGAAAGAAAGAAAATATAAATAATTTTTTTTTTTTAAAAAAATGAAGATTGCATTTTCATTTAAGGTGCAGAAGGTCTCCAAATATATATTTGGAATGGCTACCAGGTTTTTCGAAACCTCTCAATTGCTCCCCCCCAATAATACTCTAAATATAGCGTACACTTAAATCAATATCGATTTTTTTTTAGATGGCTAAAATATGTTTTGCTGCTGATCTTCCATGTCCGACTACAGCCTGCTTCTCCAAACTGAAGGTGTGCCAGCCGCCATCCACATTATGTAATACACCCACTATGGATTTGCACCTCATAAAACCCCACTTCAAAAAATAGGAACTATCCCTTTAACACTGACAAACACCTGCTGTTTGGACACACAGGATTTATACAATTTATTATCGTACGAGGAGAGCGTGAGAGAGGACGACATGCAGCGTATTATCTTTATTATTATTATCTTGTCTTTGAAGCAACTAAGAAAATGTTGTGTGCGTTGCAGGATGTAGAGATGGATGCAGTCTTAGGGACACATTGTGACATCAAAGGACAGAAAACCTTGACGATGTCTTAAAACGCCTTTGGAGCAGGTAACATTGTGAACAGCTCAATGCAAACACTGAGTGAGTAAGTGACCAAGATGTGCCGAGGAAGAAAACCGAAGGAGCAGACACAATAGAAAGTGGAGTGACGAAAAGGGTGAATATGCTGAAAGCCAGTTAGACTGACAGAGAAAAGAGAATATAACAGTGACAGCGAGTGAGGCAGCGAAGAAAAGAGGATCTGTGACTGAGTAAGTTCGACACTTCTTCAGACTGTCCATTGTCTCTTTATACCGCCAGATATTAAAGCACCATCTTTTCTTCTCTCTGAAAGGAAATGCTATGGGGCAATGGCCCAGTTTGTGACCCACATTATTTGAATTTCAGCACCATTATACTTTCATAAGAGCTGCCACGCTAAGAAAGACGGCAGAGAAACAGACAGGGAGGGAGAAAGGAACTGTGTGGGCCGACAAAAAAGAGAAGCAAAGAGGGAGAAAAGAGGAATCAAACGTAAACGGAGGGGGTGGCGGGGGAGGAGGGAGGAGGCTGTGATATGAGGCCTGTTTAATTCAGAGTGAATGGAAGTGACGCGTGTACGCATATGTGTCTGCATATGCACGTGTGTGAGATTATTCAAAACCAGAGCAGGGCAAAAAGTGATAAAGAGACAGATCGAGATACGAGAGGGCAAAAAGAGAAAAATTTTACCGAGCCACGTGTTCATCTTCTCTGAGCTGCAGTGCTCCAGCAAGGGCTGAATCAGGACATCCAAATCTTCTTTAGGGGACTCCTTAGTGAACTTCTACTCGCGTGGCAGACAGAGGGAGAGAGGAATGGAAGGATAAAGAGATAGAAGGAGAGAGAGAGAGAAGGGGAGATAATAAGAAACGATGAGACAGCAGCACTCCGGAAAAGGAGGCAAAAAATGCACAGCAAGCACAAGCCCCGGTGACTGCACGGTTGATCCCCTCGAGTCTGGTCCTTCCCGAATGTCAGATATAGATGACTGAATTAAAATAAATATCAGATATCAAATAAATATGAAAAATAGCTATTTTAATATAAGGTTTGACTGTAGATAAAGTCCACACAGTGCAGATTAAAGCTGGTGATGACGTGTACAGTCTACTGTGGTTCCTAAAAAGGTAAAAATGAGCTGTATGTGTGCAGACTATGTGCACAATAGTGACTCAGTTTTGTGTCTGTTCCAGAGTTTGATCATATGCTGAGATCTGCCACTTAAATTTTACACAGCATAAAAGGATTAAGGTTTCTGAGTCTTGATTCCTGAACATTGGACATCATTTTGAACAGAATGAACTCTGTTTCGTTTCTGGCTCTGCTTGACGTAGCTCCTCCAGCTGACCACTGGTACTGAAAATCAAGAGCAACACTAGGCGGGTTTTCATTACAGATTTGTGCATAACTTAAACAGTATTTTCGAAATGTTCCCCTCTCATTATAACATTCCAGGAAGCATGGCGATAGATGTTCAAAACATTAGCACGTTTATTTGTATTGCAGCCACCGCACTAGCCGTCATTATTTCCAATCGAAGGCGACGTCGGCGTGTTACGTGATTGATAATGGAAAGGCAAGCCCCTCATATGAGGGAGCAGCCACATATGAGGGTTTTCTGAGAGGTGATAGTCCACGACTTCACAGAGAAATCGTGGATTCAAAACTTTCGGATGATCTGCTCAACTTTTTAAGAGTTATGCAATGCAATAACACCTCTTGTATCGCCTGCTGCATCATGCCCGAGGGAGACAGCTCCAACCGACAAGTGCATTAGTCATATCATCATGTGATCTATAAGAGCAAAAAAAAAAAGTGATTCCATTGCAATTTTGTGAAGTATGGCTTTTTGGGGTTAAATGGGCCTTTTTTCTCAAAACTGATGTGTTTCCATTAGGTATTTGTTGTATCACTGGCATCACAAGCATCACTTGTAGTTATGAACACACAGCAGAGTTTACCCTTCTATTATATTTGGGGAGGGCCGCCCACAACACCGATCCGATCAGTTTGGCCCCGTTCACCTGACCAGAAACATTGTTGTTTATGTTTTAACCCAAAGTTTTAGGACTTTTAGTCCCAGATACAACTTTTCTAGCTACTAAATGTTACTAAAGATCATCCTTTCTGTGCTTCCTCTGCAGTATAAAGAAAACACAAATATGATGACTAGTGACTAGTTTGCAACAAGCAGGACAGATATATATATATTGCACAGTAAACTTGGTTTACTGAAGTTGCAAAAACTTTGAAAGACTGATTTAATTTCACTGGTCATTTCAAGTTGCAGCAACTTTAGTTAATATAACTGAATATTGAGTAAACTTAATTAGATAGTAAATAGATAGTAAATAAATTAAAAGTAGTAATTATATTTACTTAAATTTTTAAGGTAATTGGTTTCTTAGCTTATAAAAGTAAAATGAATATTTTACAGTGTGTGAGAATTAAACAGTCGGACGTGGGCTGCTGCTGGTCGCAGGGTGAACTCACTCTGCAGCCTGCAGCTCAGTGTGATCCTGATTTTAGTCTTGTTTGATACCTGCACTCATGAAATGCTCCTTCGCCAATCTATTGGCATCCCCTCTCTCTACAGTCGCTTGATTCAGCACTTAAAATATTGATTAAAGCAGTTTAATCAAGTCAAACAGTTAGACCTTTAAAAGATAAATGTTTAATAATTCATTTAACACGTTTGTTTGGCTGCTTGACGAATGCTGATTTTTGTTTACAGTAATGCAGGTCATAAATATCACTGATATCTATCCTTGTTTTGGATCATGCTCTCTGACTCTAAGATAAATCAAAACAAAAGAAGATTTCCACAGAGCAGGCGCGGTGTCTCATCACCGCGTTATCGACTCGTGACAGCGGCTGCACGGTCTGTGCAAACGGGCGATGACACACACATTATCTCATCTGTCTTTCGTACTCTACCTCCACCGTAATGTGCAGAGGATCCACAATCTGCCAGATCATGAGTGACAGGAAGTCGATAGCCAGCAGCACTCCAACTGTTGCGTAGAGTTTCCACGGCTCCAAGTGTTGCTGTGTGAGCAAAGACACACAAACACACAACAGTCGTCAATATCCAAGGGCATCGCGAGCCAGTCCACAAACAAAGACAAACAACCGGGACAAATAATACGACAGGCGTCCTTGTGATTTCTGGATGACTGGACACGAATTGTCTTTCTGTATGTGTGTGTACAAGTGTGTATATTTTCGGAGCAGCGGGAGTTTGAGCGCGTGTGTGTCACGCGGAGAGCAGCGGCAGCTATATTTGCGCTGCCACCTGAAATTATCATTTCTACACACTGAGACGACACTGCTTTTGTGTGGACAGTCTCTAAAATGGCCAATATCAACTCTATTATTCTTAACTTAAGCTATAATGGAAGCAATACAGCCGTAACCGAAAAACACGCCACCAAGATGAGCTCTCCTTTTGCGACTCCCTCCTCTTTATTTCTACACATCTTATTTATTTATTTATTTATTTTATTCGACCATGCTGGCTTACTCCCAGCACCTCCAACATAGTAACGCCCATTCAAGCGTGCAATGACTAAAACTGAAAAATAAAATAAAGAAGAAAACACATTACACAGTCCTGAGCGCCTCTTCACTTGAGTTGCATGAAAAATGATTTGAAAAGCGCTCATTCTCCCCTCGATTTGTGAAAGTTTCTTTAAATACTCATGCAGAGCTCTCTGGCAAATTGCCCTTCTGTGGACATGTAGAGAGTTGAAAGTCAACCCGATTCGTTGTGCTTTGGCTCAAATAATAAACCCCCTGAAGGTTGGATTTCTGCATAGAACTTTAATACTCATCCATATTCATAAATATTCCATAAATGGCTTAATCTCTTATTCTTCTGATTAGGTCTTAGAAATTCCCACAACACATCGCAGACTGGCAGTATCTTGCTGGCTCCAGGATACACTAGTATCTTCAAGAGGAGGCGCGCGCACACACACACACACACACACACACACACACACACACACACACACACACACACACACACACACACACACAGACAGACACAGACACACAATACATTCACACCAGCATGCAAATAAAGCTGATGATGAGGGTATCAGTGTGCCCCAAATCTGCATGTTTCTATGCATAAATATTGCATGTGTGTAGGTGCCTGTGTAAAGTACAGTATCTGTGTCAGTGTGTGTCCAACACCCTTATCCCCGCACTCTCGCTACAGCCCCACCACGGTGAAGGATGCCGAGCTGGCCTCTGAGCAGCTTATGTTACTAGGGAGCCTGCAAAGTTTTTAACTTAACTTTTTTTTATCAGCCGGCGCCACACACGCTGCGTGGCCCGGCCTGCCTCTCCCGTCCTTTCTCTGCTCTCCTGAGACCGCTGAGAGGCTTATCCCTCCCTCACACTCTTCCTCCCTACCTTCTTCTTCTCCTTCTTTTCGTCCTTCTTCGTGAAGAGGGTGTGCACCCACCAGATCTTGGTGAACATGCTGCCGTACGCCAGGCTGAAGCCGAGGCCGAGGAGCCACAGGCGGAACTGAAGGAGGGGAGAAGAGGGGAGAGGAGAATTTTTATTAAAAAGAGGCAAAGGAGAAAAATAACTAATAACATTGATAGTGTTACAAAAAAAAAAGGTTTTTGTAACACTTTTACAAATTGTTTTCATTTCTTTTGTGTTTGTTTTGTACAGAGTTCCTCCAAAGTCCTGAAAAGTTATATTTTTTCCTTTTTTGCACACAAGAAAATTATCTTGTGGGAACAAGTTATACTCTTGTTCACACACAGAAAACAACTTGTGTGCACAAGTTTAAAAAAATCAGTTTTTGGGACTTCAGGGGATTCTGTGGTTTAGTTTCTTTTGCTGAGGTTTTGTTTTGTTTTGCTCATGCAAGACTGGAAGATGGTGGTTAAACAACATTGTCATGTAATTTCATGTGAAATGTGACTCAAAGGGCATGACACAAACTAAAAAGAAATTAATAAATAAATAATCAATTAATACGAACTAAATTCCCTGAATTGTGTCTGTAGGTATTCTTTCAAGGCTGCATACATCCCAACAACCGCATTTAACTCAGTGGTCTGAGTGCACAGCAAAAACTGAAAAAACTTTTCTCTGGACTGCGGCAGCTGGACAGTGAAAGTTTAAAGACATTTTAGTAAGAAAATCAACCTGAAGCTGTAAAAGTGCCAGAGATAAAATTAGAAATTTAGAAAGTGGAAATGAGACCTTCACCTTTGTTACAGAACTACATAAAAAAGCAAAATATATGCTAATTTATTAAATAGATAGATAGATAGATAGGCAGACAGACAGATAGATAGAGTAGGTAATGCAGAAAAAAAGAGATAATATAAGTTTTGTGAAATGGAGAGATTGCAGCAGAAACAAAAAAACAGCCAGAGTAGAAGGTCAGAGGCAGAGTGCAGGAGAGAGGCAGAACAAAGCATGAGAGAGAATAACTGGACGGGGACAAAGAGCAGAGAAACGACAGAAATGGAAATCTCCCTCTCGCCTCCACAACAAAAAGACTCAACATGGGTGACAGAGAAAGCACTCCCACTCCTCATTAGTGCTGGGATCCCATCGCCTGTGCTATTCTGGCAGCCGGAAAATCATGTCTGTGCCACCGAAAACCAAAATACATTCAAATGGATAATGAATTATGTCAGCGTTTAAACTTTCATGGGCTTTCATCCACGAGGTTTGCGTGACCAAACTCCTGAAATGAGGTTTGCAGGTGTCTGCTTGCCACAGGCAGGAACATCACAACTGTCAGGGCTTCACAGCACCTAAATGTGGGCTCGCTTAATGTCACAGGGGTGTCGGGCTTCACTAAAACTGACAGCTGTAACTGCAGAGTGCAATATTTGTGGCATATGTAAGGTCCAGGAACACTATAAATACAACAAACTAATTTTAATGAGAGCAAGTATGTGAACGATCATGGACTGTTGACAGAAATTACAAACTTTTGGATGCTACACCTCAAACCTCCAGGGGGCGACAAGTCACTAGAAATTCGTGCTGTGCAGCCAAAACATTATTTGATAACTTTTACATTGACAGCTTCATTTTAAATTCTAAAAAGTTATCAATTTTATTGCTTGAGAAAATGAAATATCATGATATCATTGACCGAATATCTCTATATAAATATTGTGACAAAATTTTAACTGTTAAAATATTGCACATAGCTACTGTGACGTTACACATTGGTTTGTGGTGTGCCGTTGTGAAGACAAAATTTTGGCATTTCAGTCAATACTAATCATATTAGTAACAATATTTGTTGGAGAGGGTGGAGCTGTGAAGGAGCGAGGGGCGGATCTAACTCACATACTGTGATGACGCCTCGCAGACAGCCCGTCACTCAAGCTACCCTGACCTTAAATATGTGTAACTTTGGGCTTTCATAAAATATAAACAGGTGAGTTGTGAAAAATATTCATCCCCTATACAGTTGTCACAAATGTTAAAATTGGCTATAGAGACTGAAACTATTTTATGTAGCAGGCTGTAAACACGTCTGTTTCTGCTGTAAAGTTAGACATTTTAACATAACAGTCTAGTGGCCATTTAAGGAACTGCTGATTTTGGCACTTCAGCGTTTGCTTCATTTTTCAGACTAACGCTGCTTAGACAATAATGTCTTGCACTCACACAATATTCTCTTATTGTTGGTCCCCACGGTTCGCACAGAAAAACGTTTAAATATGCCACCCTTTCTTCTTGGAATAATTTACAGAAGGACCTGAAATTGCCTGAGCTGATCACTACGGGGGAATTAAGGTTGCGCTTGAAAAAGAGATTTTAAATCTCAATGAAAGGATGGATGTAAGTGCATCGTGATGGCCCGCCAGCAGAAGGAGACATTAAAAACAGTGATTTTCAGTCTGTGTTATATTCATTCATTATGCAAAATAAGTAACAATGCTCCGAATTAGGGTTGATGCTTTGTACATGTTCACTTTGTCAATAAAAAAGAAAAATCAGTCTGTAGCAGTAATCATCTTGTTGGCCGATTCCTAATTTCCTTTTAAAAGCCAGTATCTATCAATACCGATGACGTGCCGATATTATCATGCATCCCGAATAAAATGTTCAAAAAGTAGAATTTAATCTCTTCTATACTTCTGCACAAATATTGTAAAAATGGATGTTTTGGCACTCATATCAAATTGATGAAACCAAATATTTGCAGACAGTGCCCAGGTCTACTCCTCATCCTGCCCTCTGGCTCTTTCCTCCCTGTGTGTGTCCCTGTCTGCTGTTACCTGGCAGACAACAGGGAACTGAGATCTGTGGACGTGGTGACCGTCAATCCCCAGCGGGAACACTGCAGCCAGAGCCATCATGCAGCCCACCGCTGTCATGTTGTTCAGGTACGGCTGAGAGTTCTGGATGTAGCTGAAACAGAGACAAAAAAAAACATTAGAAAAACACTGGTAATTATAATTTCTGCTTCAAAGAACAACTGGTGAATTTATAAGTAAATAGGTGTTAATTGTGCTGCCGACCTTTCTGTCTGCTCTCAGAAATGTCAACAATTACTATTAATTGCTCTCATGTTTTTTTAATTTTTTTATTTAATCATTTTTATTTCGTGTTTCAGACAGTCTGATGAACAAAAGGTCCAAATATGGATCACTGCTCTTCCCTGGGCAGCTCCTCTAATGTGTGAATGACAGTCATTAGTCTAATTAATGTGAATCGCTGAACAATTCAACGCCTATTAAAAGCGGAGAAAGTGACAAAGAAAAAGAAAAAGAAAATCTAAGAAACCGGAAACAAAACAAGTCGAGCTTGGACATGATTTAGGGCAAGAGGAACCAAGAAAGTGACAAACTGAGGATACTCAAATCAGGCTGTTAACAAACAAAACACAGTCCTTTTTGAGTGGACAGCTGATGAATACTATTCTCCCACAATGCAATGCACAAAGGAAATGCTCACAGCTGGGAAAGGATTAAATCAAAATAAAATGTGAGTGGTGGAGAAAAAGCTCTGAAAGATCTTGGGAAACAAAACAAAACAAAACAAAAAAAAGCATTCAATTCTGAAAAAAGACATTTTGGTTTCTGTTTGCAGAGTTCACTGTCAGTGATATTCCAAACTCACAATTTAAAGCTACAGTTGGTACCTTACAAAAATATGTTTTGTCCTATTTGTTAAAAATTTCACTACATCCAGACAGTAGTACACGAGACAGATATTCCACGGAAAAAAATAACGTTCCTCTGCCTCCTGTTTGGGTTTCTAATGGCTTTTGCAAGATTCAGTCATGCCTGCAGGAAAACAGCCAATCAGAGCTGTAGATGTTGCTTGTGTTAGGTTTTGCTTTCCACTTTTGCTGGCACTGGCACAACGCTTCTAGGGCCAAACTGGTGACCAATTAATTGATCAGTGAAAGAGCAGTGTACATCAAGATGGTAAGTGTTACCATTAAGACCATAACACAACAAGTCAACTGCAGTCCATGTCGCCGCAGTGTGTCCCACACAAAGACTGTATATAAAGATGGAAAACAAGAAACAAGAAACTGCTATTTTTGAGGTAGAAAAGCTATAGAATTTTGCTTTAAGTGTTAAAATAAAACCATAAAAGTGACAGCATGTTGCTGAAATGAAACTGAAAGTGCTGGATGAAGAGAGAGAGGAGAGCCGGCATCAGGGCGAGGCTGACCCGACTTGGACCGAGAGCTGTTCCTCTACCAAGCCTTCTTCTGGCTAATGTCCCGTCGCAGAAGAATAAAGTGGATGAGATTGAGGCTCATTTAGCAACAGGAAATCAGAGCCTGCTCAGTGTACATCTTCACAGAGACATGGTTAATCCCTAATATCCCAAATCGAGCTATTGCACTGGATGGGCGGATCTTGTTCAGAGCCGACAACACCCAAGACTCCAATACAAATTCAAAAACTGCACTGCAGGAATTTAATTATGCCATCAGCAGCAACATGCCCAAGCAACTAGATGGAGTTTTCATAGTAGCTGTTGATTTTAATCAACTCATCCTTCAACTGCAGAGATGTAGCAGGATTAAGGACAAATTCTAATGTTATTTTTTAAACTTCATTTAGAAAATGTTACCTGGTACCTTGTATGTTTAATTAAATTGAAAATCTTGTTTACTTTCTGTACTCCAAGTCGCCACTGGCAGGAAGCCTCTGTTTACCATGATGACGCTGCCACTGAGTAGTTTCCCAGCGCGATCGGGCAATATGTGCATTCATAAGCAGGTTGTAGTATTTTTCCATCATGTTATAAGGCCTCCTCTTTTCTAACAGTCATTGTTGCCCTTCATGAACAGTACTTATGTAAATGTACTTTATTACATTCCACCACTGGTGATTTTTATCCGCTTGAGACAATGAGCTGATATAAATGCTACTTTAAAGACAATTTCCGGTTTATAACTTCAGATTTAAGATGTTCGATATAATAAACTCTGTGCCAAACACCCACCCACCCAGCAAAGCAGCTTTCCTCTGCCCCTCCACTCGAGCTCGAGCTGTAGGTGTGCCTTTTATTTTCTTTCATCCTGTTGACCTGCCCTTGTGTTGCCTCGAGGCCACACTGCTTATTTACTGTACAGCCACACACCCGTAGGGCCTGCATACACACACACACACACACACACACACACACACACACACACACACACACGCATGCACACTGGCCCCAATCCAACCTTTGATACCTCTGAAAAAACCTTTAATGCTGTTACATACCATGAATATGAGATGTTCAGTGCGCTGCAGGAGTTATTTTGTGATGTGGAGTGCTGCTTTCTTCCTTTTATGCACCATGTCATTGGGTTGCTTTGATTTGAGGCAACTAATAGAAGAAAAACTGGCATCTTTTTCTCTTGTATGTGGATGTCTCCCTGAAATATAGTTGAATATTCTGGAATACAAACTTGTGTGATTCTGAGGGACTAATATCTGATATTTGTTGCTGATATTCAAGCTCACCAATCTGTGATTACACTTCACTGGACACATCAGAAGATCATAAACCAGACTTAACAATAGGTTATATGGAGAATTTTTCTAAAAAACGATGTGGTATAGACTCATACAGAAGTAATCCCTCTCATTCGTCACCTATGACCCTCTAGAATTGTGTGGGGGTGTATGTATCTGCTGACACTCTGCCCTCTACTTACTCTTATTTTGCAGTGGTTGGGACGATCCTGTGCACAGCGCTCAGGTGAGGTTGGAACTTAATAAAAAGGTAACAACCAGGAGCAGATATAGCAGGGCGAAACCCCAAGCGGACAAAGCTGAAGTCGACCTTTACTTTCACTTTCACTGGCAGATTGGTTGTGTCCTTATTCTCTTGACTGAGCCCAGCTCTCATTGGTCAGACAATTGCCGGTGTTACTTCAACCCTTTGAACCTCTGCAAATTTAGTTGATTTCTTTCGAAAACGTGGGAAGAAGGCAATGAGCAACTTCAGAAGAAATGACCAAAAATTTAGCACAAAATTAGTATTACCTTAAAATCTGCATTAATAAAATGGAAAAACAATCAAATTAAAACAAATTAAGGGAATTATCTAAATAAACAAGTGCTTAATAATAATTATAATGATAATGTAACATAATTTTAAGGATATAATTATGATAGTTTACTGGACATTTTTCCCTAGCTTTTCAATAATATACATATAAACAACAATTTTCTAAATCAAGTTTTATTGTTATTATTTATTTTATTGTTATTTAAATTTGAGAGAGATTTCTTTCCAGGTTGCTTATTGCCTTTTTTCCAATGTTTTAGAAAGAAATCAAACAAATTTGGCCATAGAGATTGAAGTTTTAAATACTTGTCCTTTCAATCCATGTTTTAAAGGCTCAATTAGGCCGTGTCTAAAGAGTTTCTTTTCCCAGCTGTAAACGCCAGCTGTTGTTGTTCAGCACTTGTATTTGACCACTGTGACGATTGGTCTGTGTGGTATTTGTCCCGCCCCTTCCCCACTGTGATTATATGGTTGGTGACTGTGACAAGCTCAGCCTTGTATCCAAAGTTAAACATTATTTAACTCTCGTTTTCTATCGGAAAACTAACAGATAATCACAGAGGACACATTGCCAGATTTGTCGTTATGGATTTATTTTACTTAATGTAGATATTTTTTCCCTCTTTGACCAACTGATTGGATGAAGAGTAGGTAGAATTTCAGACGACCAAGATTCTCTTGGGTTGAATAAAGCTCTACGAGCTATATTGTTTACAAACAGTAACCGACAATTCCTGCATAGTATACCTTTAAGTTGGATAGATTGCATGTTTTTTTTGCTTTTCCACTCTTTATGTTTGTCCTTGGGAGGCACAGTGATAGCAATAACTTGGATAATCATGAATACAAAGTTGTCCTCCGAAGAGGGAAGTCATCATTAAAAAGATTTTTAAAAAAGCTGAAAATAATGAGAATTGCTAGTTCAACTAAAATGGGGCCTCTAAGGTTAAAGCCACAGTTTTGTTACGTGAAGGTCACCTGTTGGAGGAGCGCTGAATGGAAATGACATCCTGTAACAACCCAGCTGCTCCAGCAGAGCTGATTTGCACTCCAAGTGCGAATGTCAGTATTTGTAGGATGTGAGACAGAAAAAAAATAATTCACATGTTCAACAGAGATCCTCCGCTCTCTTGAGGTTAATGTAAATGCTGAATGGCACCTCTGCTTCTCGAGTTTAGGGACTACAAAGTTGGTGATTTGGGTGTGGCTTTTCTCAATCTAGCAGCTGGTTTCATTGTCACAGCTTAAGCATAGCCCTAGACCAAATGCAAATAGACTTCCTTTAAAAACTGCCTTTTGATCTTGGATTTCTAAGCTTAATACAAGTCTGTGAACCCGCCGCAGCATATCTCTGATGTCTTTCGAACATAGTATTTTTATGTTTGACCCGGGTCAAAGTGATTTAAAGTCCCATAAGACCGTGAGCTTATCAGGAGTTTTTCGGAAAGCTGGAGAGGTTTGTTCCTTTGGGGATCTCTGGCTGGCTGCGGTGTGCCAGTCAGGCCTTCTTCCAGCTTTGATTATATTTCAAATACAGTTTCACCGAAGGCTGATCTCAGCAGCCAAAACACTATGAGTCAGATCGAATCAAATCAAATTTATTCAGTAAGCTGTTTTTACAAAAACAGTTTGCCACCAACTGCCTTGTTAGGAGACAAAAATACATAACCGATCCACTTTTAAAAACAAGAAAAAGTCAAATGCAATCAAAGCCTAGAATGAGCAGTCCTCTGGAAACCCTGTGACACTTCTTAAAGCAGTTATAATCCATGTTTTTATAATAACAATACACCAAGTGATAACGTGAAAGGAGTTGCTCATTTTGATGAACGCATTATCACCTGAATCTGCAGCTTCTCACAGCTTTACCGAGCGTTATAGTGAGTTTAAGCCAAACAGGAATGAATGAAAAATGAAACCAATGTGGATGTTAAAAAAAAAAAAGAAAAAAAAAGGGCTCTAACAGCCACTTGAGGCTGGCTCCAAAACAGAGTCAATCACCATAGACTCCAATGTTAAAATGCCCAACTTTACAACATGTTTGCAGTCTGGTACTAAAATTGATATTGGTCTCTCGCTAATTTCAACATTCATGAAAATTGTTCGGGCCTTAATTGTTATAAAACTTACCTGTTTACATTTTGTTAAGAGCTAAAGTTAAGCACATTTAAAGGTGGGCTTCTTGACAGGGTGCCTGCGAGGCATCGCTAAAGTCTGTGAGTCAGATCCACCCCTCCCCCTCCACTGCTCCAGCATCTCGACCAAATATGGTTACTTTTTTTTAGGGCTGTACCCAACACAGAATTCTGTCAAATCAGATCTGGTCGTTCGATATGAACGATTCGGTTTTTTTTTCCCCATATAAAGATTGAAAGTTTTAATAGGCTCAGCTGGACATTCAGTGACGATCAAAATAGTCTAGTAAACACGTTAACAGCCCTGTTGTAAATGTGCAACATTTTTTGCCAACACTAAGTTGCTGTGAGCTGTAAATTTACCACTTTGCAATTGAAGAGAGACGTTTTCTCTCTTCTCTCCTTCTCAGTGCCGCTGCAAGTTTCTGTAGCAGCTTGTACCAAAGAGGAGCATGAAAATCAAGAGCGTTCACACTGCAGCGAAAACTGGGGACCAAAACTACCCCCGATGTAGAAAGCATGGCACACTAACACACAAAAAATAAAAAACGATTGCTAAACCTGAGCCAATTTTATTCGTATGAGAGGTTTCCAACTGATGATTCGAGTCTCAGAGTTTCAAGGGGCAGCCCTACCACTTTTTGTGTCACTTCGTAACACAAAGCAAAACTCAATTACTTCTCCAAAACTTTTAATAATACCATGATTTTTCCAGGCCTGGAAAATGAGATTCATATTTGCTTATAATTTGACTTAAACAATTAACTGATTCTTTTATGTTATCCGATAAAGTTTTATTCAATCAGCTAAGCCTTGCTGCTTTACAGCAGCTGTTTTTAACAGAAACAGAGTGTTTTAGGCTTATCACTGTGGGCCTGGAAATTCAAAGATAAGCATTAGTGGACTCACCGGACGTTGCCGTTGTAGATGTTGAAGGTCAGACAGACGATGCCGAGCAGGATGCCGAGGCCAGCGAAGACGGACACAGCTGCAAACAGCTTTTGGGATAAGAACCTGTACTCTTCGATCACTACCGTCCGATCAGCCGGAGGTCCAGCTCCTGCAGAGGACAAAGAAATGTGAAGCGATAAATTACTTCTGGTGCCATCATCTCCCAGGACACATCCCACATCCCACCGCATTAATGAAATAATTACTTTGCTCAAAGCTCCTTTCTCACCTGTGCACAGGTGAAATTCTCTCTCAGGCTTTCTTTTCATTTGTTACATCAGCAATTATTTTTCAGTGTACAGTTTAGTTTAATTTTTATTTCGGTGTCATGGAAAACATTTAGCCCATCACACACGGATGACAAGAAACTGCTATGATACCAAACATTCATCTTCCAGTGATGAACATATACAAAAAAACCCATAGGAACAAAATAAACAAACATAAAGTGCCTCTATATTCTTTCAAATAAGATGTACTCTGAAAAAAACTGCTACATGTCAACAGTTTATCTTGATAAAGAGCTCTATTTCCTGAAGTAACAAGCAAATTTAGATGTTTATGTGAAACTCAATCTTTGCGCATCATCAACATTTTCAAAATCTATGTTTTTGATCTTACAAAACAAAAGTATTGAGCAGATCTCAGTAAAAAGGGAAAAAGAAAAGAAGTATAACTAAATGAAACAATATAAATGTTTTCCAGAGTGTCAACATCCACAGAATTAAAACTGATATAATTTTCTTTAATACTGAGCACATACAGGCAACGGTGGAAAGTACATTTATTCTTGTGTACATTAGTACAATTTTGAGGTACTTGTGCTTTAATTGAGTATTTCCATTTTATGCCGTTTTACACTTACTTCCTGCACTACATTTCAGACAGAAATACTGCACTTTTTACTGCACACACAAATCATCAGTTTATAAAATGTTACACCTTAAATTAGTGCAACCTTGACCAGCAACAACATTTAAGTATTTCTAACATAATAATACATCACAAATAAAAATCCAATAATAAAATAGTATAACACTCTGCATTATAAGTACTTTAACTTTTGATGCTTCAAGTGCATTTTGTTGGTAATATGTCTGTACTTATACTCAGAGGAACAGGGTATAGCATTTATTGGCATCTAGTGGTGAGGACTGCTGATTACAACCAGCTGAAACTTCTGATAAGATTTCCTTCAGTGTTCATTGTTCAGAAGGTTTAGACCCACAGCCGAATTATCCATAGAGGTCTCTCCCTTTCAAAACCAAACGAACCAGGAAATTAAAATGGTAAAAATACTGAATAAAGCGATTCTACATTACAAATCAGTTTTGTTTTTTTTTTTAGCTGATGGACTCATCACAGCTGGATAAAATAATATCTGGCTGTCAGGAGGTTTTTAACGCAGAGGTTTCTTGCGCTGTTGGAATATATATGCAGTTTGGTTATTTAGAGCACGACACTGTTGTAGCGCAGAGTGTACTGTTGTCACAGACGGAGCAGTAGAACACCAAGCGCAGTGAAAGTGAAACCTAACCATTCATTGTGCTGGGTCGGATCAACTGTTCAATCATTACTGAGGGGATAAAAATAACTTTCGCCTGTGCTGCATTCATAGACCCACAAAAACAAATTTAGAAAGGGGCCAAAGAATGATAAAAAAAAAGGGACACAGAAGATCCCCCCCTCCCGAACAGCTACTGCCACACATAAATTCTAATTGTGTGGGAAACACTGCATGAACTCCACCATCTCAATAAAATATTGATGACGCTGAAGCACAGAGAAGTAAAATGAACAACCAACTTCATCTGTTAGCAATAATCCATACTTAAATGTCATTTATATTACTATACAGTAATGAAAAGTAATAAGCAAGTAGACAACTTTGGTGTTAATCAAGTGTGAAAAAGTGTGTGTTTATACAAACTACCCAATTATTAATGCTTGTGTGGCTGAAAACCAGGAGGATTTCTCAGTGAGGACGGTTCAAAGAGGGGCAGATGGACAGGGAGCCTTGTTTTACCCTCAACAGCCTCTGACTATCTGTCTGTCTATATCTGGGACTGCTTGCAGATTTGTGTATCTGCGTGTGTGTGTGTGTGTGTGTGTGTGTGTGTGCTCCTGAGTATGTCAGTAAAGACTGTATATATATATAGTACAATATGCATGATGAGCACTGATACAGAAAGCATGAATGCACAGAGGGGTGCATACGAGTGCAGGGGAGCATTTATGTGTCTATGTTAAGTGTGATTAGTGTGTGTGTTTGTGTGTGAGAGGAACAGAGGGTGACAGTGTGTGTGTGTGTGTGTGTGTGTGTGTGTGTGTGTGTCAGAGGGGAAGCAGAGCAGAAGTGTCAGCACTGCGTGAAGCTGATGTGTCAGATGTCAGAGGAAAGTGTCAGGGTGTCGCCCCCTCGAGGGTCTCAGGGTGTCAACACGCCCATCATGCTCTCTGTTTGGATGCTTGTCACCGCCGCCACACAGCCGAGGTGTGTGTGGTGTCATCTGACTGAGGAGTGACGATACATAAAGGGTTTCTGCAAGATTCACCGAGTTTTATTTAATGCTTTAGAAGACCTTCTTAATACCACACTGAATGGAATTCAATAGTAGTTTCACTATAACACTGGCTTAAGCAAGCATGATGGAAAATCAGTGGGGACAATACAGCAAATAATAATTTAATGTTATATTTTTTTTTCCAGTACTACCCAGCATGCACACTAATATTCGACTGAATATGACAATATTCTGAATTATTGACATGAAAGCATAGTCAGTAATTTCTACCCTCCCGAGCTTTGCTTACTTAGGAAAAGTGTCAGCAGATCTTCAACTAATTCTTAAATTAAACTCATGAAAATCACTTTTTGCAGACTGGACATGCATAGCAGTGACATAGAAGTGTGATTCACATCCTCTCATTGATAAATGGTCTTTGGAAATAAACAGTAATTACTTTTGAAAAGATCACATATTGCCTCAGAGACGGATGCAACACCTTTCTGAAAATTTGGCAACTGTATCTCAAGTATATACTGTCGGTACATCACTGACACCACCACAGGGATGTTATCATTTAGCTACTGGGCATCTTTAAAGAATATAATGCTGTATTAGTGCAGTCTCTCTTTGTTTTAAAATACAATATTAAAACAAAAAAAACAAACAACAGTAATTCCTAATGATGTAATTAATTAAATTAATGCAAGCTGAATCATCATCAATTGCATGAATTCATCAAAGTTTTCCCTAAAATTAACACTGGCACATAATGAAACAATAGCGTCTTTGTTATTGTGGCTAACAGCAGTGACATTGTTGGCTGCAGGTCTGATGGTGATGACTAAAATGCCAAAAAGATTGAACAGGTTCCTCTGTGCACAAGCCACTGTAGCAACAATCACACTTTTAGCTTGTAGGTGTAAAACGTCTCCCGGGAGCCTGCAATAGGCAAAACAAAAATATCTAAGATGTTTTGTGAATTAAAATAAAGAACATTTTGTATTTTTAAGGGCTTTCTGGAGGACTGAATTAAAAGCTTACCTACAGCTATACCTATAGACCTATAGCTGCCCTGGACGCTCTACAATTTAAGCTTTCCACATTGTTCATGTGGCGTAAAAGAAAACGTGTTTTGTGGTTTACGAGAATGTTTTGGGAATTAAGTGTTTGTCTATCTGTGCAATTTACAGCATATACTATACAAACTACATGAGAGCACTTGAGTACACAACACAAGCTGCCATGTTGAACAGTGGCACGAATGTGCAGTGACCCAGACTCATCACATATATGTTTTAAAAAAGGTAGGACTAAGTTTGACATATGCTGCCAGAGTTTTAACAAAAGTAAGAAGTGAGAATAAATATTAAAATGTTGACATTTGTAACACACACACAATTAATATAACTAAAAGTAAAGCCCTTCACACAAAACCTTTCTCAACAGTCTGTCATGTGGCTTGCTTTATGCGTTTTGAAAAATGATTTCATGTCAATATTTATGTAATATAATATTTTTCTGCTGTCTGTATGAAACACCATTTCCCATAAACTTAAGGTGAGTACACAGTAAAAGGCCAGAAGGTTAGGCTTGGGCATGTGGCTCGGTATGTAATATTTCATATCTTCATACATTCCTAAAATGTCACCAGGGTATACGTGGCAAACCGTCTTGGTTACTCTTGCTAGTAATCTAGTAAGTCCACCGTTCCAAGAATCAGCAGCTCAGGTTTGGTCAAAATGAATCCTTAATTCACCAAAAAAACATGCCGTTTTTCCCCCATGGTCTCTCTTTGCCATTGCTGGCCACCGGCTTTTTACAAACCTGTAACTTCTTCCTAAACCCCTATGTGTCACGGTGTCTTAAAGCTCAGCTGCCTGTTCCACAAGTAGAGACACTGCTGTAAGGCTCTGTATCGGCAAGAATCTGGCAATACAATACTTACCACAGATGCCTGCAAGCTAGTTCAGGCACAAAACTCGAGCTGCACCGAAATACACGACACGCCTCATGCTCTGCTGTCATTTACCAAATGCACCCTGTCAATATGGCGGTCTATTTAAACTGCAAAAATCCCTCACTCTCCCTCTGCCTGTCATGTCACCGCTGCCCTGCGTAGTACTGCATGATCTTTCAGCCCGGCCGCCAACCCAGCATCCCCTTGTGTGCTCTGACGCGGGGGTTCAAGATGTTTTGCTCATCACTCCCCAATATCTCTATGTAAAAATATCTGAAGGGAGTGATGATTTCAAAGCCTAGACGCCAAATTCTAACCATGTTTTGCTGCTCTAATAAATATTTCAAATGTGAGTTGTCTGACTGAACCAAGGTCACAATTCATTATATCGGGATATATTGCAATACTGTAAGCAAGGCAATATATTCTAGTATTTTTTAAATTTAATGTTAAGGAAAACTGTTATAAAGACCACTCTAACATATGCATAAAATTTGATAAGTCTATTTTATCAATAAAATCAGAAGAGTAGGATCTGTATTTATCACAAACCCTGTAAGAAATATGTTGTTATGTTGGTATGTCAGAGTCATATGATTGATCACAGCACTGCGATCTAGGAGTCAGGGGTTTAAACTGTATTGATTTTTATAACACACTGTATTACAAAACAGAAAATTGCGATACTCAAGTGTATCAATATTTTCCTACACCGCTACTTTGCTGAGGCCATGTCTGCTACCTAACAGGTAATGTCCGCTGTTAATATACTGTTCATTTGCTCACTTGTTGTCTGCTCATGAAAAGAAATCAGTTTCGCCTGCATATCTCCTACTTTGTACATGTCTACAAACTGTGTTATATCCTGCCATCATGAGTTTGACAGAAAAATCAGACGTGTGGGGCCACATACAGTATATTTTAAACAACAAGCGGGGGGCTGTTTTGAATTGGTCCAAAGGCCACGATTGGCCCCTGGGCCAGACTTTGGACATGCCTATGCTACATACTTGTCCCTTTACAAATAAATGTTAAGTAAATAAATACAAGCTAAAACCGCTTGAAGCCCTAACCAAAGTGCTAGCAGTAAAGTTGCATTGTGGGTAATGTAGGCATCAAGTTTTGACTAAGAAAAATAATTTATGGAAAGAAAAAGGTAACATTTTTGATTTTGCTGCTTTGATTTAAATCTTTTTAAAAGTCTTTTACTTGTGAGTCAAACAATGTTATTGATGTGCAATGCTGAAACAGTGAAGAACTCTTTCATGAAACATCTCACGTTTTTAATTTTGCTTTGAGTCTATTTCTTTTTATTGAATATGACTTTAATTTTCATTTCATTTCATCCTAATTAATGAATTCTATTCTTATCACTCTTTCATGTTTTATTATATTTTAATGTCCTGTTTGTCACCTTTTAATTCATTTGTTTAAATGTTTTTTATTTAACATAAAGCACTTTGGGCTATGTATGAAAGGTGCTGCACATATTAAATGTATGACTATTACTATTTCGCCATGCATAAAACAGAATACTAAAGCATGTGAATGAAGCATGGAATCGTAGTAATTATTGCAGCCTGTGCATGTCTGTGCATGTGTGTGCGTGTGCGTGCGTGCATGTGCGTGTGTGTGCATGTGTGTGTTGTCCATTCAGTCAATGTGTTTGCACCATTTAAACCCTCCTACGTCCTTGATCAAGGAATCAGGACAGGGTGTTGCCATGGAGACGCAGCTCTATACAGTTGCCACAGCGATTAGAAGAAGAGCCGAGCTGAAGTGGTTGTTAGGGCGACCGTGAAGAGAGCGAGAAAGTGAGGCAGGGAGGCGCCTGGTAAACACACAGGAAAACAAGCGGAGGGTTTGAGTTGAGAACCCCCATGTGTGCTCCACCCTGTCAGCGTGGAGGAAATGAAGCGCGCCCCCCTCTGTCTAAAAAAAAAAAAAAAAACTTCCCCGAACTGAGTCAGCTCCACTGAGCAGGAAATTACTCATTTCCTCTCAACAAGTAGATGTCAGATGGATGTGTCTTTATTTGATAAACAGTGAAAAATGAAGCACCAATAGATGAAGTGAGGCGCAAACAAAGTCAACAAAACTCACCTCTGAGCTGGAGAGCGAGTCAAACTAGCGTGTTTTAACTGGGCTAACTGTCACATTGCAACAAGCCAAACTAAAGAGCTGGCAGCTGGCCTGGTGAAGGACATGTTGCCTACATGCATGCAGGTCACCCGTCCCTCGCCACTGATGCTGACCTGGAATCACTACCTCTTCTGGGTTCAGTTAAGCCTTGGCAACTGATCGTTTCCTTAAAAGCCTAAAAAAAGGCGGCTCTCTACGGACCGCCGAGGCGTGCAGGATTGATTAGTGGCACACTCTGTCCAGGCACAAGTATGTCACCTCTCCAGGGAGGGACGGGCCAGTAAACAACCACAGAATTGGTGTTGGTGTCTGAGGAAAATCAGCAGTAATAGGTTTTCACAGCAAACTAGAATACAGGGGGCCGGAGTTGGAGAGAAGGTTCTGGTTTGTGTGGCGTGAGCTTGAGCTTCTTCATTTAGCAGAATGACAAGAAAACAAAGTTTGGTTGTGAAGCTCGAGGTGGGAGGGAGAGATGTGGGACAAAGTGGAAAGAGACAGGTGCATGTCGGTGTTCCTAAAACAATGGGCAGTTTTTGTATTTGGCCAGTTGATTTTTCCCATTTACCAACTCGGTCAGCAGTTGGATCTGCAGCAGAGACTATGAGGCAATTATAGTACTTTAAAACCCTTAGCCCATGATTGCTGCAATTTGCTTCAAAACTCACACTTGTTTATGTTTTTATTTAACGTTTGTTTCTACAGGGACAAGTATGGAGTATAAGCCAATGCCACACACCACAGCATCTACAGCCCACATACAGACAAAGCAATACAAGACATAAACTACACCAAAATAAAAATACCAACGGCCAAAAGTTCTGGTATGAAATATGCCAAATAAATATAGAAATTCATTGATAGCATATTAAGCAGCCTAATATTGTCTGTAAAATATGTTGCCAAGACAACTTAAACAGAAATGTGTAATATGCAGACTCAATTTGAGGATTTTAATCACAGATCCATTTATCTACCAAAGCTGCACAGAGCCCTGCTTCTTCAGAGCATACGGCACATCCATGACAGTCATGGCCTTTTGCTTAGCCAGCTCGGTGTAGTTAAGTGACAGCAACAGGGATCAAGCTCTCTTGAAAGACCTTCAACACACCTCGGCTCTCCTCCTAGATCAAATTGCAGGTTTGGTTCACTTCACCACAGCAAACCCAACAGTGGATAGCAGGCTTGGTGATTTACGTTGATGCTTGGCGCACCACGTCACTCCTCCTCCTTTGCTTCTGCGACTAAACCTCTGATGAGTCACTCTGTTAAATGCACCGCTTATTTATTTAGTTATATTTAAAGTTATTTTACTTTATGTTATGCTCCTTCCTAAACATTCAAACAGTACTGGATATTTACTGATATCATCACTAGAGATGCAATGATGGATTATTTTAACTATCACTTAACCTGTTCATTATTTTCTCAATCAATTTTTGGATAGAATTACAGAAAATAGGGAATAAAAAAATCCAAAGCTATTTATTTTATCATCATGTAGTGTTTTTTTTAAATAATTACAATTAATTAAGGCTTAAAGTTATGCATATTTAAGAGCGAGGCCCCTTGAGTGGCAGACTGTCAAGTAATTGCTACAGTCAGATCCACCCTCGCTCCTCCACAACTCCAACCTCTCATCTACCCCCTTTTCCACCCAAATTAGCATGTGTATGCAAGTTTTAAAACATGGGAATATTCTCTTAAAATAGGCTATCAACTCCTTTCCCACTGCCAGTGGACCAGAGCTGTGTATACGCCTCTGCAGCAGACCAGTATGCCTTCGCCGATAAAAAGGCACAAATGAGCTTGTTCACCCAGATGTTGAATTTCATGCTGAAAATCAATGCTGATCAAAGCTGAAGCTGATAAATACCCATGACAACTGTAAAGTCATTTGACCCAGGTGTAACTGCCAAATGTTTCCTTCCTGTTACATACAAAAGCCAGATGTTAGTGGGTTTTTTTATGTCACTTTTGGCTCCAAAAAAACCAAGATATGATGTCCACCATGCCGAACTTCAGGCTTCAAAAATCCACAAACCAATAGCATCATGGTAGCTACGGCCATTATTTATACAGTCTATGGTCTAAACACACACGCATTATATACCATGTCCCACTGTCAAGAAACATCTGTAAATCTGCTAAGAAATCAAAACAAAAATACAAGTAATCCAGTGATAATCGTCTGTACATCCACTTGTAAATTGCAAACAGGAAGTACTAATTACTAATTCTGCATACTTTAAGTGTCAATTTGCCAAAATTTAAACAAACCTAGGCTAATAAAAAAGCCCAAAGATGCTGTATTGGGGAGGTGTACTAGTCTTGATTTTGTCTGATGGTGAACCCACGGTGCTGGACTTTAAAAACTCCGGGGTTAGCCAGTCAAACCGAAGCTGCTGCCCAGTTTGATTACTGTGCATCTGCTGCGCCAACATTTTAACACATGCTGGACAGTGACTGTGCAGGCGGCTCATTTTGGGCAAGCGTCAGCAACCAAATAACTAGCTTCACCCAAACTAGTGGTTACAGAAAATCCAGCCTGATTATATGTCATTTACACAGCAAGATAGTCTAAATTAAGCCACGCCGAGGAGGTCTAGTGTCAAAGCACAAAAAAATGTGACCCCGTTGACTCACAGCGTGACAGACAGGATGCAAACACAGACACAGGAAGCTGCGTGACGACAGTACTGTGAACTTCATCTTACCTATCCAAACATCGTTGCCAAACCAGGAGAGGTTCTTCTGAGAGCTGTCATAGTAACCGATCTTCTTGTAACTGCCTCCTAGATGATTGGGAGAGAAAAGAAAAGACAGAAAATGGAGTGAGAGAGCGAAATAAAAGCACAAAAGTCAGAGGGGAAGAAAGCTTAATTAGTATTTCTTGTGTAATTCATTTCCTCCCCTGGTGTTCTGTGGGGGATCATGATTTCAAACAATAAAACACAACTTGACAGAACTGATTTCAATTCATAAAACCGCCATTTAGCTATTTTTCTGTCCTTCCTGTGGCTTTATATTAATGGTATGCGTGGGCACAGAGAAGACACAATGAAGAGATAAAAAAAATGAGGGATGAAGAGGTGAATTAAGAAGGACAAACAAAGAAGTACTAAGAGGAGAAGGAGGAGAAAAGGAAGGAGAGGAAAAAAAGGAGCTTATGTGGCAGTCTTGACCAGGAATACTGATGAGGCCCCACAGTGATTCAGGGATGCGAGTCAGGTCGTCTCATTGTGGATGTCAAATTACCTCGACACCACAACAGGAAATATGAGACAGAAAGGGGCAGGATTATAAATTCCCATCCTTTAGGACGCCGAGGGGAACAGAGGTAGAAAATAATCCTCAACCTTATCCTGTGCGGGGAAACTCATTAAGTCACTGGTGACAAATAGGATGCCATTTCTAGAAACGGCTTAAAACGAAGGCTTGTGCCCAATTAGAGCGAAGCCTTGAGTCAACACATTTCTGCATCAAGCCTGTTCGCACGTGCAATTATGGGATATTGAGACCAATCGCTGTGGCGCTCCCCCAAAAAGAGAGGCTTTGCTTTGAAATGAGATGAGAGCAACAATCGATACATGAAGAATGCAGTCAGCTGTGATTTTTTTTTTTTTATGAATAAGTGACATTTACTGTTTACTGCAATACAACATCTGTGGGAGGACAGTGTGGGAGTGTTTTACCTTGCAGTTGCTCGATAAGCGTCATTGCCATCCTGGAACCCTGGGCGTCAAACACCACTTGGCCCTGAGACACAGACAGGAGGAGGTGTTTTCTTAATGCAAATGATTAAAGGAAGAATTTGGCATTTTAATAAACACACATATTTGCTGTTTTGCCAAGAGTTAGGTCCCAAAAAAGCTATTTTTCTGGGTTTAGAATCAGTGTAGAATACCCAGATCTACTGGCTCATGAGGCTTACGCACCAGAGACTTATGGTAGCCAAGCGCGTCCTAGTGCGGCCGAGTGCAGCCGAGTGCGGCCGAGTGTGGCAGAGCACTGCCAAGTGTGCCTGAGCGGGTAACTTATGCCAGTGGAGTGACTGACTTCTGGTTTAAGCACCTTGCTAGATTGGATGACAGTCTAAAAATGTAATCTTGCAGCTCTTTAAGACGTTCCAAATATTTCTGAACTGGATGGCTTAAATCTAGATAGTGAAGGGAGTTGTTGTGTGGGTGTTTTGAAGTTCATAAAAAATTATTTACTGATTTACAGACGTCTCTTTCCCGATGTAAGTCAATGGGGAAAAGTCTTTCTGGACCAGTGGGCATCATGTGACGGACCCAAACGGTGTAATTCCACTTTTGGCCACTATGTAAAATTTGCATCAGAGCCTGGCGCACTCAAATCGTTGTTCCTATTAGTCACATTAACAAAAACATAAATAAATAAGCTCCAGTTTCAGAAATACCAAAGCTTCCCTTTAACTATATGCATAATATTGGGGCTGTAGTTTGCAGTGGTGCTGAACTGAAGGATGTTTCTAATACTTTGTATGCCCAAGTTTACCAACACGAGGGGGGAAAGAATATCAAAACACCACTGCAAACTACAACCTCAGTATAAACATTAAGTTGAATTAACAACTAAAGTTTAAACAAGAACTGACCATGATAAGCTCCAGAGAGGTGTAATATGTGGCAGAGCTGCTGTGCTGGATTGCAATAGATTTTTCGGGTGTGCCTAACAAGGTGTCGAGGGAGTGTAAGTGAACAGTTGCTTTATTATAGTAAATTCAATTCTTATTTTCCTTGTGGAAATAGTGGACACTCGGTTGCTTATTTCTATCGACAAGGAGTATTTTTACGCTCTGTTTGCAGGTCAGGTTGTTTTGTTTGTTTGTAATGAATCTCTAATGCAATCTTTCAATAAAGAATGTAGCTGGTTAGAATTTGTGCCACTAGCTGATTCTAAAAACACAGCAGTAGCAGGGGTGACGATGGTATCACACAAACACAAGCACAGGATAAAAGATAATATGCAGGAACGTAGTGGAATATCAAATCTGCTGTTATGATCTCCATTAAAAATAAAGATGTTATTTATTAACAGCATGCACTTCTATTAGACATCGCTGACTTTGAGATATTAAACACAATTTTTTATTTGTTGCTTCTCTTAACACAAATAAATGCAATCTACACCGTCGGCCTTTGCAAAGATTTGTAAAGACTGTGTCTGCACAGTTTGATTACCATGAAAAGTAGTAACTGGGATCATACAGGTTAAAAGGCACAGCAGTCACAAAAATACCAGCATAAATCACTGCATATTCACGTAACCTTGGGGTACTAAAAGTAGAGCATTGGCTGTTGCTATCTGCACTTCTTTCCCATCTTTTTTTCTCATAACTTACCGAAACACCTTCAAAGGAGCTTGTGTTGAGCGCCCTGTAGATCTCAGAGGTGATGTCATGGTTGTTGTAGTTAAAATCCTCAAGTCGTCGGCCCTTAGCCTTCAGCGGTGCCACGGTCTTGTTGAGGGCGAGGGCCAGAGCCCACACTGCATCGTAGGCTAGAGGGGCCTCCTGAAACCCGCCGGTCTCTTCAGGGTTCATTCCGCCCAGACGCGACATCAGAGCGGCGATAAACTCCTGCGATGTCTGATGGAAAAGGGACGAAAAGGAAGTCAAAGAGGAGTCCCTCTGAAGTAATAAAATGTTTCAAACAAGGATAATATTAGGTGCATTTTTATATTTCTACTATTAGAGAACTACAGCGTGCTGCAGGGATGACATTTTTTGTATGACATGTAAGTAAACATTGCCCTGGTTCCCTCGTCAAAAAGCCTATGGGATTTTTCCGTTGCATTTTGGATTATTGCAGGACGTTTGTACAGATTTGAAGCAATTCCCTCTAGGCCTTTTTGATATATGGTCCTCACAAGAATGAGACAAAAACACGGACGAGCAGACATCCTAAAAACATAATGCCCCCAACCTTGGCTATAGCTGATGTGGAGGCATAAAAATCTATTGACTTCAACTCCATGAAAATGCAGAAATGGTAACTCATTTCCGTGACTTAGGACTAATTACTGCAGCACTATTTTCCTTTAAATATGCTGCAGTTAAACGCAAGAGAAGTATTTTTTCTATCTTAGCTCTGATTATTATTGTCCTGTTTTTAACTGACAATAAAAACAAGTATAAAACATTCACATGTGGGTGTAGCTGGAAAAAAAGACATTCACTCATGAAAGAATAAGTGGATGTGACATGTGGCACCAGAGCTAACATGACTAATTCTGAAAATCGAAAAAGTGATTTTCTTTATCCTAACCGATTCCTTTTTCTCTCACAAGTGCACAATTAAGCTGTTTTTGTGATTAAACACCAATAAACATTATCTCTCTCTGAGAGCAGGGATAGCTACATGTGTGACGGAAAAATAATTGCTACCAATCATCAAGGCGTCCCTGTGGATCCTCTGAGGCCAATTAGGGCCCACATACCCCCCCAAATTCAGTTGTGTCAAATTCATCTCATTTAAATTCCACCTTGGCATTTGGCATTTAAATATGCCACTACCTACTGAAAACTAGCTGACAATGTGCTATTGCAGACCCTGCAGTACTGGCACACTGGCTTCATCTGAATGCTCTATCTCGGAGAAATATGCCAATTTCAAACTTGGAAATTGAATTTGAATAGATTGACTATGAGTTCGGGCTGTAATTCTTATCACCCATCGAGCAGCACGTCAACAGCTAAATCAGCAGGTAGCAGCAGGTGCTTTATGAATATAAACAACAGCTGCTGATGAAGTGTGAGAGGAGGAAAGGAGGGGCCGAGGGGGGAGATGGGTGGGTGGATGGTGGAAAAGGTGGGGATGAGGAAATGATAAGAAGAAGGGAACGGTGGGTAAACAAGAAGAATGAAAGGATGATCCAGCATAGACCAGCAGAGCCAGAGAGGGTCGAACAATAGGAGAGAGGAAGAGACAGTTTAAGCGGATTAGAGAAGGTGAAAAGAGGAGAGCGACAGGCGAAAGAGAAGCAGAGAGCGACTGATACCTTAGAGGCAAAATAACAAAAGAGGACGTTCAGAAAGAGTGTGACAGTATTAAGCATCTACTTCTCTACTCTCTATCAGCCATTTATGAAATATAATATTGATTCGGGTCATACACAGTTCACTGACATTATTGCTCTAAACACTTTTTCCTGGAAAAAAAACTCTCATGGGAGTCGATCTTTTTTACATTGACGAGAGAATATGTTTGTTATGGATAAAAAAAAAGCCAAATGGTTACAAAGAGTTCATGGCAATTAATGAAAAGATAAAAGCAGTCAAACTACAGTACCAGAAAATTTAAGACGGAAGACTTCAAAGCTTTGGACTGACTGACAAGCAATAACTGAAAACTGCAGTGCAATAACTTTTTTAACAAATAGCAAAAAAAATTAGGGTTTATTATTTGGATCTGAATAGTTTACGTGTTGTGTAGTTAATGTTAGCCCCTTTCTGTCACAACAAATTTCCATCTGGACAGTTGTGTGGAGAGAAACAGGTGTTATTTTTTGACAAAAATGGAACAAGGCAACTCAGATAATTTGGACCTGACCTGGTGTACATAGTTCTCAAGCGGAAAATTAGATATATTCCTGCACTTTCCTTCATTTTCGCATTGCACTGGTGAGAAGAGGCTTTTATTTTTGTTTTAGGAAAAAAGTCTGGAAATGTTTCTGGAGAGATGTTTTAGCTTTTTGTTTTATTGTAATACAAGATCGTTACTTGCCAGCCGACCGCCATTGTTTCACACATACGAGTTTACATGATGTCACCCACCAGCTTGAGAATTTATTGGTCTGGCGCCGTGCAGTGCATTCTGGTAGTTGTAGGTTTTTACCCTCATGAGCAAAATCGTCTTTTTTCTCTGTTTTCTGCGGTCATGTAGCACCAGTTTCAAAAGTATTTGCATCTTTCTACTGCAGTTACACTAGTTTTTTTAAAAGGCCATCTTTCTAGCAGTGAAATACTTCTTAAATGCAGCTGCCAGTCATGTAAATCACTGCTCGTGATCTGCAGTATGGTTCTGCTACTGTGTTGCCTATTTCTCGCCACAGATGTTATCAGAAACTTATTTTAGTGTACTGTTTAGCTGTAAAGTGAGTATGTTTGTGACCCGGTCACCATGGTGAAAACATCCGAGCCAACACACAAAACACTGCCCACAGGCCCGATCATAAACACTCTCATTTTACAGCTAAACAGTACACTATAATACGTTTCTGAAAACATCCAAGGTGAGAAATTGGCAATGCAGTAACAGAATCTTGATTCATATTTGATCAGCGCTGCCTAATTTGACAGTTTGTCCGCAGTCCACAAGAAGTGATTGACAGCTGGCGGCTGACGGTTGTTTTTGGTGAGCTGCAGCCCATTCAAGCAATTGCTTTTAGAAGCAGTACGAAGAGGAGGAACATGATATTTTCATAGATCATCCATCTCATGTACTTCTTTCAGAATACAGTGACAATTCAGCAAATATGACAAAAAGTTAATTTTATAAAAGTTACCAACTGAAACAAGATTAGGAGTGTGCAGCCATACTTGCAGGTGCTAACACACTATTGTTTCAGGTTTTTAATTTGAGAGACTCTGGTACATAATCGGCATCACAGTTACACTTTATCCCCACTTTTCTTGTCACCTTTTGGATGCGCGGAGACATAAAAAAACAGGTGATAATTGGTGTAAACCAAAGTGTTTATTTTTTAAGTATGCAAGAATTATTCCATTAAAATACTTTGGAGTTTACTGTTGTGTTTGAGCGTTGTGGGTAATGCACTTCATGATGATTTGCAGATGTTTGTGCAACATTCTCTTTGCTCCAATGTAATTATTTAAATTTCCTGACTGTTTTCTGTTAGTATTTATCAATATAATTCTTAGTTTTGTTGTATTTGTGCAGTTTTCTATGAGTTTATACCTTGAGAAATACAACTGGGAACTTGATTTCCCATGTGTGCTTGTGTGACAAAGCACAGGTGCGCTCTAGTTGATGTCATTATAAGCTCATTAAACATTTCCAGTGGACCTAAAGTATTTTGCATTGTGATGTATTTCTCATAAGACGTTTCACTCACTTCACTCTGTAACATAAATGTGAGTTATTATTTGTTACTGTTGATGTTTAAATTCCCCAGCACTGATCAACATCAAACATGACTCAAAAATATGGGAGGACGGCAACGACCACAACCTCAAAATGAAAATAACTATATAAAATCATTTTAAATATCTTATTATGATACATATAAATATATAAGCTCTCTGGACATTTTCCATTGCTTTTTAAAAATAATGGGGCAGGTCAATTCCATCCCATGGCCCTTTCTCATCTCCTCTCTCACCCTCTTTCACAAACAGCTTTTCTATCAAATTAAGGCCAAAAAGCCCAAAAATAGTCATAAAAAATATATAATAACAAAGATTTTCTAAATCTACTAATTTATTGCAATAGACACTTCTTCCCATGTTGTTCATTCCCTTTCCTCATCATGTTTTCGAAAGAATTCAAACCAATTTGCTCAACGTCAAGGGTTCAAATACTTGTAAAAGGCATCTGAATGCAGCACAAGAAAAGTGATGCTGATCCAGGTTTCAAAGGGTTAATATCTATTCAATAATTCTTACTACAGTAGTGGGAGAGATAATAGTGTTTGTGTGTTCCCACCATGTTGGAGATGCCGCGGACCGTCTCAGGATTCAGCATGACTATCTCAGTGGTCACGTGTCCCTCCACAGCCTCCGTCATGTTCTCCACCGTACAGTTGATGGCTGGGTCTTTGATCTTGAACCAGTTGTCTGCGTACCAGCCGATGAGGAACCACACATACTTCTTCCCGTAGAGCTTCTCCTTGAACACCTGCAGCGGGGAGGGAGGGAGGGAGGCAGAGACAGAGAGGTGGATGAGGGGAGGGAGAGAATGATAAATAAGCATGAGGAGAATTATTCCCAGAGATGTGTTGAGCATGTTGTATCACTGCCAAACAAGGAGATTCATTCAGACATTCAAACAGCTCATTACAAAGCTCAATTTCTGCTAATAGCCAGTCAGGTTCAGTCTATTGGGATCAATGGAGCGAGAAAAGGTACTAACCTCACAAAACACCTTCCTGGCTTCGGTCTCATAAAAGAGCCCCACAATGATCCTTGCATCCTGGCGCTGTACCGAAACATAAAACAAAACATTGCTTAGTTACATCAGAAGCAACAATATACTGTAGCTTCACTAAAGCACAGCTTGATGTGGCGGCGCAGCGTGCCAAAGTTCCTCCTGCTTTGCAGGACGACACGTACTGCTGTTCAGGAGTTGCTAATTAGCATGGTGCATTAATTTCCTCTATCAAATCGCCTCTATGCTAATGGTATCGTGTGCAGCTGTGAGCCAGAGGAGGAAGGAGAAGGGGGTTGGGGGGGGGGGGGGGAGGGACTACCAGCAGCTGAGGTGAATTTTTAATCAAAGCACCTTGAGGTTCTTGACAGCGACAGCCGGGTCGGTGAGGAAACTCTGGCGGACGCTGATCTCGATGCCTGCCTCCTTCGTCCTCTGCTCCAGATCGTCCAGCGTCTGCGAGATGAAAGGGAAGGACAGAGGGAGACGGACAGGGAGAGGGGGGTGAGAGAGGGGGAGGTTAGAGAGTCAGCTGAACCGAGACAGAGGGAGGCTGAGATTACAGAGAAAAACAAAAGAAATGCAACCAAGTCCACAGAGACGAAAAAAACTCCTCAAATAACTAGATATATCGCCACACGGATGTACGAATGCCTCCGCACACCATTCATGTTGCACTTACAGTTTACATCCATGTCTGTGAAAACACAGAAGATCTACACAATCATCACCGTTTCAAGGTGTTTTTTGTTTGGTTTTTTATTGGTTGATTATTTTTTTGGCATTTTTGCCTTTATAAGACAGATCAGAAGATCGAGAGAGGGGACGACATGCAGCAAAGGGCCACAAACCGGAATCGAACCTGCGGCTGCTGCGGCAAGGACATTGCCTTCATTAATGGGGTGCCTGCTTTATCCACTGATCTACCCAACACCCCTTCAAGGGGCTTCTTGCAGGTTAATAAATTATGGCCAAAAACATGTTGTATGAGGTCACCATGACCTTGACCTTTGACCACCAGATTCTAATCAGTTCTTTCCGGAGTCCATGAGGATGTTTTTGTCAAATTTGAGAAAACTTCCTTTAGGCCAACCTCACGTATCACATTCACGAAAATGAGATGGATGTAAGGTCACAGTGACCTTGACCTTCCAAGACTTCACAAGACTTCCAAGTTCTAATCTGTTCATCCTTGAGTACACTTGAACGTTTGTGCCAAATTTAAAGTAATTCCCTCATGCTGTTCTAGAGATATTGCAGTCACAAGAATGACACTGATATGGTCACAGTGACCTTGACCGTTGACCGACAAAATCTAATCAGCTCATTCTTGAGTCTACTTGAACATTTTTGCAATTTTTTTTAAGTAATTCCCTAAAGGTTTTCTTGAGATATTGCTTTCGCAAGAATGGGCCAAATGTACAGTCACCATGACCTTGACCTTTGACGACTAAAATCTAAACTGTTCATCCTTAATTCCACTTAAACATTTGTGCCAAGTTTGATGAAATTCGCTCAAGGTGTTCTTGTAATATCATCACAAGAATGAGTCGGCCGAGGTCACAGAGACCTTGAGCTTTGACATCTGACCACCAAAATCTATTCAGTTTATCCTTGAGTCTACCCAAACATTTGAGCCAAAGTTGAAGAAATTTCCTCACGGCTTTCATGAAATAATGCATTTACAAGAAAGGTCACCATGACCTTGACCCATGACCACTAGTCTACCCAAACATCTTTACTAAATTTGAAGAAATTCCCACTGATTGTTCTTGAGATATCATGTTCACAAGTATGAGACTGATGAGGTCACAGTGACCTTGATCTTTGACCTACGATCACCAAAATCTTATCAGTTCATCGTTAAGCCCAAGTGAATATTTTTGCAAAATTTGAAGAAATTCTCTCGAGTCATTGTTGAGATATCGCTCTGGTCTCAGCTGTCGCCAACACAGAGGTATAATAAAATCTGAAGTGTATATGAGAAAAGCCAAGAGAGAGATGGACAGTGTGTATGATGAAAAAGAAAGGCAGCATGGGAGAGAATAGATTTTTAGACAAAGAACAAGAGTTGAAAGAAGGAAAGAAGAATGTGAGAAGGGAGAGGAAAGAATGTGAGAGCGCGATCATTAACCTCCATTACAGGAACCAACCCAAGTGTCATGGTATCGACCGCCGTGCCTGGGAGAGATGTATTGCTTGATCAATATTTCTCACAACCAATACCCAACAAATTACTTCAAAAATCCTCCATCAATCGCCTGGAGAGATTGCTTCAAGGAATATCACATAGCCTGAGAACACAACAGCTCTCATAAACAAACATACAGAGGCAGCCAGACACTCTTCAAAAGTCAGGACGTGATAAAAAAAAAGAAAGTGAGGGAGATAAAAGAAAGACTTGGAGATAAAACAGAGCCGTAAAATTGACAGTGAGATGGAGATTTAAGGTACTGACTGAGGTGAAGACTTCGGTGGTCTGCTGGATGGTGGCGATGCGGGTCCACTTCCACTTTTGGAAGAGCTGCACCCTGGTGGGGTTGTGAAGGGTGGCCGATGGGTGCGTGCGGAAGAAGGTGGGGAAGCGCTGGCGGTTGGAAAGGGCTGGCGAGCTGGAGCCGTAGGACAGCTGGGGAGCATGAGACAGAAATAAAAGAAGAAGAAAACGGAAAGTTTAGGGAGGCAGAGAAAAATATACTTTTGAAGGTTCTTCTAGGCATCTGTACTAAACAGACTTCAATCAAAATGTATTCAAATCTGGACTCTCTTGTTCCTCCCCTGTACACAGAGTTCTTTGATGGCAACTGGTTCAAACAGCACACAACAGAGAGGAAAGCCAGCAAAAAGACGCAGAACCAGAGAGACAATCCCCGCTCCCATTTTCTCATTTTCATCCACACCCCCTTTCTCCTTTTCAGCCTCCCTCCGGCTTATCAGGTGTGCCGATAAACACTGTAATTTCAATAAAAAAATTAAACACTGCATGCAGGATTTCCCATGCATACATTGCCATGAAATTGTGATGACACATTCTGCTATTACAAACAGAACAAATTTAGAAAAAAAGGATCTAATTATTGTTGTTGCAAACAGTAGCACAAGTGATCATCTGCTTCTTTCATTTGGACCCGTATAATTTGAATTCTTAGGCACAATTCCCACAAGACGCAGACTGCTAAGATGTGTGTCCAAAACAGTGGGGGAGAGGGATGGTGGAGAAATGCCGACAGAATCAGGGAGACGACTGTTCCTCCAACAATTAGTTTCATACTGACAACTGAAGATAAAATCCTCGACAGTTCTCCTTTAAAACGGGAAACATGGAGTTTAGGGAACCATTAGAGATAGAGATAGCGTAGCCTCCTCCCCAGCTCTCA
Organism: Plectropomus leopardus; assembly: GCF_008729295.1. Taxonomy (NCBI): domain Eukaryota; kingdom Metazoa; phylum Chordata; class Actinopteri; order Perciformes; family Serranidae; genus Plectropomus; species Plectropomus leopardus. Next base: position 29,121,942 of record NC_056469.1, on the reverse strand, counting down.
TCTCAGCCCCATTACCTACACAACCCTGGGATGTTCACCGATGGGAGCGAGAGGGGGCTTGACGTTAGATGACAAATGTCATGTACAATGTAGACTCCCAACAATAACAAATCCCTTTGGGCACATGCAGGTAGACGGAGGCATCAATACAAAGGAAGGGAAACTATACAGGAAGTGACAGCTGATCTGGGCGAGGCATCGAAAGATCTGGAGAAACCAGCAGCAGCTTTGTTGATGACAGGAAAAAATGTGATAGGTGTTTATAACATACATGAGCACACGCAGACAGTGTGACAGTTAAATGACAGAAAAAATAACATTTTCTTTTTCTTTTCTGGTCTGGTCCGAAATTTATGCAAACAGGCTGAACCGGCATTTGTCATCAAGTCACATTGTGGTAATTTTAAAAGCAGCCTTAGTCACAGCGCTAAATCCAACTCAAATTGCATAAGTAATAACATGACAGCATGAGTATATGTTTGTAAACTTACTAATGGAGCAACTAGTGTCATGATGTGGGGGTGGTGGGGGGGGCACAGCGTGAGAAAGACACCAATATAGCAACATTTTGAATTTGAAGCCAACAAAAGAGCAGTCCTTAGTGGCTGCAGGCGCTGCTGTGGGCTGAACTTTCATCGGAGAGAGGCTGTGTTACTATTTATATCTGTTGCTCGCTTTGAAAGCACCACAGTGAAAGAGGACCGGCTGATTCATGAAGTTGAAATGAGGAACAATTTGGACAAATCCTGTTTATTTCACTGCAAAAACCTTAACATAGTGTCAGCTGGCTGGAGGGAGAAGCCGAAAGTTTCTACTAAGGTAAATGACCCAAAATAATAACAAGGTAATGTTAGTCACTTGCTGTTGGATACATTGTTTGTCATTTCCAGTAAATATCACAATATTAAATACATGTTTTCTGATTTAAAAAGTAACCTTACAAATGTAGGAAGTCAACAATGTAGCCTACTCACACATCTTTTAAGTGTTTACGTCTGGTCTGATCTCGAGCGCACAGCTGATAGCGACGAGGTTTGTTTACATGAAGTAACAGAAGTGCATATTAAATGGATTCAGTGTGGACAGAAAGCTCTTGTGTTTCGTGATGCTGCGTGATGGTTAGAAGCTTGTTTTCTGTTGGGACACGGTGTCATTTTGTTCCTCTGAAAATCGGCTGCTGAGTCAAAAGGAACATCTGGTAAAATTCAGTAAACCAGCTCAGTCTGGTGTTTGGCTTAATATCAAAGCTTTTTGTGAAAATTTTCACACACACACAAACCGAACCCTACTGACTATATTTTAATTAACTTAAAGTCAAAAAATCACCTGAAATGACAAAAAACAGCAATGAATTGATCCTATTCTCTGAGAAATAAAGGTGCTAATGAGAACCACATAGGTTTTTTTGGCTTGTCCCCATAGAACCCTTTCGAAAAAACAAGGAACCAATTCCATTCTGGTTCCTTAACCTAATTTTGCAAATACTCTACTAAATATTTCCACCCCCAATAGCATTTCAACCAAAAATAAATTGGTTCACTACCTGAAAAGTTGGTTCCCAGCTGGAACCAAAAATAGCAGGGTTCTATTAATTCTAATCATCAAAAGTTGGTCCATACTTATTTTTTGGATAGAAACAAATATCTGTCATAACAGAACAAAAAATTTGGTAGGCAATCAGTGCTGTCAGCCATCTTGCCACTACTGATTACTTCCATTGTGTATTGTGAAATGCCCTATGTTGATGACACATTCTTGATTATAATGGTTCCTCACATAACTTGTGGAAACATGGGCTGGTTCACTAGAAAGCACCAAGAATCCAAGAGTTCTGAACAGAACCGGTACAAAAACCAGAGCTGATTTAGTGGAAAAGGAGAAACTGAGGGCAATTACTGTACAGAAAAGTTCGGGAACAGCAGCTTTCTGATATGACAGGAGATATTTATGACTGAAAAAAAAAATGTGCAAAATCATAATTAGCCGTTGTGACAGCTCCATTGTCGTCTGAAAAAACACCGGGTGACGTGTTGCTTGATTTCTATTAAACACGGCTATTGTAGTTTATTTTGAGTTGATCCCACACACACTGTCCCTCTGCCATAAATACTCACTCGAGCTCCAAAGTTGTATTAATGCAATAAATGTGTGTTTTTGAGTGTTGACAGTCATGCTAGCAGCTCTGGGAGGCTGTACGTAGCCACAGCTGCACTCTGAGCTTAATGCAAATATCAGCATGCCGAAATGCTCAGAATGACAATGTGGATGTATAGCACATAATATTTGCCATTTTAGCATGTCTCTTGATTAGGCATGCTGAAATGTGCTAATCAGCACTTCTCGTAAAGTGCAGCTGAGGCTGATGGGAATGTCATTAGTTTTGCAGGTATTTTGTCATTTCCAAAGTATTGGACAAACTGAAATTTTGACCTGACTGTGGCACAATAGGAAAAGTTGGAAGATCACCATAGTAACGAGGATACATTAGTCCTTTTTACACAGAGAGTGTGCATAACGGGCTGCTACGAAGTGTCTTGTTTACACCGCCTTTGCATTTTACACAGAACCAAACAACGGCGGCAACATGCCACGCCAGTGTGTGATTGTAGATTCTAGCACTACTAGATGACTAGATGAAATTTTATTCTACCTTTATTTTCCTCCCTTTTTTTTGTTTGGCTGTTGATTCAGTGGGTGGGAAGTGGGAGGTTTGGTAGGAACTTTTATTCAGATGTTTTTTGATATATTTGGTAAATAAAAAAGACCTTGATTAAAAAAAAAAAAAGGGAGCAGAAAATGGAGTGATTTTGACACGTTCAGTAGCTGTGAGCACCACAAATGAAATCCAGTCAACTGAATTATAAGCAGAAATCTCAGAGGCCAATATCTCAAACCAAATAAAATGAACAAAAAACGTAACATGGCTATGTATCACTCAAGGAACATACTAGAGTAGGGCTGGGCGATATGCTGTAAAATAATATTGTGATATTTTTAGGCTATATCACAATACACAATATATATTTTGATATTTTGAAATCTCCAAACTACTGTAAACTACTAAAACACAGAATTACTGAAATACAGTTAAAACAAACTATAACATAATTAGGTAAATAAACTACTGTTATAAGAAAGTTTATTAAAAACCGTTATAATGAAGTGAAATAAAGTACTTTTATAATTAAACAAATCAAAGTGGAACCCATGGTGCTTTTATTTTGAAGGACGCAGCTCGTCTTGGTCAGGAAGTGTTGATGTTTTTGCTGTGAACTTGAAGCTTCTGGTCAAGAGATGGATGTTGGTTTTATTCAATAATTTAACTGTCACTGCGGTGCCTTTCACTGTGAGGATTCATCCACTGTGAGCTGGAAACAAAAAGCTTTCCAGTTCATATATTAGAAAGATTTCCAAGTCCTCTCATTACGTTAGACTATAACGGCAGCACCGTTATATGTGATGGAAACAAACCAACAGCTCTCAGTTCATATATTAATATTTTTCGCAAAGCATAGTGGTGCTCCATGGTTGCAAAATGTGACTTAATAGTCACTATCTGGACTCTAAAAGCCTTGTTTTTTGTGTATGTGTGTGTATGTGAAAAGCAGAGAGTCGCAGGAGAGAATTAGAGAACCAAAATGCCAAATCGAGTCTCATGCTGGTGGCTTAAAAAAGCGATGTGACAATCTATATTCAATGTTCAGGATATAGTCATTTTAATATATCACCCAACCCTAAAAGAAAGTTGTTGTTTTTTATCTTAAACTAGGTGAACAGACCCTTTAATGTCGACAGCTCTGTTCAGCCTTGATGCATTTTATTATTAGTCCAATCTTGTTTTTGCAGCAGTTTCATTAGCACCATGCCTGTAGGCTGTAATAATTTAACTGTCAAACCCTAGAAATCACCAAACAAGGAGATGCAAGTTTTTTCCCCACATTAACACTCAAATACACCTCGACCAGACACGACAACAGAAAGAAAAATTAAAATGGAGCAAAAGACTTCTGCGGCAGAAATAGACTGATGTAGCAGCACTCTGCGACACACAGGCAAAGTTCCACATCGAAGCTTCCCAAAAACCACAAACAATATCTCTTTGGTTCTCAGCTCGTCAGTTCTCCTGTTGCCTTGTAGTAGCAGATCAATGCCCGTCTGTGGCTTACAGTGCTTTTAGAAAAGGAGATGGGGGATCAAATTAACACTGTGCCAAGAGGAGCCGATCGAGAGCCCCTTCTTGATCAGCGTCCAGAAACGGAGGTTGCTTTTGCCTCCCCGGCGCTCTGATGAGGCTGTTTGACATGCGAGGAGGCTTCTGCAGGCAGGCAGCATACAGAAATAATTGAGTGTGGCGGTTAGGAGGTTGTGCCAGTGGTGGCGTGTAGTAAAGAGAGACAGATCCCTTTGTGTGCGAGGAGAATCGACTGCTCGAGTTGAGGGAGCGAGGCGGAAATGAAGAGTGGGAGAGAAAGACTGTAGAGATGGAAAGGAGGAAGGAAGGAAAGGAGGAAGGGAAAAAGTGGCTGAAAAAGAGCGGGCCAGCTCCAGGCGGCGACGACAGACAGAGAAAAAGAGGAAGGAAAAGAGTCAAAATGTGGAAGAGTTTTTAATGATTCGGAGGAGAGAGAGAGCAGAGACGAGAAAGAGGGGCAGATGCCAGCCACTAGAACTGATTGTTCTCGATGACTAATCTCTGGATGAAACTTCAATTATGGGACAAAGCTAATAAGCAGAGCACTTTGAGTGACAGAGAGGCAGATCAAGAGGAGATGGAGAATGAGATAAACAAAATAAACTCACTGATGAAGGCACAAAAAGCAGGAGTGTTTTAGAAAAATAACAACATCATATCTCTCGCTGATTTAGAGATCTGGGACGCGTTTGTACTTGTCATAAATGTATTATTTTTCAGTATGTGAGGTCAAATAATATGTTTTGCCCTGCACGTAATGTCAATGCAGTATAGTGAAACTGCTGCCTGAAGTGTTGTCGCTAAATTAAAGCGCTGTGTTGAGTATTTTAAAATCAATAAACAACTACAGCATCGATTTAGGGAACTTAGTATAATTACCGAAAGTAGAAGCAATCATCATTTAAATGAATATCAACTTATATGGTGCATTTTTGCCTGCACAAAGCAAAGGGAGGAAGCAACAGAGCTTAAGATTTTGTTATCAGTCTCAAGGGTTTTTCATATCAGTTTCTATCACTTTCCATGCTATCCGGAACAAAAGTCCACCAGAGACATGGGACGAGAGGCAACATTGTCTTCTTATTTGTTTGGCATCTCACTCTTGTTCCCTACGGAGAATCAGTGTCGTTATTTAAGCCGCTTTGGACCACATGTTCTTAATAGTAAATAGCTGAATTTATGCAGAGCTGCCGTGAAAAATAGTTGTTTTTTATCTGTAAGATTTCAGCCTCCTCCTATATACAGGTGCAGGTGAATCCCCAGACCTCGCTGCGAAACGCTGTCGTTGTCAATTTCCTACCCAAGAAATTGTCCCTGTATGAAAACTGTTGAAAGCGTGCTCTGTGGATCTTTTCTGAGGAGCAGGGACAGTGGAAAGAGATGTTGCTGCAGAATTTTTTAAATGTTATTTGTCAATGCTGTAAATCTAACAAACAAAATCCCTTCCACCTGCGCCATTGTGAGTGTAGAGGCTGAAATCTCAGAGACAGAAATCTCAGAACCTGAACCCACTAAACCAAAACTATCTGCAAAATTGGATATTGCTACCAGAGATTAGTAGGGCTGAGTATCTGTTCTCAATACCTCAAGAACCAAGCAGTAACAAAATATTTTCAGTTAAACCTTTGACACCTGGATCAACATCAGTTCTCTTGTGCTTGGTTTAGGTGCCTTTCACAAGTATCTAAAATCTTTAATCCCTGGGTTAATTGGTTTGGTGTCTTTTTGAAAACCATCATAACCCTAACCGATTTGTGCCATATCTAAGGAATTAGCGCCCCATCAACGATTAGTGGTATTTTATTTATTTATTTATCTTTTTAACTTCACACAGTCCCAAACACTGGTTTCCTGGGCAAAAGTTTTGTCAGTTTGACCCAGGTCTTTACTCCCTTCAGCAGACTGGTGATGTGATCACAGCCTTCCCATAAGCAAAAATTACCGGTTCATGTCAGAGATGAAATGTAATGCATTGTTTTTTGTAAATTTATGAATTAACAGTGCATGAGAACCGCCTGGATGCTAACAGGTAGCCCCGTCACTATTGAGTATGTTATATCTTATGGAGTTTGCAATTCAGCGTGCCAAGATCGCAATTGGTAAATGGACCTGCAGTTGTAGAGCGCTTTTCCAGTCATTTACTTCCAGCGCTTTTGCGCTGCAAGTCACATTCACCCATTCATTCAAACACTGGCCGAGGCCTCCGTACAAGGTGCCACCTGTTACTCAGTTTTTACACAGTCATAGACAATCACACACCAACAGCACAGCCATCAGGAGCAATTTGGGGTTCTATTCGGATACTCTGGCATGGTGACTGGAGGAACTGGGGATCATACCGTCATCCTTCCAATTAGAGGACGACCCGCTCTACCAACTAAGCCATAATCGCCCAAGATAGAACCAAAATGTAAAAATATATGGCTATACTACCCCACTCACACTAAAAGTATCGAATGAAATACTCTGTTGGCATTGGTAACACTTAGGGTACTGGTATTGTTATTTTTCTTCCTGTTTGTATGCGAGTATGTACAGACAACGATCACTGTATAACTTTGATCAAAAATGTAATCAGAAGCATTTTTTTTCTCTGATTTCTAAGCAGATTTATGGATGTTTATTCATGATGGTAACTGGAGATGAAATTAAATAATCCATCTATTAGCTATCTTCAGTGTAAATCACACTGAATCTAAAAATACGTTTATCATGTCTGTGTGTTTAGACTGGACTGAGGAGTACAAATTCTGACATAAGCTTCAGTTTGAGGATTGAAAAAAAAAGTCCTGAAAGCGTGCACTTAGGAATAAACGGTAAGAGACACCCACCACTATGAGGTTCCACATGCGAGCAGCTTCCGCCACCAGCGTGGAGACGCCGCTGCAGCCCGGCATCAGGACGATCTTGATGGGCTCGGTGTACAGAAGGTCATACAGCAACTTGGTGGCTTCTCCCGGGTCACACTGGAAGGACAAAATGACAGAGTGTTTAATGGATGGACGGATGAACAAATGGGATGGGTGGATCAATAATTCGGATGAGAAATTACTTGAGGTGATCGAAAGAGAGAGAGAGAGAGAGGGGGGGATCAGAGCAAGGGAAATGGGACAGATAAGGGTGAGGCAGACAGATGGAATGAGAGCGGAGGGTGAGGAAAAGGAACAAATAGGGAATGGAGTGTGGGAGATGGAGGCGGCTGTAAACAGAAACAGAAAGCAGTAAACAGAAGAGGACAGATAAAGTAAAGGGAAATGACATTGAAGTAGAAGGGAGCAACTAAAAGGCCAATGCAAATGTGAAGCGAAAAAGACAAGCAGGACAAAGAAAAGGACGAGTAAGGGAAATGGGAAGAACAAAACAGATGGGGTCAAGAAGAAGCAGAGGAAAATGGCACAAAAGTAGCACGCAGATGCAAATGTAAAGGGAAAACACAAGCTGGAGGAAGACAAGAAAAAAAATGATCCGCTCAGAGTTCACAGAGTTCACGTCCACACAGCCAGTATCAAAACACAACGCGCAGATCAAGACATAGAAACAGAAAGGCAGGCTGAAACCAAACGAAAGCGAGCACGACGACGACAACAGCAGCCATCACAAGCCATTACAACCCCCCAATAAAGTCATTTACAGCATGTCTAGGTGGCGAGAGTGCGGCTGGAATGATCCATCACCGCTCTGTCAGCCAGATTACAGACAGGCCGTCACCGCCGCACTGCTCATCAGAGTCACTGATAAACTGGGCTGACACATCTAATGATTCACCACGGAAGAGGAGATGTGGCTCGCAAACACAAACACACATGCACATTTTTAAAAAAATACACTCTAGTTGAGTGTCACAAACAATCGGAAAGCAGCCGATGACGGCGCCGACCAATATGGCTCCTAATTGGGGTGTTTGTCTCAACGGCTGAATTGTCTCTTTGAGGCAGCCCTCTGTTTTTTCTGAAGAGGTAATCACCACTCAACAACCAGGGAATATGTGAAAAGGCCGTGCCTCTTATTGATTGATGTGTCTTCCATTAACTCAAGATTGGGTGGAATTATAGAGGTGTCATGTCATCACAACGAAAGTCAGGATGTCGGCATGCACGTAATCTGAACCCAATCAAAGTAGGACTCTGACTGCTGACTTTGTGCAATTAAAGTCTCCATGTTTTTTCTTTTTATTGGTCTAAATCCAAGTTAAAGGAATACCTCAGCCTCCAAATTATCATTCCTATATCAATTACTCACCATATATTACTTAAAATATGTGGAGAAAACTTTGTTTTTCTCAAATGAGCACAAGAACTCAAAAATGGAGAAAATCCTTTAAGAAATTAAAGTCATAGGGGTCCACGTTTAACAACACCAAAACTTTAAACGTAATCATAGTTTAGAAAAAAAAAAAAAAAACAATTTACAAATCATGGCAACATGTGCACCCACATAGAGAGGAGTCTCCAGAAAATAGATTAAAATATTAAAATAAAAATACATTTAAATAAATCATTATTAAATAAATCATTATTACTATATTAAACAAACAGCTTGTGCGGTATAATCCAAATCTCAATTATTCAGTCGTATATTCAGCACTTCCCAGACAGACAACTTTTTCCAACAATCTGAATGTTTAGTGAAACTTATTTATGCTTTCTTCAAAGCCAGACTCCATTCACAAAAACTCATTTGAATTCGAGCACTGGAGCTGCTTGTCTGAAAAATGTCAACTTTATTTATAATCATTATAATCATGTACTTATGTTACAAAATTTCTATTTCTTAAGTCCATTTTTAGACAATTTCCTTGGCTTTAAAAACTTTGTTTTTATTTTCGCTAAATTTCACCTAATTATCTTGTTTTGTTTTTAACTTTCCCTTTTTGCCTTTATTTATTTATTCATTTACTAATTCTGTCCTATATTTTGGGTCATTTCTTCTTGAATTGCTGAATGCCATCTTTCTTTGTCTTTTAAAAGAAATCAAGCCAATCTGGTCAAGTTTAAAGGGCAGCAGTAGTTTAACAGCTGCTGTGTTCAGCAAGGTAAAATGACTGTTTTTGTTAATGGAGTCTGGCTTTGAAGAGAGAATATTTAAGTTTCACTTTCAGCATGAGTTGTGTGCGAGTTTGTAAATGGATGTTTTTATATTGTAGCAACCCTGAAGGACTAACATGGAGGTGACTGATGAGGAGTTCATGGGGCGAAGATATTGCCACTTGTTCAGCTGGATAGTTCAGGTTCAGAAAGGGGAGAAGGCAGAGGGAAAAGGTAAAAAAATGTTTTGAAGAACAAGTTTGAGCTACCAGTCTTTTTATTGTTTTGGGCACTCAACCCCATTATTAGCCTGTATACCATGGTGATAAAACCTGCTTCTCCGATTGAAGTTCTGCCACCGTGTCCTCATAAATTGAGCTAGATAGCTGTGTAGCAGACTAACCAGTGCTACAATATAGTTTTGCTCTTTTTAAACTCTAATTCCTAAAATTTTCCGTTTTTAGGATTCTCTGTTCACCGTGGAGGTATGCGAGGAAAGTTTTCTTCAAAAATTTAGCGTAACACAGGGTGAGAAATTGTTATACATCTAGGGAGTTGAGCAGTATTTTAAAACACTTTATTAACTGGATCACATAAATACCTTTAGGACATGTTGTTAAAACCGTGCATGTCATCAAGGTGATGACTGTTGAGACGTCACAGATGCTGCGTAAGTGTAGATTCAGTGGGCGCTCAGGATTAGGGGAATTTGGGCACCCACAAGGAAATGGTGAGGTGACCAGATTAAGATCAAAAGGGAACAACACATAAACCTGCGTCCATCCCTCTATTAATCTTTGTTGATGTCCTGACACTCTACTCAGTGATTTCTTACAGTACAGTGTTATAAAAGTGCATCATTTTGCATCACCTTTTGAACTGCTGCCGTCTGACCCAGTTCGCTCCAGCAAACACGGAAAATAATCTGATGCACTTTTTCTGAAAGGAAGTTTTGAAGTTTTTGTTGCTATGTGTTTTTTATGTTACTTAATAGCAGCAAAAATGGCATTGGTAAGAGACAAATTTGGACTTCAAGGTGAAGCCCTGGTGGTGTTAGGGAGTTAATCAAGCCTTAATATCTTTATAATGGTACATAAAAAAGTTTGGCCTTTATTGGGAAGTCTGATATGTAGAGGAGTAGTGAAACTGCATCTAAAGAGGTATTTTATTTTCTATTATCAAATACTCATGATGGGCTTAAAAATGTCCATTCATTAATTAATTGTGTCAACTACTGCAATATTGTTTGAGCTGCTACATATCCATCATATCTCACTAAATTATTTGTAATTCAGAGGTTTTTGAGAAATATTTCACATTTGAACAGACGAGATTCATCATAGGAATGGTGAAATTTAAGCGAATAATCAACAGGCTATGCGATGCTGTAGGAATATGTGAAATATGCGGCTTTAAGCTTTGATTTTGGAAAAAAACACATTTGAAATTGTGTGAAATAAACAAAGTTTTATGATTTCTTCCAAATAACATTTATCGATCTTTAATTTAAGGAAAGTGCGCACGATTTGCAACCCTATTCTGCACTTCTGTTCACAAAATAATTATTGCTTTCTGTGAATACAGTAAGTGTTCTTCAGATATGCTTATTTAACTTTAAATACATTAATTGCAGGAACGATCTCCCAAATATATTTATTTTTTAATTTTTTTATTATCATACATGCAGTCCTATTTAACTCACCAAAAAATATTTCCATTTAAGGTTGTACAAGACATGATTTTTTTTTAATCAACTTTAGAGGTCACAGAGATGGAATTATTAAAATACAACACTAAAATCATTCCCTTCCTTTGCCATTTCATCCTAAACCTTATGGCAAAATGCATCTGTAAATATCTACTTATTTTAGGTTTGTTTTCTTTACTTTTCTTTCTTTCTTACTGTTTATGCTTGCTTGTTTCTTTTGTGTACATAGTTATAATTTGTAATATGCTTTCCTTTTTTCTTTTCTTGTTGTTATTTGTATTATTAATAATGTCATTTAAAAAAAAGGGGAGGACTTTGAATAAGTCTTTTTAAAAACTCGATGTCCAATTTCACCACAATTGTCAAAAGATCATAATAGTTCATTTGTTTTAATTTAACACTCCACCATAAAGGGCAATGTGGCTTGATCTCCGCAAATCTGCAGCAGTGGAAGTGCTGGGAAAGCTGGAATTTACATCTTTGGACTCACTGACCAACAACAAAAAAAATTCTGCACAGCAATCACATCACTGACATCAAATTATTGTCCTACGCAGATCATTTTAAAAACAAAAATCAGAGTTTTGGTGTGCACGTCTGTAAAATTATCTCTATGCGTTGCTGCTAGTCTTCAGTCCGCGGGATTAATTGCATTAATATTGACTGGGAAAGCAGCTTCGTGGTATTGATGCCATACAGAAATTGCCTTGTGCAACTCAGTGCCGAGAGGCTGCAGGTTTTCCTTCCAATCAATCACCACACCAGCTGATTTTCACACATCACTTCCTACTCTCTGCTAAAATCAGCTGCTGCAGGGTTCAGACCCACAGCCTGTTGGTTGCCTCTTCCTCATGAAACTCATTGCCGTGTTATCTTGTGGTGCGAGGGAGACGCAGATTTATGCGCAGACCTTTTTAAAATACTGTCTTTCCCGAAGGTTGTTTGTGTTCTCTGTCACTGTGGCTGTGGGCTGGCCGCATGCTGAGAAGAAGCTTGTTAGCTTTCTGGTGTTACTGAGTTTTAACTATAGTCTCACTCTAACAGCTTGTTTTCCTAAAATTTCCAAATTACTCGCTGCTTTCAACATGTATAAATTAACTAAAGAAGTGCAGACTCTGACCTTGAAGAGGTTATTTAAGTATTATTCCTCAACTTGTTTCATCGAAACTATTTCCCTGCAATTTTTTTTTTTTTTGCCGTCACACAGAAATATTTTTAGATTCATATTTCGATTAATGTTTTTTAATTGGAACAAAACTGGCATCTGTGTATAAATCTTTGTAATTTAGTAACACATGCATGTAAATTAACGGCAAACTCAATCATTAGAGGACAAAGTCCTTAAAAAGCTTTCAAATCCATTAATCACAACATGTAAAACGAGTCTCTCAATTTGCAAGATTACTGAACCAGATCAAGATTTTGCTATCAAATATTTTAATATGTTTTTGTGTGACTAATGGGAACAACAACTTTTAAGAAACTGATCCGGTACAGCCAGCAACAGTGAAGACAGACAACAAAGCAATCCCTGCAGGTAATTTTGCACTGTCAATTTACTTCCATCAAATGTGTCAACAACATACAAAAAAGACCCTACAGAGAAATTGTAGAGTTTCAATTTGCAACTGAAATTTGATGAATGCACTTTTCGCATTTTAAATGGAGATTGTGCTCGCTCTTTGCTTTGTGTGATAGTTGTATTTGTCTGTCTCTATTTATTGTTGTAACTTTGCTTTGAGCTCTTGAAAAAGAGATTTTAAATCTCAGTGAGTCTATTACCTGGTTAAATAAAGAATATATATATATATATAAATATATATGTATATATATATATAAAGATCTCACTACAGACTTAAATTTGCTATTTTTAAAGCGATAAAATATTTTTTAAGTGGGGTTGTATGATGTACTTAGTCATAGTCAGTGTATAACATACAGTAGATATCAGTCGGTATGCCCCCAGTTTGGAGAGGCAGGCTGGAGTCAGACATGTAATTTAAACGATCTACCGCTGTGAATGGGGTCAGCAACAAAACAGATTTTAGCCACCTAAAAAAAAAAGTCCCATCTAAGAAAATCAATATCAGTATAAGTGTAGGCTATACTGAGGGTATTTTCACCGCTTTACCTTTCTGTCAGAGAGTGATTTTCAACGGGAAAAAGCAGCTGTTATAGCGCTCTCCTCAGTGCCAAACTCCATTGAGAAAAACAGCGATTTAAGACCATGAACAAAGGAGCTGCTGGTCTACCACTGCCTCAAACTGTTAATTTGTTTGTCTTATTAGTGTCTTTGGCATTTAAATGTTTTCATTCAGATTCACCAATGTCACACAAACTAACTAACTGATAAAAGCAGTTGTAGTTCAGCAGCTCAAGTTCACTAAAGTTACCGTTTTTTTCAATGGAGTCTGGTGGCTTTGACGAGAGTAAAGTCACCTGAGGCTGTTAACGGCTTCCCCGTCAGAACAGGCTGTCTGACAGAAAGGTAACAGTCAAAATACTCTCAATATAGCATACACTTAAACTGATTCTGATTTTTTGAGGTGGGATTTTTTTTTAGTGACTAAAATACATTTCATCGCAGACCCCAATTTGCACAGCACAAATTCCGGTTTTAATTAAGCTTGAGCCCAAAACTGCTGCCGTGGGTCAGGTCAAGCTCGGAAGAAACTGATCAAAGTTCTCGGGCAGATAGCAGCTACCTAAGAGAACAGCAACAGCTGCCATGAATGTCTGCAAACTGGGAAAAACAATGATGTCCAGGCGCTTCTTACCCTCCAAGCAGAGCACGAGATCAGCAGCCATACAACAGAGACAGTAAATGATTGTTATTGCAATGTTAATGCCATTGTTATTGTTTATTAAGCCCTTCTGACGTGTATGTTTTATGTCACGCAAGGGGCTGACGCTGTTGTCTTAAATGTCCAGCATGCTATTTGAAATCACACACTGGAGTGGGATGATGTCGCTGTTGTTTGGTTCTGTGTAAAAATGCCACGGAGGCATAATGAGGGTACTTTGTAGTGGCCCTATATATAGTCGATCTTTGTGTGAAAGGGCTTTAGTCACCAAAAAAGCAAAAATAGGGTCCAGGTTAAAAAAATACAGAACAAATTGACTTTGGTGCTTTAATTAATTGAGCTATTTTCACCCCTTACAGTTAGTTACAGACTGTTCAGGAATATGACGAAGCTCAGTTCTCAAACACAATTGTAAAACAGCATCAGACTCCATACTTGAACTTGTCAATCATTCAAGTATTGCAAAGAGCGCAAGAAATGAAACCTTTTGGTAACAATAAGGGAAACACGGTGCAGAAAGAGGTGAAAAAGCACACAGCCTCCCTTATGAAAAAACAAAAATAGAGACCGAGAAACAGGGGTGTTGGCAGGTGTGCCATAAAGGTTGAGAAATATCTGCTATTCTTGGAGGTCTGTTTTCTACAACCCCCCGGGGTCATCGCCATTTCCACTTTCATTTCTAGCCCTCCTTGGCTCATGAGAGCACCTGGATTGACGGCTCCCGATGCCATTCACAAACACATTCACCGACACACACACAAACACAGATTAATGCAAGTGTGTGTACGCGGTCATAAAAATGCACTCGAACAGCCACACACACGCATGACATAGCACCGCTGCTTCAGTCGCTGTCCTTGGTGCTGAAATTCCCCGAGCCAATATCAGTGTCGATGTTAACATGCAGCCTCTCCAATCAGTCAAACCCGGCTCGCGAGAACCTTTGAAAGAAAGGTTCCCTGGGCCGGGAAGAAGACACGGACTCGTCATAATACACTCTCTAATTACACTCCAGATTGAATAATATAAAAAGAGTGTGTAGAGGGGATAAGATAAGGGCCCTGGGGGACAGCCTATGTGCTGAATCTCAAAGCATGCGCAGCTACATCTCCTAATTTCCTCATAATTACGTCTGGCACCCGACTCCAGGCTTGTATGCCAATGGACACGCATGAAGACCAGTGATGAATACCGGTTGTGCCACAGCGGATGGGGAAACAGTGTCACGGCTGCCAATTAAAATAAAGGGCGGAAGTGAGGGAAGCACCTTGTTTCACCATTTCTCTGTATCTCTACTGTCTCACTCCATCACTGTTAATAATTGATCAAAGTTTGCAGTCTCGGCTTTGATATATCCATGGCAACGGCCTGCGCGGAGAGTGTGTGTCTGCACGTACTGCATGTGTGTGTGTCTGTGTGTGTGTGTTTAGATCTCAGAAGGCTGTAAATAGTCTGATGCTGTCGCCAGAATAGCCAGAGAAACAAGCCGTTCTGCTACCACGGGGTATCTGCATCCATTAAAGGGACAGGCTGGGATTAAGTGTTGAGCTTCATGAATATTGTATGATGTTGAACAAGCTGAGGACATTGCTCGATACTCCCAACCCTAATGGTCACCGACATGTGTGGGTGTGAATGTGTGTTAAGGCACCTGTTTGCCAAATCCAAGTCAAACTTTAACACGCGTCTGCTGTTAAAAGATGCAATAAAAGTTCTTCATTGTGATAAATTCAGGTCAAGAGACTCTGCTGCATAATTCTGCCTCTCCAGCCTTGATCTTGAGATGCAGGCAAACAAAGGGGCCAGTTACGCCCTTGTCTTAATCTTACAGTTAAACAAAGAGTTGTGCTCACGAGGTGGAGATTCGCTCTCTGACCAAACAAGAATAAAGGCGTGAGGCGTAATAGCAGCACGTAAATATCATAGCTAATTAATCCCTATTCTTATAATTGCTTTTCTGCCTCTCGGAGAGTAAGATCCTCATTACTATTCCAGCCAGGTGAGAAGCGTTTGCAATGAGAGGGTAAAAAAAAATTACCAAATACACTGTACCCTGAGCAGGAGCAATAAATTCCCCCCTTGACTTAATTCAAGGAATTAACCAGTGTCACTCAGACAATGTTGTACCAGCCTCTTTGAGCCGTTCTATTCAAAGGATCTGCATCTATTTATCGAGCCGCAGGCGCCTGTGACTCCTGAAGCGCAAGGAGTGATGTTTCCCCAATCCCTATGAAATCTGTTCATGCCACTGCTTTATCTTTATGTTCATGGCAGCTACATCTGCAGCTGCCTGCTTCACTACACTTGTAATCAGAGGACGAGCACACACACACACACATGCACACATTTGATCTGTTTAGCATTTGATTGCAAAGAACAAGGTGTATGCATAACAGAATGTGAATAAGCATGCACTGTACTATCAGCTCTGCATACATCCAGCATATGAATTTGCACACATATTTCCACAGAGCTGAAACCTTATTTGTTTCTGTGGTTTGCTTCAAGAGTAACTGTGTTGCCATGCCAACTCTCCCTCTCTCTCTCTCTCTCTCTCTCTCTCTCTCTCTCTCTCTCACACACACACACACACACACACACACACACACACACACACACACACACATTTGCTCTCTCTCTCTCTCCCTGCTATTCTGTTTAACAGGATTCCAATGCAGAGCCTTGTACACCAATCAGAATAAAGCTCGTAGCAAAATTTCTAACCAGTCCCAGCACAGTTAACTGTTTGGTGCCCCGGCTTCTCTCCAGGCATCTGTCCTGCAGCATGATTGATAATAACCCTCAAGAGAGGAGACAAGGGGGGGATTTCCGGTAATTGTTTTCATGTGTCATCCTGCTGTTAGAGAAAAATGGGTCCTTTTGGGTGGGAAAACTTTCAGAATAACAATTAGGAGAGGCAGCAACAAGGTGCAACTGGAGCGTTTCCCTTACTAAGATAAATAATGTGCTTTTTGATTAAACTCTATGTCAGTGTGGTGGGTGGTAATCTGGGGCAGCGAGGGGAAATGAAACCAGTCGGGGGGCGGATATTGGATTTATAGCGGTTGATAATGCTGACATTTTAAAATACCACCGTGATTAATGATTGATGAGCAACAAGCAGGAGGTGTGTTTGTTCATTTAGCACTAAACCAGCACTGTACGTGGCATGGCAGCCCCCTTTGTGCAGACTGAAGACTTGAGGGTTAGTTATCAGTGGGGTGACCTTTTATGAAAGCTCCTCTTGGAGATCTGTGACTTGGGAGATGGCTGGTGTTCATAAGAAAAGACGACCTGGAAGTGACATTTAATAGACCTGCCATGACTCTGGAGGAAGCCAGGGTGGGAATAAGCTACATAAAGTCAGAAAACATTATTGCAAAAGGGAACAAAGTGCAACAAATGACATCCAGCATGTTTAAAAGAATAACACAACAAAACAACACAACTCCCACTGATCAACTTGGAAGGTTATTTTTAAACCACTGGATTTGATCAGCCTGATCTCGATACAACTTTTTAAGATTACTAAACCTGGATTAGCAGTGCTCTAAATGGGACTACATATCACAGTGTAGGCGACTGGCTCTGTAAAGAACATCAGTCAGAAAAACATACAACAAAACAATACAAACACTGCTTTCCATTTTCAATTTCTATTTCACAGTGAGACCCCCCATCTGACCCACATATATATATGCAGCTACTTTAAAATGAAGTAAACACCGTCCATCCATCTGTTTTGCCATAGGTAGAGACAGACAAAGGCTTTTGTCTCACCCACTGCCTGTTTTTTTATTAAAAATACTTCACAAGTAACATTGCCTTGCCTCTTCTTCTGCCCATAGAGTCAGTAAGTGAAAACACAGACAGCGCCACTTTGCCATTGTAACCCACACTGTGGTTGAAGGCAGATTTGCAGTTTGAATTACAAATAAAGCGCTATTATTTTTTCATTCTTTTGCAGCTGTTAAAAACCTGCGTTGTTGTCCCATAGCAAAACAGTGCACACTCATGTTACCCAGAAGTTAACCTCTCCTCAACTAATATTACTGCTGATTTTGACGGGGCTGCAGAACAGCAAATCATAATGTTACAACATTGGATGCTCTTTGTTGTACTAAAAGGCCTCATAGGTAGCATAATGTCTACTTTTTTACTGTAACGCCCAAACAAATTAAGTGCAAAATATAAAGTGATGTATTTATACTACATGTTAGCCAATTTGAAAGTTTTATTACATTTCATCTCTGAAATCCACCCTGAATTAGCCCCTCTGCTGGGATCAGGATAATCCTGATTTTTTTTTATCAAATGTATCCTAATCTCACTAAAAAGTTTTGAACAACACAAACTTGAGGTTTGATCCAGATCAAATCCAAGATTGGATTGTGTGATCTAATCGGATTTCACAATACTTTTTTTTTTTTTTCTTTTGAACCACCCATTTTCCAGATTTGATCCAATCCTATTATGGCTGAAATCCTATCAGATTACTTTTGAACAACTGGGCCCAGATGATGAGATCCCTCACTGACTCACACATCACTTAAGTGCGCGCCTCCTCTGACTCTCCTCCTCGTGCACTCACTCACCATGCTGTCGTAGTGGATGAGCTCCAGCTCGTAGTCCGGCAGGATGTCGCTCCTGTTGTTCACCAGGTCCAGAGCCATCTGAGCGGAGGGCATGCATGCCTGACCCCCGGGCCAGCCTCCGCTCATGGGGAACAGCGCTCCGATGTACAGCTTCTTCTTGCCTGTGGACGGCCGTGGCCAGAGGAGAAGGACGATGAGAGATGCCCGTAGGAGGAACATCGCATGCCCGCGGGCTGCGCGAGTTACCCGCGGCGGACTCCTGCACATCACCGGCGCGTTTCAAGGTGAGCTGGATCAAGAGAGCTTAATTTATGTGCGAATTTTGCAACAAAAATTTGTGTGGACTCAACACGTGTCCGAGGTTGACTTTCATGCAGATATCATGTGACTATTTACTTTTAATTGCAAGTGTTTAGCGAGTCGAGTAAATAATTAAGTCTGCATATAATTCAGCATAATGCGTGGTTAATTATACATGGCATGCTGGCTGGATTTTCGGGACAAAGTCAAACACAGTTCAGCCAGGCTTTACTTTGCAGAGCTCGCAGCGATCATGCGAGGACACACTCGAGATGCTCATCAGTCAAGTTTCAACCCTGCGATCCGACTCATTTCTATGCAATTCCACACCGACTGAACTAACGCATCGCTTTCCGCTCGCAATCAATCATGAATATTGGACAGCGCGTCCTTTACTCACGACTTTTACGCAAAAAAGGGACGCGCGAATTAAGACGCTGGAGTCCGCGCAGAATACGTCAACCGGGTCAGATGAGTGTGGATTGGGAGCTGCGGCTAAAAAAAAACACAACTGGAGTGTGAACTGAGAGCTGAAGCGGCGGAAATAGCAGGCAGCATTTCCCCCCTTTTTTAAACGCAGCCGTATTCCAACAGATGAAACGATTTGCCGCGGAAAAGCAGGCGCGCCAGAGCTCTGCGTCTGATCCACTGCAGCACCGGCAGGCTGAGAGTGTGTGAGAGGAGAGAGAGAAAGAGAGAGGGAGGAGAGGGAGAGAGAGAGAGCCAGGACTAGTCTGAAATGCATGCTGAGAGCGAGAGAGAGAGGGATGAGAGAGAGAGAGAGAGAGAGAGGGATGAGTGAGAGAGAGAGAGAGAGGGATGAGAGAGAGAGAGAGAGAGAGAGGGATGAGTGGTTGGGAGGGGGCTGTGGGCAAAATCTCCTCAAAGATTTTCTAATGAGTTACACGCTGCGCTTAACTTAAACAGTACATCCATTCCACTACAGTCCCACACAACCTCATTTTGTCACATTTTCCTCTTTTCGTTCGGCTTTTTACTCCCACCACTTGCTGCAGCTGCTGCCTCACACTGGTAGCTGGTGCGTCCATAATCAATTTCTGATCAATGCATCAATACAGGAGGCTAAATAGTGACATCAGCTGGGTTAAGGTTTTTTTTTAAATTGGGTTGTAGGAGGTACTTTATCTATAATCAGTGTGTGTATACATGACATGTGTGTCAGCCTGGTAAGACCATCCTGATCAGGAGAGCTCAGTAGGCGGGTCTCCATTACAGATTGGCAAAAAACTTAAGCGATATTTTCGAAATGTCGATTAAAACACAATTGCGAGATGAGTGTGTTTCCACTAAGTGATGTCATGGCGATGGATGTTCAAAGCATCAGCAGGTTTATTTCTATTGCAGCCACCGCACTAGCCGTCATTATTTCCAGTCGAAGGCGACACAGGTGTGTTATGCGAGTGATAATAGAAAGGTGAGCCCCTTTTATGTGGGAACGGACATGTAAGAGGGATTTCTGGGAGGTGATAGTCCACGATTTCACAGAGGAATTGTGGATTCAAAACTTCCGGTTGATCTGCTCAACTTTTGAGGAGTCGTGCGAGGCATCTAAGGAGTCTGGCCTTGATCAAAGAGATACAACAGCTTCAGTTGCCCGTTGGAAATTACTGTCTAACGGAAAGATAAATCAGTAAAAATACAGCATACACTTAAACTGATATCAATTTAGGTGGATAAAATATGTTTTAATGCTGACCGCATCCACAGCAGTACATTACTTAGCCTCTGTCTCAGTCGTCTTGCCTGCTTCTCCAAAACAACCTAGATGAATTAATCAATTAATGATCAACTATCTAATATCATCAATGCATCTGTGTCATTTCTGTGTCATCATTTCCATCCAATCACATTTTTAAACACTCAAGATAAAGACAATAGGGATAGTTACCAATATTGTTTCATATTGATCGTGGCCCCCTGAATTGAATCAAAATTGTATCATGGCAGATTTGGTAATTGAAGCAAATATTCTATTTGTCCAGATAATCAATATAATATTGTGCCGTGATGAAACTTGTGATTTACACCCCTAGTGCTCATTTAAAAACCAACCAAGTATTTTACACATTTGAATTCTGACCTGCTGATGGCGCTGGTTGAAAAGTTAAATCACAAAAGTTTTTACAAATCATCATGAGGGGGACATGAAAGCGTGGACCAAACTGAGTGCAAACTCATCCAATAATAAATTTACTAAAAAAAAATGTCAACCTCATGGTGGCATTATGAGAGATGTCAGGGGATCACCAAAGTCATCCTCTGGGGATCATGAATGTCTGTACAGAATTGCAGCAAATCCATCCAATATTTGTTCAGATATTTCAATCTCCCCACTGCTAAAAAGACGCTGATTCCTCTGTTTGAAGCTGCATGATAATGATGCTG
The DNA here is from genome assembly GCF_008729295.1 of Plectropomus leopardus. NCBI lineage: Eukaryota > Metazoa > Chordata > Actinopteri > Perciformes > Serranidae > Plectropomus > Plectropomus leopardus. The sequence goes on along the minus strand of NC_056469.1, from coordinate 29,100,913 downwards.
AAACAATAGTTACATGTAAACCTTTCGCCTGTTTTTAACATAGATGTTGTCTGACCTGCAAATCAATATCTCCATGCTTCCTGAGCTAGCACGCACGAGCAGTGAGCAACTCTGCTCTGTAACCACCTCTGCTAATTCATAGACCATTTCATCTCTACCTCCTCTGCACAGCCAAGTCTATAAAATGCTCCACCAGCTGCTTTGAGAAATCAGCAAAAAAATGTGTCAGGCAGTATCAATCATGGCTTATTTTATTTCACTTGCGCTGCACGAGTGGAAACGGTGATGTAGTTTGTGTCGATGAGAGAGAGATTGGACTCCCAGCATACCTGTTTGAACCCTTTGTTTACATCCAGCACAATAACCCTGACACACAAAAAGCCACCTGACCACCTGTTTTGTGGTGTTTACACCATTGATGTCATAGAGGACTCGGATACAGAATTGAACGCGAGGCCCCGTTCATTCCTATGAGAGTTGCTCAGTGGCATATGAAGCCAAAATGGCTCAACCGCTGTGCATTAAATTACCGGAAGGATCTGAGGATGATCGGCAGTACTTTCGCACCGTGAGGCCCACAGAGCAGGTGCACTAGAGACTGTCACCAGCCAAGTGTGTCCGAGTTTGTCCGAGCAGCTAGCTTCCGTTGGCCCAACATCTAACGTCCAGTTTAGTGCTCCACTAACTTGAATGGCGATAAAATGATTTGTTTCAAAATGTCATTAGACCGAATGGATCTAATCCTGATAGTGAAACAGTAAACTTTGCAGGGTTTATGATCCTAAAAAAATGAATCCACTGATTTACAGACGTCTCTGTCACCATGTTAGTCAATGGGAGAAGTGTTTTGGGCCACAAGGCATCATGTGACGGTGTAATCACACTTCCTGGAGGACCAGTTTACCTGGCTTTTTTGTGGTTGTGTTGGACCAATTGGACCTTAAGACATCTGGACCACTCAGATTACATTACATTTATGTCGCTAACGGTTCCTCTTGAGCTGGGAATGCAGGTCCACACTATTATTATAACACCACACCAGCATGCAACTGTGGTGCCCTAAATAAGCAGCCTCTGCAGACCATTTGACAGTTATCGGCCTTTTACGTCACCACAACAACATGGACCGCACAAACAAGACAATCGATTTAATTCAATTCAATTCAAAAACACTTTATTCGTCCCAGAGGGGCAATTTGTAAGGCACGCAGAGCAGTAGAGCCAGCCGGTCACCGCACAAGCAGTGACCCGGAAAGAGATCGAGATTGATAAGACAGAGAACTGATGAGTGTTATTTGTCTTAAATAAAATGCAAATGTGAATATCATTGTCCATACAGGTAATTATTTGTCAACTAGGAAAGCTGGCTTTTGCCCTGTGGGCCAGAATTGTTTGTTTACAGTTACGTGGTTGCTGCTGCTGCTGCTGGCTGACAGAATATTCAAACAGCTTTCCCGGCCTTCACCATGACATGTTAAGCGGTGTACAGGCACACTTAAATGGAGTGTTCCCAGTATCTACTCTCATATAGAAGCTACAAAGTCCCAAAAATGATGTTATAAAAACCACAGTCATTCCTACATCTTGCAGTGTGGACACAACAAAAAAGGGTATTCTTTAAACTATTAAAAAGTTCCTCCGGTCTGAAAACACCACAGACTCAGGCACAATGGCCTTTAAGCCTTCATAGCTCAAAGTGAATGATCATACAGTCCTTTTCTAGAATGAACTTTTGACGTTTTTGGAGAAACGTCTGCCAACATCATCCGATATCGATGAATCCTTTGAGAAATCTTACATCTAAAGGTTAACAGCTCATTATCTCGGAATAATACTTTGCCGACAATACTTTTGGGCCATTGTCAACGCAACCTATTTGGATTCATTTTTATTCCATTTAATGCTCGTGTTTTTGTAGTTCCTGTGTAAGCGCTCTAATTTCAATGTAATGTTAGTGTTAAAGTTCCCGTTTGAAATTACTTATTGCAGCAATAGAGGAGAAGACCATTATTTCTCCAGTCTAAATTAAAAACCCTCAGTAGTTAGGCGATGGAATATGACTATTATATAACTCTGGTTCATTACCCCAATCTCATTATCTGGATATCTCCGTGTAGCGGAAAGCTATTCAGATCCAGCTGCTAACAAGCCCTCACAGGCTGAGGTGAGTGTAGTGATCATCTGCTGGCATTTGCCTTCCACTTCCACCTCCTCATCCTCGCTGCCACGCCGTGACCCATCCAACGCACTATCAATTATTCAGCCGTGAACTTTATATGCTTTTTTTTCCTTTTTTTTTTTTTTTGGCTCCATAATCCTACAGCCAACACATGCAAGACGCATCAGCATCAGGCAGTGCAGTGTTAACAACCCCCATGGTGACATTAACCGTGGCACTGCCTGGGGAAGATGCAATAGAGACGTGAGTGCTGTAACATGTTGCTGAGCTGCTTTAATGAGGGCCTTACTGTATGTTTGTGTGTCTGCAGTTTGCACACTGGACATCCTTCAGGATAATGGCCTGTTTTTGTCCTGGCAGATGTGTTATACTGGTTTGAATGTTCCCTTTTTAACACATTCACCAGATTACCTCCACCTGCAGAGCATGCTATTCAGGGAGCGACCCAATTCATGGTGAAAACACTTTGAAAAAATATATATTGTGTAAAATCAATCAAACTGTTTCAGTTCCCAGGACGATGATGTTTTATGGATGTTTTTCCACAATGCTGACATTAAAAGTCAGCTCCAGTTTATTTGTAGGGTATTTCATAATGTATTCTTTCTGTTTGTCTAACTTTGCTTGTTGTACCAGATGGGCAAGGTGAAAACTCAAGCTGTATTTACACATTACAGGGCCGGTGTTATTGGAATGACATCAATTTATAGAAGCATAATCGTTGGGCGGCGCGCTATAAAAACACAGTTCATCATGCAGTAAAAAGCTCTGATTTCGATACAGTATCATCATTACATAATTTGTCCAGCAGCAGCACACCACACACTACCTCATTTCCAATACTCTGCAGCACCGCAGTTATTAGAGTAATATATCATGCCTGAGTATCAGGCTGGAGGGGAGTTAAGAATTGTTCAATTGTTCAAGTTCATTGTTCAACTGTAAAAGAAAATATCCTGCCACTACGGAATAGCTTTATTGCAACATTTGGTAAGCAATAGTGTGTTGTTGTTGTTAACCCTTTGAAACCTGAGAAAACTGGCTTTTTTTCCTTTTAAACAAAAAACATGGGAACAATGCAATGACCAACAAAAGAAGAAATTATACAAATATTAGCAAGAATTCTGGAAAAAAAGGAAAAATACCTGAATTTAGTTTAAAAAAAAACAATGACAATAAAAAACAAAAATATAAAAAAAGAATAAAATAAAATAAAAAATTACAATACATAATAATTTGGGGACATAATTTTAAATATGTAATATGATAATTATGCATATAGTTTTTCCCTAGTTTTTTCCATTTTTCTCTAAGCATGTTTCTCTTGCCTTTTTTTAAAATATTTTTTTTAAATCTAATAATGTCTTGCAATTTGTAGAACTTTTCTTACCAAGCAGCTCATTGCTTTTTTCACATCTCTGAAAAAAACTGCACCAATTGCACAGGATTTAAAGGATTCAATGCTTGTGAAAGGTGTCTTAAAGCAGCACGAGAAAACTGATGTTGATCCAGGTTTGAAAGGGTTAATATATATATATCAAAAAAAGAATACCTTCTGCTACATTACTGTCAGAATTTTTTGAGTCTATATAACAGCTTTAAAAGTAACGTAAAGTATAACGTTAAATAGCTCAGTAGATGCACAGTCCAAGCTTTCCTCTGTTTGGTGATACAGTCGGTTAGTGTAGTTCAGTACAAAGAAAATAGTTCCTGCATGAAACTGCTCATAACAACGTCTTAGGATTATCTTGTGTAACCGGATCGTGATTTCAGGAAATAGACATCGCTGTTGAGTTTTTCAAATATATTTTTTTGCGCTTTGAGCAACACAAGCCGAGTGCCATCTAGTTGCATTATACTGGAGAGAAGGCAGACATCTCTACGGCCGGTATCTCCATCACTTGACAACTCACAACGAAAACCATCTAGATTGATAAATAGCGCTACAGGAAGAGAAAAAATTGATGAACTGTCCCTTTAAAGGATGAATACTTTGTCTTATTTTCAACAAATCCCGTCACAAGATGAGTACTGGTAATGTCTGTGTTGCCAAAGTCTAATATATCTTATCCCTCTGTGACATAGAGCTCCATTGTTGTCAAAAAAACTATTAAAAACACTTCAATGAGCCTTCATGTGCTTTGATTACGATGAACACAGGCACTGTGGTTTATTTTGAGTCAATCCCATAGACCCTGTTCTGCTGCTGTAAATACTCCCCAGCAGTGCAGCAAAATGTGTATTATTCCACTGACAAATGCAGTTATTATTCCTGCTTCAGCAACATCTATCCACATTAATCACAAGAATTAATCGGTTTTTAACAAATTACTCCATTAAAAATAAAACTGACCTAATGAAGACGAAAATGCACTAGCACATTTTCAGTTCATTGGAAATTCTTTTTTTTTTTTTTACTTTACATGAACATGACATTTTGGCTTTCGAAAGAAAGATGGGAAAATGAGTCATGATTTAATGCCTGTTATCGCCTCTACATTCTAAAATACAACAGTCCTAAAAGATCAAATATAGTATGAAATAGAGTAATCCAAAAATATGACAGAGTATGCATATATATGTACATATACTGTGTCAACCCAACCACCAGAATAAATGTACATTTCTGCAAACCTTGGATACCTTGTATTTTATTAGGTTGCAGAAACTTTGGTTAATGTGTCCGTTTAGGCACAAAAACCACAAGTTATGGTGAGGAAACGATCATGTTTTGGCATAAAAAACACAATTTTAGAGGCACAATCCTGGCAGAAAATGCAGCTATGTCTCTGTCAAAGCAAACACTCTTTGTGGTACAATCTGGGCAGGACTTGCAGCAATGTCATGGTAAAAAACAGCTGCTTTTCTGAGTTCTGTCCGGACAGGAAAAGTTGTGATATCTAAAAAAAAAACACTTGTCATGCCACTATCTAAGCAGGAAACTCAGTGATGTCTCTGTGTAAACAACCACTATTCATGGAACTCGACAAGAAAGGAAACAATTTCTTGGAAAAACAGCGCTTCTTGTGGCACTATCCCCGGTGGAAAGAGAGCCATGGGTCACTACCAAACATCTGGTGCAGCGACTCTTTGAAAAGCAACCTTTTTTTTCTATGTTGGTCTCTCTATCAACATTAACAATGATATGTATGAAACATGCAAATGTAACATATCTGGGGTTTGCAGAAACCTACAATGCGAACATTTTCCTCCAGCGACTGGGCTGTAGCTTGTTATGTCTTTGTTTGTTTCTTTGTTTTTATTGACTGTGTACCTTTTACTGTGGTTTTGTTATACCACACTTGGAGAAAACAGAAACCAGAGATGCAATGCTACTGCATATATGTGCACGCGCGCACACGCACACACACACACACACACACACACACACACGGGGTAGAGCAGACACAGACAGGAGCAGGGTATTAACCTTTCTCCCGCTGAGGAGGCAGTAAGTGGGTGGTGATGGCACATGGAGAGGAGACGGAGAGAGCAGAGCCAGAAGGAGGTCAGCATTGAGACAGTAGATGGAATTTTCTATTTGAGGAAACAGTGCTCTCTCTACTGCTTTGTTAATTATGTGTTTGTCAAGTCTGTCTATAGCATTTGGAAAGTTTTATCAGCAACTTCTGGGATTACTTGCATGAAACTATATACCAAGTTTAGTGTTTTTTTTATATATATATATAGAGAGAGAGAGTGTACATGAGCAGTGTGTGCATGAGGGAACAGGTGGGCTTATGAAAACCTCATACAGGTCTATGCCTTATTCATTAGAGTGCTGTGATCCTTCCAAGGATTGTAGCAAGTGTATGATTCAATATCTGGCCAATTCCTAATGTGGTGACATAACTGTGCAAGAGAGTGAGCCATCCTGCAACAGCAACACATGTATTCATCCGCTCTGCCGGGGATCAGATAAAATGTCTGCACCGGTAGATGTTTTGACCCTTTAGTTTTCCAGCGAAGGCTGGCTTAGCACATTAGTTCATTTTCAGAAATGACCTGCTGCAACCTCGTACGGATCCACAGGTTTAATAGCGCTTTATGTAGGACTGGGCTAAGTGAGCAGAATATTCCACACCTGATTATTTTTATACCTGTGACAAACTCACAGCTCTGCTTTTTCAAAATCCCTCTCAGAGGGCAGGAGCGTAGCCAAAACGATTAGCGACAAACTAATACATTAAAAGTTTGGAAATAAAATTCAGTGAAGACGTGAGAGGGTTAGTGTGGATGAGCTGAAAATGCTACCTTACTAATGATGCTTATGAGCAAATTAAATATTCTTAATCTTCTTTCCTTCTTGATTCATGAGAGAAGATGTATTTCACAAATTATTTTCATAAACTCTGATATCCATTTATATCCAACTCTCAGACGACCATTTCTATATCAGTCAGTTTATTAACCCTTTAACAACTGGACCGTCATCTTTTTTTTTTTTTTTTGTGCTGCATTTAGACGCCTTTCACAAGCATTTTAACCTCTGAAACCAGAGAAAACTGGTTTAATTTCTTTCAAAATACAAGAAAAATATAACGAGCAACTTGGAAAACTTGCAAACTGAAAACAACAACAATTAAGTAAAACATGACAAGGAAATGAAAAAAATGAGAAAATAATTATAATATAAAATATAGTATAATATATAAATAGAGAGAGAGATTTTTTTCTTTAGAGAGATTTTTTTCTTTTTTTCCTGTATTTTTCAGTAATTTTTAAGGTCTTAGTTCTTCCTTATTTTTGGCCCATTTCTTATTAAGTTGGTCACCGCCTTCTGATGTTTTTATAAAGAAAGTGAGCTACTTTGCTCACGTATCAAAGAGTTAAAACTGGTCCATTATTATTCTCATATAGGTCTAACATTAAAAAACATCTGTGGTTAATGTTTTAGCTATGTTTATGTGTTTATGTGTTTATGCGTCAGTTCCAGTTATGATTACTATACCTATTTGCTTGTCTGTTCTATTTTGTCATGATAAGGAGAGAAATATCTTCAGCATTTGAATAGATTCTAAATTACAGAGGGGAGATTTTCACAATAAGCCCCTTCAGATTTCTTACCTCTCCTGCACAGTTCTTGCAATGTTTTGATCACATCTTGTGTGCTTATAAAATTCAAATTCAAATTCAAGGATTTGCTCAATACTTACAGGTAGAAAAATAATGGTTCTCATGTAAACCCTTTGAAACCTGAGCAAACTGGCTTGATTTCTTTTAAAAACATGGAAAGGAAAGCAATGAGCAAGTTAAAAGAAATGACTTTGCAAGACATAATTAAAAAGTGCAAGAAAATTACCTTAAAATTAGCTCACAAAAAAAACACAAACAGAGAGTAAAGTTTAAAAAAATAAAAGAAATGACCCGGGGGGCTTAAAAATACATAATAATTCTGTAGCGTAATTTGAAATATATAATTGTGGTGATAATTAAAATACTTTGGGGGCATTTTTTCCCTAGCTTTTTCTTTAATTTTTTTTATTTTTAAAGAAAAATCTAAATTAACAAATATCTTTAAACTTGTAGGACATTTATTGGCAAGATGCTCACTGCATTTTTAACACTTTTTTTTGCACAAAATCAAATAAATTTGCACAGGGTTCAAAGATTTAAATGCTTGTCACCTGAATACAGCACAAGAAAAGTGATGTCACTTCAGGTTTCAAAGGGTTAACTTGCAGTTTACAACTCAAATAAACTGGTTTCTCAGAGCTGAAAGAAAAACAAAAATGGAGAAACTTCTCAAAGATGTTTCGTTTTCCCAACTACGTCAGATTTTTCCAGCTGTATTGAAGCTTCACTTACAGAGCGACCATTTCTCAGTGCTTTGGCTGCTGCTGCCCTCTAGTGGGGCGAAAGTAGACATTGCATCTGCAGCACAGCATTACAAAGCTTCATGTGAAGAAGCATTTTACCTAAAAGGTCTCTGTGAGCACAGTTACGTTCAGGTACTTTACCATTAGACACAGAAACAGGAATTTTAAATGGTCTCCCTAAAGAGACAAGACTTTTTAATGTGATCTAGGCAAGACGTTTGCTATTAAGGTACAAGTAATCATACTTTATATTTTATATTATTGTATTATATTTATCATTATTTGATGATCTAAGAACCCCATTTTAGTTAGTTAGTAAGGTTTATTGTTATTTTTAAAAAATGTTTATGGCAGATTTTGTTTTGAAAATATTTGTTTTGCAATGTTATGTTATGTATAAAAAGTTAATACATACTAATGTTTCACCACAGCAGCTGTATGTTTTAGTGTCATATAAGTCCATGTTGGCAGGGCACTTGTATTTCTATTAGGGGTAGGGGGGGGATTCAATACAGCATAGTACTACAATAATTTAATATTCTATCAATACAGAAAACCAAGTATTGATTTTTTTGTCACATAAACTATTAATATTGTAAATACAAAATGACACATAATTTAAGCTTTTGCTTACTAGAATAATAAGAACAAATGTTTTTAAATCAACTCGATATATTTTGCTGCAAAAAAAGATTAAAGTATATACATTTATATACTTTACATTCTTTGCTTTGTGTGTATGTATGTGTTTAACATACATATTTTTTCTCTGCACTATAAATAAACGTGTACATTTGATTTTTAAAGGAGATTATGTACGTGCATTAGGGATGATAAAAATTATTGGACAACCGATTAATCGGTCGTTAAAAATTAATCAAGCGTGAAATTAAATCGATAGGCTATGCAATGCTGTCACAGTATATACAATATGTTGCTGTGAGCTTTGATTGAGGAAAAATGCATTTGATACTCTGAAATAAACAAAGTTTTTATGTTTTTTTTTCAAATAATGATTAATCAATAGTTAACTTTACCAATAATTGATAATGGAAAGTACTTATGATTTGCAACCCTGGCATTATTTGAAAAAAAACATGTTAAAAAACATATAAAAGGGAGTAAAAAAAATAGTTTAAGTGGGATATCCAGACTGAAAACATTATCTTATTAAATAACCAGAATTACCTCCCCATAATTATATATCTATGTCGAGTTTTTACAGTTTACATCCATGTCTGTAAAATGTTCCCCCCGGCAGCCAAGATTAGCGTCACCAGTCCAAACAAATGTCTCCCCTTCTGTTACTAAGATATGACTTGACCTTTCGTGTATAAAATGTCATCACTTCATTATTACATTTTATGAGATATGTGTGTGAAATGTTGTTATAATTAGTGAATGAATTCTTGAGTTATGGCCAAAAACATTTCTAAAACAGGTCTCAGTGACCTTGACCTTTGACCACCAAACTGTAATCAGTTCATTCTTGAATCCAAGTGGGACGTTTGTGCCAAATTTGAGGAAACTTTCTCGCCCTCTTGAGGTACTGCGTCCATAAGAATGAGATGGATGCCAGGTCACAGTGACCTTGACCTTTAACATCATAATCTAATAAGTTTATCTTTGTACCAAGTGGATGTTTGTGCCAAATTTGAATAAATAGAGAAAAACATAATGCCTCCTGCCACAGCTATCACCAGGGTGCAGACATAAAAATAGATGTTGAGAAAGTTTTCATTTATGACATAATATGCGGTTTAAAAAACAAACAAACCACAATATATGATATTGCAATACAATAGTATATTGCAAAACATTTAAAAGCGCAACAATATTGTATCATGACTATTTTGTATCGCGAGGTCTCTGGTGATTCCCACCCCTAATGTCCAGGACAAAATAAAAATGATAAACATAAATAATACACTAATGCAGAGAAGGAGGATTTGATTTACATGGACAAAATTATAAGAATGAAAGATTCCTACCTGTGTAGTTTCTGTCATCTTTTTCCAGCAAACATGAAAAGAAGGAAAGAGAGCAGCTGATTAAAAAACAATTCATGTGGAAACAGAACAGATCATTCTGCCTCAGCATATGATTCTCTTTGTTTTAATTTACTTATTCACCTTGGTAATGTATAATTTGTAAAGATTTGGTGCAGTGAAGTTTAAAAAGCTAATGATTTCCCTCCACTAGATGGCAGCGACACAACACTGTAGCTGCGCTGAGAGAGATCTGTTGGCTGGATGCTGAGCAGTCACTTCCTGGCAGGGGGTCTCTAACTGTGGCAGATATTATGTAATGCTGTGATATTTTCTGGATGCACAATGAAAACCAACATAAAAACCTTAAAATCTCAGAGTTACATAGTGCTGGTACCACAGAAAATCCCATAGCAAAAACATATAGGAGTTATACATATAAACAAATAATCACAGTATATTATAGGGTAGGATACCCCATCCCCTTTGTTTGTCTCCTAACCAATATATGGCTGTAAATCGATTTCCAACACATGTATTGAATGGCTATGCTATATTGAATCGCTGCATTCTTGAGATTTTTTTCCACCAGAACCATTTTGGGGTAAACTGATCTGAGTTTTTATTACTTGAAAATAGTGAGCTATGTATTTATATTAAGCTGTATTTAAAAAGCTTTGATATATATTATTTGGCAATGGGGGATTTGTGGAGAAAGTCATTCAATTTATTTTGGAAAAAAAAGTATTCTTTTATTTAAAATGTAAAGTTGGACCCTTGGAGCATGAAGCAACCTCAAAAACAGGGGCAAAAATCTGGTGAATCTTGCCTCAAAATATTTAGTTAGATTATCGCGTATATAGTGTATATGTGACTTAATATAGTCAATTCAAGACAATTTTAAATATAAAGCCCATTATTACAAATCACAATTTGCCTCAGAGGGCTTTACAGCATACGACATCCCTCCTACAAAACTTTAAAAGGGATATAATTCATATCCACATATAGCAGTATCGTAGCTTCAGCATTATTAACTAGCTAGCAAACATTAGCATTAACACCTATCTAAAATAGAGTTCCCCAGGGATCATGTATTTTTACAGGCCAACACAGAAGTTAGGATCACCATGGTTTCCTCGTCAAAAAGCCTATGGGATTTTTCCTTTGGATTTTGGATCATGGAAGAAAATAAGCTGTGTGGGAAACAAACGCTTATGACACTTACATGTTTTGTTCAGCTAATTAATTTTCAAAAATGAACGCCACTTTGGTGATTTTTGAAGCCTAAATGCAATCAGCAGAAGTAAAAAGCTAAAGTAAGGCTATAAATGAACGACACTATGGTTATGTGATTTAATGTCGCCACCATAACAAGACTTCAAAGCTGAGTCTCATTTAGCCACTTGTTAGCAATGTATTTTTGTTTTGTGTTTTAGTTTTATTTATTTTTTGCTTTTCGCCTTTATTCGACAGGACAGCCTTTGTACATTTAGCCCACTCTACCAGTGAGCTAAATAGCGCCCCAGCAACTGTTTTAAAGACACCCAGAAGCTCACAAGAGAGTATTTACTTACTTATTTTTTGTCGTAAAACAAAATGTTTAAGTCTTTTAAGCTTATCTTAACCACAGACCTTACTTCAGGCATCTAACCAAAATACCGTTTAAAAACCCATTAACTTTGAGGCAAGGGAACTGGAGGTGCTGAAATGCTAACGGACTTCCAGGTTTCAGGACTAATTCCAGGGCTGCTTTATTAGCCAACATTTCTTGGATGGAGACATCCTGAAAACAAGCAATTAGCCTGAAAGAAAGGCAAAAACATTTCTATATACTCCATTAATGATTCAGGATTGGGCTTTAAGGTTGTTTTATTTAGTTAGAGGGCTCATTTTGAGCTCTGGGGCTTATTGCCTTTTTCGTTTTTGTGCTATTACAACAAAACTAGCTTCTCTACCAATTTATTTCTTCTAACAGTGTGTTGGTTTGTGCAAAATCCTCCTGCACATGCTAAAATCATATCCAAATATATTTTTTAAATTTTACAGTAAATTCACTTAAATCTTAAGGGGAGCGTCTTCCCCCATTTTACCCTAAAAATAGGAGCGAATCCTAAAGCATCTACAAATCTTCCAGGTTTTTATTATTATACAATAAGTCGCCTACTTTCAGTTGCTCAGTCCAACTGTGCTGATAATTCCCTCGTTCATCCCTTTTAATACTACCATTCCCATAGCAACTTTATTGGTTGCCATGCCAACTCCTCTGATGACCAGTTGGCAATCTCATTTCTTTCAGTTCTTTGTGTCATCTATGTGTGTGTTTTTTTTAAATCCTCATTTAGTTGCCCTAATTTGGACAAATCCTTTTAGATGTGCCAACTGTTGTAACAGAGAACACCGTCTCGCTCACTCTCTCATCTTATATCCATTCAGTATTTATCTCATTATGTGCATAGTTAAATCAGGTTTTCACTTGTATTACCTGCCTGCGTCAATGGTACAAACTAACCCTCTGTGGACTGCACTCTGATTGGTTGGATCATTTATTGCCTAGCAACCATGTTTCACCATTGGGAGAGCAGGTGTTTGTAATTATCTTCTTTAAAGCCTCCTGTTCCCATTTCTATGAGGCCGGCTGCTAAAGCTAAGTGAGCCATGTTTGTGTGATGAAATGGCACATGATGTGTTTATGTGATTACAATGTACACTTCTGCCAAAAAAATAATAATCAGTTATGGATTTAAATACATGTAATGGGGCTGCTGCTAACAATAATTTACACTATAGATTAAGTGATCAACCAATTTTGACTATAAAATGTTAAGACATTGTAAAGAGGCAAAAGAAATGTTTTTTGACTTCATTCTTTTATCTGATCAAATAAAATCATTCATTTTAGTAAAAAAAGAAATAGCTTGAAACGGAAAATGATCTACTGATTGTCCAAGAAAATGCTGATTAATTTCATGTCTATTCATGTATTAACTGACGTATTGTTTAAGCTCTGAAACTGACAGTAAGGGTACGGTCACACATGGGAAACAGTGGCCACCACAGACTACAGCCAGGCTGAGCTGCCTATCTGTAAAACTTAAAGACTAAATTATACAATCAACTCCATATTTTTGCGAGATTATTGCCCAAAATGTGGTACACTTCTATCAGGCAACCCACAAAAACAGCATGCTCATTCTTTATAGCAGCATTTCTTCTGACAACCTGCATGTTCAAAACGGAGAATACCAACTCCTGCCCTCCCACAGGCGATTCAGAGTCCCTCAATTTAAACACAGCAGGCAAAAAAAAAGCTCTTTAGACATGAGTCAATCCTGTTCTTAACCACAATCACTGCGCTGCTAATTAAGATCGGAGTCTGAGGATATTATGTAATGTTTTTTATGGGAATGTGCTGTTTGTGTGATTTTACATGTGTCTAATTCGTGTGTGAACTTCTTGAGTGAACTGTCTGAGGACTCAGAATTAATTTCAGTACAAACTGACAATAAAGTTGTATCGTATCATATTGTTTCAAATTGTATTGCCTGCCATGGCGATGTTAATGCTGAATGTGGGCAGAGCCTAACGAGACAGACATGCAAAGCTAGCTCGCTAAAAAAATACCTTGAAATTTGAAAAAATGCCTGCCTCCTGACTCACTGCCAGCCGGACAGTATTTATCCTGTAGGGCAGTTTGTGTTCTTCATGGCTAACATCATTCAGTATCGGCTGGTCAGACGTGGCAACAATCACTGTTCCTGCTATTTGTTGAGGCTACAACTTTGCCTGTAAACATTCAGCAAAGTTGAGCTCCATGCGATACAAAGATGCCATTTTGCTTTGCAACTATAAGGGAATGTTTTATTCACTCTTCTGCTTGCGTTGAATGGAGGTGAACTGGAAGCGAATTTTGTGTTAAGTGTGTGTTAACTTTGCTCACATATGATTGCGCCCTTAATTGTTAGAGGTTTTTTTTTTTCTTAATCTTTTCCTAAGTGGTAAACAAAAATTCACACAATAAATCACCAATAACAATTCTGAGAATCTATTTTCACTCATATGAGGATAGTCACACTGCAGCTATTCAGCTATTTACACACATCAATGCGATGCTTTATTATTGATCCCACTGCAGGCTGTGATTGGATATTACTTGTCGTGTTGATACATCAGGGTCGGAGGCAGTTCAAATTAGGGCACAGGGGTCATGGTTAGGGCTAGTGCTAGCTAATCTCAAATATTCTGAGATTAAAGTGGTAAATTTGCAGGAAAAAACAAACAAATGTACTGCCAGAGTCAGGTGTCAGGTGTTTGGGTCCTGTGTGAGTCAATGTTGGCTTGATATTTTTAAACTTAATTGACTTATTATTTTCAGATTTTAGGATGTATAAAGCTGCTGAGTGCACACTTTGTACATAAAATTTAACAGAAAAGCTGATTGACCCCGTTTTGACATTGCACAGCTATCTGCCTTTTAAAATGTAAAGATTACACCAAAGACGTTGAAGGACAGTTATCTGATCCCATCTGTTATGAAAAGACTGAAAAAGATCCAACTCTCATTTATTAAAAAAAAGAAATTAATGAGAAACTTAAGATTTCTATTAGAAACTGGAGAAATTACAAAAAAAAGATAATTATTTAAGATGTCTCACCCCATTATGCCAGTTCATTTGCACACCACCCCAAATTCACAAAAGCCCTGGTTTACTAACTGAAAACATCTCTAATTATATTGATTTTTTTATGACACCTTTTGTCATTATCCTATAATTATCATTGGCTATGAACATTTGGGTGCAAACAGCATCTGCCATCAATTTCAGCGACATATTAGTCTTTAAATAAATTTGTTTGCTTCTTATTGAAATTATTGTGAATTTATATGAAGAACATTTAGGCCAAAGTGGTCACTATGCTATAAATGTTTTCTGACTGTGCGTCTCTACAAATAGACCAGCTCCAGCTATGTAAATGCCATTAATCAACATCTGTGTTACCTTCCTACACTACTCTCCCCAAAGACAGTGATTGGCAACCCATCATGCAACATAATATTCTTAATTCTTCTGTAATTGGAAGCTTAATGTAAAATCTGATTAAGTTTAATTTGGTTAGAAACTCACAGAGGCAGGTGGGTTTAGGCGCATCCCACTTGCCCAGTTTAGTGCAATGGCTGATGTTTCTGCCCTCCAGGATGAAGCCGGCGTGGCAGCTGTAGTGGAGCACTGTCCCCTCCACTGGCGGCCCAGGGGGCTTCACCGTCACGCGGCCGTTCTCCAGAGAGGTCCACACCCGCGGGCACAGCAGCACTGGGAACCAGAAGAATCACAGATGAGAAGGAGGCTGAGACACAGAGTTATGGAAAGGTAAATGGATAATGACTGGTGGATGTAGCCACAGTTTTTTTTTTTTTTGTAAATGTGCTTTGGATTAGGGATGGCCACCAGTGTTTGAGTATTCAGTTTGGACATTAGTTTTCATTCAATGCACGGAGTAATGTCTTTTTTTCTTTGACAAAAAAACATAACAAAATAAGTACAAACATACATTGACCCCGTTCTATATTAAAAGTTGGATTTTTTTGGAGGGGACGTAGTGATGTAACTGATATCCATGAATGTCTGCACAGATCCATTAAGTAAAATAGATCTGCACAGCTGCAAATAACACTCAGTGTTTTCTGTCAGACAGTGTTCGTCCACACAACCAGGCATCAGAGCGACATTTACAAGTGTTGGACGAAATAAACAAAACTAAAGCTAGGTAACCATAAATTTGTGTATCCTAATTAACAGTCTGTGCAGTGCAGAAAGGAAGCCTAACATTAACCTCCACACACATTTTCATTTGGGTGTTCAATGCTAGATTTAATATATCTATTTTGTTGTAAGAGTACTCAGGTACTTGCTGACAATTCATTGTGGGTATTCAAATGTGAAAATCACTTCCAATGCCTAACCCTAACAGGGTCTTGGTTTCCCGATCTGTGTCGGAACGTGATCAACTCAGGTGTGACGTCATTATCAGCTCTGACCGCCAACTATCGATGTAAACAGAACACAGCTTTTTTTTGTTTTTTTGTACTGCAAACAAATTGCTGCTGCAGCTGGAAACCAGGTTGATAGGAGCAGACTGACTCGAAATTGTCTTGGGCCGTTGGAAAAGCACAGAAAGGTTGATTGCTGATATATCTGAAAGACGACATGAATTATCTATAGGCAGACACACCAAAACGATAGCAGAGAAGTAGTTCATCGCTTCATCGCCTCACATCGTATGTGTCTCGGCCCAAAAGTTGTTGCTTGGTGTGTTATGGCCTTAATGCCGCCCTGAGGTACCATAACTTTCTACAATAAAGAAAGACACCGTTAGGTCAGCACCGTGGACTGTGTTCAGTAATAACCACACGGAGTACCTCACAGATCCCCAGAGGGGAAAAAAGGGACACATACCCGGCAGTGCAGAAGCAATGTTGACCAATAGTTTTGTCATCCTGTCTGTATTTTTTCAGTTTTTGCTGAGACGAGAAGCCTGAATCATTGCCAATATATCCTTCCATCACATACTTGGACGTCTTGGAGCTATACTGCCTGATTTCCAGAAACTAATAAACACTGCGGCACCCGGCTAGCACAACCATCACCATGTTTCTCTTTGTTAAACTTGTCCAACCAAGAAACAGTAACTAAGGTGGGCTGGACTAAGGATAAGTCACAAGCTTTACTGAGGGATAAAAAATAAAAAGAATCTGTACTTCACAAGTTTGGCAGTTAGCTGTTAGCAATGCATTTAAAAATTTCAGCCTCAGAGATGAAAACACCAGATTAAAAAGGTTTTTCATCTCTTCTGATTATTGCTGCTGCTGGCATTGATTGCACAGAAAACACTGAGCTTTTCTAGAGAGTACAAATTAATGAATGATACATAACATAACATGTTTCTCCACACAGCAGGTAAAAAAAATACAGAATACAAATGAACGACAAAATGAAAATGTTTTGCCAACGTCTGAGGCTGAGAAGATAACTTCTGCCTCTTGATCAGTTTTAGACTCATGAATGCATCTTGAAATTTTCCTACACATATACTATATTTAACTTACACATAATAGTCTTAATTGCCATTTTCAGCCATATAAATATTATTTAAGTTAATAAAATTTAATATATGAGGCTGCATCTCAGCCCACATTTTTGATGTGAGCTTGCGACACTACAGCCTCCATTTCTCCTGGTTTTGTTTTTTTTTTTTTGACAAAAGCTCTTGGATATAATTTGTTTAGCTGCCTAGTTTGTTGAATCTTCCTTCCAGCATGTGAGCACATAATGAAACTCCAATCTGCACATTGCAGCTTGTGCTCTTACATAAGCCAGAGAAAACAAAAATCCTGCTTGAGAATGTACTCTTGGGAGAAATAAATTCTACTGATGTTAAATGTGAACCGAAAGAACAAAAACAGGAGATATAGCAGGGATTTGATTGGATCTCTGGCCGTATTCTCTGTATTTGCAGAGGCACTGGAGATGTGATCCGAGTAGAAATTAAACTCCGGCTTCCCTGTGCAATGACATCATTTTGATTTGCAGGCATTCTGCAGCAAAAGCACACCGTTAAACTATGTAGAAGCCGTAAAACAGCTTTAATACTACCAAAAACCGCAACAAATAAACTTGCATATCATATGCAGACATACGAGATTAATACACGCGGAAACTAAGCAAGCTAGCTTCTTTATTCTTCCACCAAATTTAAATGTAAGCCCTCCAACGCAACACCCAGCAAGCATCAGCCCAAACTATTCTCTTTGGGGGTATCAGATGAGTTCACATTTGCATGTGTTTATTTATAAAGCCCTTCATTAGGCACACATACAGACAAAAAAGCTGACCAGCGACAGGACACAGCAAAACAACAAACCTGTTTTTCGATCAGAGAATAACTCTATAAGCCTGTCACAAGAACAGCACAACATTTGTGTCCATTCAAGCAAAATACGTGACAAAATTGAAGCTTTAAACCACATCTGAAACAGCTCAGGTAGACTGGCAAACACGCTGCAGCTTAAGAACACACATGCAAATAAACAAATCACAAGCAAACTACGAAAACACCTTCATCATTTTGAAGAAATATGCCAAGCATTTGGAGAATGCACTGCAAATACCACAACACATTAAGAAAATACTTCAAATACCACAACACATTAAGAAAATGTGCAACAATGCATCACAACAAATTAAGATAACGCTGCAAATGCCACAACACGTACATAATCATTTTAATGTATCATCTAATATTACTACTTTTGTTATATTTATTCATTTATCTTTTCTATTTATTTGTGTATTAATTTATACTTGTGTATTTATTTATCTATATATTCGATGATACATTTATTTATTTATGTATTCATTTATCATTTATGTATGACTGGCTAACTGTCTGACTTGTCGAATAAATGTGATTCAACATAACGGAGCTTTTGGCAGCATTTTTCAGAGTGAAGGCTGGCTTGACTGTAGTATAAAACACTTATATTTTAGCTCATTATCCAACACCACTGACAGATAGCTGGCTCCTGTAAGTCACAAACTGCGGCCAAAACAACAGCATCTGGATGTGTGTGCATCACTGTAACGTGTGCTCTGGAAAACGTTGTGTTGTGATGTATTGTAGCGCATTTTATAAATGTGTTGTGGCATATGCCGTGTGTTCTCCAAATGCTGTGCATGTGTCTTCAAATTGATGATGTTTTATTAATTTGCTTTTGTCTATTTGCATGTGTTTTCTTAAGCTGTAATGCATTTGCCCCTTTGGCCAGCATACAGGTGTCACCACGTGGCAACAAGTCATATGGGAGGGAGATCGTAACCCTGGTCACTGTTCAAACATGGTCTTTGAGGCCTCATGTGAACAACCTTCTTTAGCTTTCTCTAGTCGTCCACTAACACTTGTTTGATGACTCTGGCACGTTCCCAGTCGATGTTGTAACTGGGAAGTCCTACTTTAAGTGGTAATTCCATTATCGGCCATCATAGTTCACCTCCGCTCCCAGCACACGAGAGAAGTTTTATTTGTTTGCAATCTGAAACCTTGCCACTAGATGCCACTAAATCCTAAACCCTGGAGCTATAATTCCAGTACAACAGAGGCTTGCATTATGGGTGCGTTCCTAATCACATACTAATTGTTTTTACTTTTTACCTCACTGCCGTTACATAGTATGAACAGTTGCATGCAGTATGCACACGTTCGGATGTACTACTTCATAACATTGTGCCCTCAACTTTGACCCTTGCTCATATGTCCGTTCCCATGGAGACCAAAGAAAATTCACAGAGCTTGTCGTTGACGGAGATCAACCAGGAGAGCTCTGCTGTTGTTGTTTCGCAATGTATGTAGGTTAACCCTTAAGTTATAACTCTATACATTGTGGATACAAATATTTTACATTAATCGCTGTGATTATTTTGCTCATTTAAACAATTAATACATAATACAATTATATTGCTTTTTTAACTGTCATCCATGACTGCGGCTTCGGTCAGCTGTCAGTCAGTTGTCGTTTGTTTGTAGCTCAGTCAATGTGGCAGAGGATTGTGGGTAAGAATAGCCAGAAAAGCATGCTGGCTTGCATACTGCAAAATCCAACCAGAAGTAGTAGAACATCCTGGTATTTTTGGCATACTGCATCTGACATACTATATCTTGGGACTTAATAAATCTTTTTTTTGGCATACTATAGAGTATGGTAGTTCGGGTATTGGAACGCACATTATGTCTCCCAGCAGCAGGAGCTATAATTAGTTTGGTGCTGTGCATTATGGTAGTTGTAGGTTTTCTACCTTTTGAGCAAAAGCAAATGCCCCATTTGTTTTCTTCTGTTTTCTCTGGCCATGTAGCATCAGTTCAAAAAGTATTTGGGTCTTTCTACTGTACAGACATGCTAAGTTTGAGAAAAAAACATCTTCCTAGCAGTGAAATACTTGTTTAAAGAGTGGTGTTGTGTTCACAACTTCACAAGTGTAATTTAAAAATGACAGAAGGTGATCAAGGAAACCACCACGACAAAAGGTTTTAGTTTGATTTCATTTAAGCTTCATCTAAGATAGACATAAAAATGACTTCAATCCCAGATCTTAAAAAAGTGAGAGTGAAGGCTGCGCAGTATTTCACACTTCTCTCTGTCACTATGGCTTTAATTTGATGTTGATGAACGTAAGTAACGTAAGTACTGATTATTACACACAATCAATGTTCTGAAAAGGACAATTTATGATTTTATAAGACAAGGGTAAAGGATCCAAAGGGGATGAAAATTATGCCAAAAGGGACTTACAACATCTGCTGTGCAGCGTCATGTCCGTCCATGTGCCGTTGGGTAAGCACTTCCTGACCTTGGGTCCTACGATCACCCGGTTTCCTCTGCAGATGTACTCTATCTCATAATCCACAGGGAGGATCTGCACACTGCGGATCTGTAGGAGAAACACGGACGGAGAGAGATATGGAGAAGGAGAGACAGTAATTATGATGGATGCTCTCTCACACCAGGTTCTCCTCACTCAGTCAGGGACCGTCTTGTGTGCCTCGGCGCGGTAGACTCATGTGCCATATGGCTGTGACAATAAAGTTCTACCAGGGAGAACATTTTATGACGAAATTGTCTGAATTGATGGTCTGTCACACTGAATAACACCTTCACTCTAGCTGGGAGAAGAGAGAAATCTGTGGGAGGGCCGAGGCCTGATGTTTTAGTTTCATGTTGAGGTGTGTGTGTGTGTGTGTGTGTGTGTGTGTGTGTGTGTGTGTGTGTGTGTGTGTGTGTGTGTGTATGACGTGTGTGCCTAAATCCAGAGTGATGCAATCATATTTCCAACATCTGAATGGCTCAGAGATGTTGGTCTTTCTTACATTTTGAAACTGCATAAGCCTCTATTTTAATTTGAGATTTAACGACAATCTTGTGAGCTTTAAAGCCCACTTCCACTCAAAAATGTATTTTGCTTACTGGTGCTTCACAGCCACCCAAAACGGCCAACATGTTGATGCTGATTTATCTGATTGACATGCATTTTCTCTAAAAGACCTTGGCATTGGAGTTTAAAGGACCAGGATAACTATTAAAGCCAAACAATAATGCCGAACAAAGGCCAGTTAAAACTTTAAAGTAGAATTAAACAAAGGAGAATCAATGTTGTTAACAACAAAGAATAAATACAATTCAAAAACTATCAGCAGTAAACACAGAAATAATAGTACCACTAATAGAATCGAGCACGATCTCGACAGAACAAAAGAATTAATTAAGATAAATTAAAAGACAAATTAAAATAGATTAATCAATATAGACATCACATAAAAGCCAGTCTATAAAATGGGTTTTAAGAAGAAGTGATTTGAAAGAAGTCACTGATTTTGCCAGCCTTTTCTCCTCAGGCAGGTCGTTCCCAAGCAGAGGGGCCCTGATGTAACTATGTTCACAGCGCTCGTGCTCACACAGTAATGGTGGTAACAGAACTAACAGTGATGACGTAGTTAACAATGCTAAAGGGGGATTTAAAGCTCAGAATTACGCTGTTTACTCATGGGGCAAACTGGGGGAGACTGGAAGGTGGGCATAATGTTTCCACAGGAGTGCTGTTAGGTCTGAGCAGCGTTATTTGCGGTAATTGCAGAATAAGCCGCTCCACTGCCTTGCTCTCAGCAGACCTGAGTGATATGCAGTAACTTACAGTAAATTAAGAGTAGCAAAATTAGCCTTATAGAGTGACATGTAACCAGTTATAAATAAATATTCTCAGTGGTTATCCAATTAATAGTAAACCGCTGACATCCCTAGCCCCAGATCAATCAATATGTCAATATGTTGACAGTATTCTGTGGAGGCACGCAAACAGCTTTCTTCACAAATTTAAGGTAACACTGCAAGACTAACTGAAATTCAAATATGGTAGTAAATTATTCCTATAATGCTCTCAATTTAACGGATGAGCTTGTGTAACTTAGATCCAGAGCACTAACAGTGTTCTCCGTACCTGTTCTTGTGTCAGGCCTCTGTAACGGATCCCTCCATCCCTGGGAGGCCGGATGATCGCGCAGCCTGAATAAAAAAAGAGAGGGAGAAATGAAGGATGACCAGAATAGAGAGAGAGAGAAGCTCTGTCTCCGGATAATGTAGATATATTACAGCAACATGACATATTGTCAATTTAACTGATGCCTTCCTCACTGCACAAATTACAGCGCTTCATTCAGGTCACTTAGCAATCTCTGCAGTTACTACCGTCCATTAAGGCATATTATAAACACACACACACACACACACACACACACACACACACACACAGATTCACGTACATATTCAGTCACAAACACACACAAATTACCTCCAGTTGATGAATTATGTATGGGCACAACGAGAGATGGAAGAGCATAGAGAACAATCAGAAACAATAGTCGTGCCATCTCCATATCTGAAAAAGAGAAGAGAGAGGAAGAGAGGTTTTTAGAAGTAAGGAAGTGTGACGGGGAAATTTGGGGTTTTGGAGAAAGACAGAGCAAGAAACGAGAGACAAAAGGAAACGGG
Organism: Plectropomus leopardus; assembly: GCF_008729295.1. Lineage (NCBI taxonomy): Eukaryota > Metazoa > Chordata > Actinopteri > Perciformes > Serranidae > Plectropomus > Plectropomus leopardus. The sequence continues at coordinate 29,078,335 of NC_056469.1, read as the reverse complement.
TTACTGAGAAAATATTCTCACAGTATTATTTCTACACTCCACTAAGTTACAGTCATTTTCGCTCCATTGCTGTCTGTCCTTCTAAAAAGGGATGCATCAACTTTTTGGCAAAAAAAAAGAAAAAAACACTCCCTTTTCAACCTGCCTGACTGTGCACAGAGAGAACGCGTTGCACGATGAGTCCACTTTTCTATCCCTGCTTCTATTTGTATTTACAGTGCAGACAGGCCAGGCTCAGTTGATAGCCAGCTTGGCTTCCTTTCAAAAGCCCTGTATACAAAGTTTTATCTTCAGTTTTGATGGTTGGTACTGATTTTTTATTTATTTTTTATTTTATTTTTTTTTAAAAAAGGCTGCACATAGAAACATTTCATGCCAAGGCAGACTCAACAGATTTCAAAGTTTTCAACGTTTTCTTCATGTCAGGGTAGAAGAGTATCTGGAACAGCTTGCAGAACACAAAAGCTCTCCATTGTAAGGCAGGAGGGTGCATTTATGTGTGATGGGCACAATGGCTAAACACACCTATAAAGAATAGGCAGCACTGTCATGGCGCACTGCATTCTGGGGAAAAGCAGTCATACTTTAGGACATGCTTCTTCAAAAGAGATAATAAATATATACATACACAAAGAGAGAAACAAATACAGAAAGAAAGAAAGAACAGACTAGTGACAATTGCAACATTTCCTAACCAAGGAAACCAAACTGAACAAGGAAGCAAAGGAGGGCTAAAACATTAAAAAGGAATAAACAAATGCAACATTTACAGGCATGTTTTTCTATCTGGTTTGTAGTGTGAGCACTTACATATTTGAGCAGTTCCAAAATTATTAATCTCTTGAGGCCCACATTTAGTTCACAAAAGGCTGGGTGTATGACCTGCAGATTTTTAAAGTCCATGACCAGAAAAATTGCTGTATGCTCAAAAATACGTAACCTAATCACAACTCACCGCACACACATCTCTCCGTGTCGCCACTTTAAACTCAAGGAAACAACATCTTTTTCCAAGGCCATCACCACATGATCAGTCATTACAGTTTGTCTTCAATTTAGGCCACATTTTGGTTAGTGTTAAGTTTGTTACTTAACGCAGTTTCAAGCCAAAGCCGCAGTTGTTGTTGCAGCTGCTGTAGTTCTTTCTGCACTGTTTTGGACCAGTTTCCATCACAGTGATAAATGTTAGCTGTAAACTTGGAGGTATAGTGATTTCTTTTTTTTTTATCATTATTTATTTTATACTTTTATACTCCAGTTGTCAAGTGACGCGTGCACTGCAAGCTGAAAAGCTGAAAAATGTCACTCCACTGGTGATCACTTTCCCAAGCCGGCCGTGAGAACAGTTAGTTGATAGTGCAGCCAACGTTCATCATGCCACCGTGTTTTCAGGCTGGATAAGTTATAAACTCAACTGTATCGTCTACTACTCGATCTCTACCATAGCTTCTGTGTCCCAAAATCCAACCATGCATTGCACTGCTTGCTTCCACTCACATCCTGATCCTATGGAGTAATGAGTCCTTTAACCCGGAAATGAGTTAGCATTTCAGGTCCTCTAGTTCCCTCGTCTCAAAGTCAGTAGGTTTTTTAAATGGGTTTTTGGTTAGATGCCTGAAATAAGGTCTGTGGTTTACACAGGCTTAAGAGACTTTCAGGTTTTGTTCTGTAACATAAAATACATCAGTAAATACCCCACTTGCGAACTTTGAAGCTTTTATGTCTTTAAAAAGGCAGTTACTAACAAGTGGCTAAATGAGACTACAGAACGCCATGAAGCTGTGTAGTTCTCTTATAGCCTAGCAATGGCATTTTACTCCTGCATTTAGGCTTCAAAAATAATTTTTGAAGATTATCTTGCTGAACAAAACATGTAAGTATCATAAAGGACTGTTTACCACAGAGCTTTTTTTCTGCAATGATCCAAAATCCAAAATGTCAAAGGCTTTTTGATGAGGAAACCAGTGCAAAGCTCACTTCCGCGTCGGCCTACAGAAATATGTCAACCTTTGGGCACTCGATTCTCTATTTACTGGTGAGGAAACATTAGCATAGCATTGTACTCCCATTTGCTAACACTGTCAGATTCCCAATGGACAGCTAAAAATGGATCAAAATCAATGCAGGAGAACCAGAGATGTCGTATCATAAAATAAAGTCATTCTTCTTCCATTTCAAAACATGGAAGCATTACACACATCGCAGCTCCTCTGAATTAATAATAAAGGGATACTTTACCAATCATCAACCAACTTTAAATCCTAACAGTGTGAGTAGTATGTGTAAATGAACTGTGGTAAACTTCCCTGCATCTCACCAGATCTCCCCGCTCATCTAGCAGCTCCATTGCTTGAACTAAAGATTGTATTTACGCATTTCCATCAGGGAACCTATAAAATATTGTAATAATAAAATTACAGTTTTCTTGTTTTTCCTTGCCCCCAACCGTACAAATACACAAAGAGTGTGGACTGTTTTAAACTTTCTAAATGGGTCCAAGTGTGTTTCCTGTGGGAATGTTTGTTAACGCAAAAGCTGACAGGAAGTAAACAGGGACCAAAGCTGTCACCATAGCAAAAAAACAGCAATCAAGAGAGACGCAGTCTTTTCTGTAGCTCTCTCAAATTTGGACTAAACTCAGATCAAACTAAAACAAGGCTGTGCTGATCAAATACAAACCAAGGTTCTGTTCATATATTGTCCATTTCTTGCCTAAAATGTCTTCAGAAACATATTTTGGTGCATTTTGTTGGCTGTAATAAGAGAATTTGTGACCAAGACTTGGGCACAACTGTTTACTGTATTAAAAAAAAAGGCTGAACCTACTGAGCTGAAACAGTGAAACTACCCTGCTAAAAAAAAAAAAAAAAAAAAACTAAAACAGCTTATGCTGGTAGCTGATTTTAGTTGCTTTTAGCTTTCTGTAGATGGTCCTGACCCAGTTCTCGCTGGTGGACCAACAAAAGCTGGTGTGACCAGCCTGTCAAGCTGCACACATTTATCTTTATGCATATCCCATGACAGCAGAATTAATTTATGCCCTTTGCTTTTCATACCTCCCCCTCATGACAGTCATTTCTCCACACTCAAATACATTGATTTGGTTTAAATTTCACAGGTATCTGCCCGGGCTGGTATGAGCAGCTAAACCATCAGAAACTCGCAAAAACATACCTCAAGCACCTCGAGCTCGTTAACCAGCTAGTTAAGCTGTTTTTTTCAGCGAGGTAAGCACTGCTAGTTAAATATGAACTAAAATTGCGTTACCGCTTTGCCTATTTCTCGCTGAAGATGTTGTAGAAACACATCTTAGTGCCGTTTTTGGCTGTAATCCGAGAATTTGTGACCAAGAAGTGGGCGACACCGTGTTTACTGCACAGTTACTATAACGACGGAGGCTGACCACACTGAGCTCATACGGCAAAAAATAGCAAATATTAACCAAAACTGTGTTAATCCGTTGCCCTCCGTTTTCGCCTGAAACGATTTCAGTGCAATATTTTAGCTTACCGTTTGACTGTACCTCGAGACCGTTTGTTTACAGCTCGCCGCCATACTGATTCCCGCGTCGAAACAAGCTCCGCATTACGTCAGCTGCTAGCTGGTGCAAAGCATTCTGGTAGTTGTAGGTTTTCCACCTCTAAAGCAAACGCAAAGGCCTCTTCATTCGTCATCTGTTTGCAAAACTGTTTCCATCTCTCTGCTGCAAAGACAGCCTAGTTTTATGAGTCTTCCCAGCATCGAAATACTTATTTAGATTATTAAATAATATGCAAAAACTTTATTGTCCACAATGTGGACATTTTTCTTTGGTTTCACCATAACATGTGCTTTAAAGACATACATAAAAATGTGCAAAATACACCATCGCACATCCCATTGAAACTACAAATGAAAACATATAGGTTGCATACAAGTGGAGATACAAAATGCATAATAATGCATCATTTTAAAAAAAAAAAAAAAAAAGCAACTTACAACATACAAGTCAGTAATATAGTCTGAAGTCATGTAATTTAAACATCAGGTAAAATAGGACAAATAAAGTTTTTCCTCTGGGCTCTTAAGCAGCCAGTCACCGAACATGTTCTTGAGTTGTTGCTATGAATGTGCTTTACCTGAAACAATCATTTTTATTGGTTTGATATAACTAGTTATGGATGGACAGCAAGTCAAAAAATGACCCAGACCTTGCAAGAGAAAGCATGTTGTATGTTGATTTTCTCATGCTGGAAATAGGAGAACTGTAGCTAAAATAATAAGGGCATAAAAGCAAAAATAGTTTTAGGATGTTGCATTTTATTAATGTTGATTTATAATCAAAATATTGTCACAACACTCTTTGTTTTTTTTATGGAAACTGGCCTTAAGTGTGCACCTCATACATTTAGGTAATATGGGACAAAAAATTAAACTGAAATGGAACATTGTTCTGACATAAAACCAACATGTTTTAGACTACCGGGTGTCTTAAATTTATGAGCTATATTATTGTGTGCCATCCTAACACTTTTCAGACATTTTTAGTACCTTAGTAACTTAAAAACTATACTGCTTAGTCCATGCCAGCCACTATAAACACCAGAATCAGCCATAATTGTTACACACACGCATGCCCATTGTAGACAGTTTGACACCAAGACAAAAAGGGCAAAAGTATTGCAGAAAAGTTGGACAATCATTTCTAATCAATTTGGTTACATTATGATTTCATGAATAAATGACTGAATTGATTAATGGATTAAAGAATTTAAAAACAATCTGATTGTTCCATTTTACCTTAACATGTTATGGGAGTGAAGTAGGTGCTCTCTACATGTTTGAAAGTCCAAAGTTTTTGAAATAGTTTACATAAATATCGCAGACGACCATAAAAAGTTATACACTTCAGGTAGTCCGCAGAGTTTTAGACACTTTTCTTGGTAAGTTACCAAAAAGTGTTCCCAATTAGATGACTTCACCCTACATAATACACACACGTCCATGAAATTGCAAAGTGCAGAAGGCATCAGAGGTGTATCATATTCCTACATGTGGATCCTAGTTTCATGTATCAACTTAGCAACACTATAATATCTGAAATATAAACAAATAAATAAAGCACTGTCCCAATGCATGGGCAAACTATTACATTTTTAACCCTAATTAATATGTTTTGCATTACAAGGATGGTGGAGCGACAGGCCACACTTGCTGCCTATAACATGCAGATTTCATGAGCACAGAATGAGTGTGATATGCCAACCAGTAAAAAGTCAAAAGACCCTCGAGTCCCGTGAGCCTCAGCGCCTCGAGTACTGGCAGGCAGGGAAACACACAAACACAAGCGACTGTATCAACGATAAACACTCTATATATAGCTACTCATTTGCAGTTTTGAATAATAAATGTTGCTTTATGGGGCTGTCACACATGCACAAACATAAACACATACGTACAGTTAACAAGGCAGTATGAGGGTGGAGGGAGGCTTAGTGTGTGTATGTGTGTGTTGGAGTTGGCGGGTGGTTGGGGGCATAACTAAGCAAAAGCACCACAGTGAGGGAGACAGATGGCAGCGAGGCTTGCTTGTGGAAGACAGACAAACTCTGCTGGATACTTCATTAGCATTATCCAGTGTATTTTTAGAGTTCACTGACAAGAAGCATGCAGGAGGTAGACACCGCCAGAGAGTGTGTGTTATGTTGTGTGTGGGGGTGCGTGTGTTGATTGCGTACAGTGTGTGCTTTTGTCCTGGGAGGGATGATGGAGGGGAGGGGGAGGCAGTAGAGAGATAAAGAGGTGGAGAGGAAGAGGTGGGGGGGAGAAGGACAGCCCAGCAGGAGTCATTAATATCAGCGATCACACACACTGAGCCGGATAAAAGCAAACTATGCGAGTGAGTGTAGCACGGATGAAGCAGCCTATCCGGCGCAAAGCCCGCTAACTCCATCAGTGGAGCTGTGGCTGCAGAGGCACTGAGCAGACAGGAGGAAAAGGGACTGGCCTCGAGCTTTAAATGCAATTAACGCTTCAGCACCACGGACAGCGCCTCATCTAAACGCTTCAGCACCACGGACAGCGCCTCAGCACCACGGACAGCGCCTCCTCTGCTCCAACACACTGCAGCCTCGTCACAAAACACCTCCACTTCCACCTTTAACATTACACACACACACACACACACACAGACTGCCTACTTCCTTGTGTCTTTATAATGCCGGAAGCTGCAATGAGAAAGGGATGATCCAGTCCATTTCAGCTCCATGTTAAGAGCATGCATTTGCTTTTTTCCAAGCTCTGAGCTGGTCCACACGCACACACAGACTCAGATGTTTTGTGCATGGCTGAGCATGAACTATTGAGACGTGAGGGTCACAGTAAGGGTGCCACCAACCGTATGCTGCCGGTAGTTACTTGTCGGCTGTTGACAAGGGAATCCGTGATGGCCTGTAGAGGAAGGCCGACCATATTAACAAGCCCGATACATGAATGAATCTCAAAAGTACAGCGTTTAAAATAACATATCATCTCATTAAAGCGGTTGTATATTGTTTGAAGAGGTGCAAGATCACCCTGCTGTCGTGTCTTTTTTTTTTTTTTTTTTTAAGCATAAATGCAGACAGGATTCTTGCAAGAAGGAACTCAAAACAAATCTGGCCTGTGCCCACAGAAAATGGCCTTTGCATACAAAATGAAGAAAGATTTTGACATCTGTCTGGATTATCTGCATGGAAAACGGAGCATTTTCTGGATAAATGTAGTGTAATATCGCGACTTACAGTAATAGTAGCATCTAGCCCCCCTGAAGCAAAGCGGTAGCATGTGTACTTACTATTAGTTTCGATGCGCCCAGTCAAGATAACAGTACGTCCTCCGGGGTGGATCCGCCAGGGAAAGCCCAATGTCGGGTTATTTGGTCAAAATATGCATCTTTACAGCGATTTTTATGGCTATATTAATATGGCTATAAATGTGCAAGCTGCTCCGTTCGTAAACAGACTGTTACAAAAACAAAATTATTCGGGCTTTTTTTTCCATGTATTGCAGTTACGCATGGCAAAGGTAAGAAATCCATACAAAAAAATATACATCCACTATATACAAACGCATCCCCCCATAAACGACGAAACACCGATTCACCACACTCCCCTCCTTTTTTTCTCTCTCCTCTCCTCTCTCCCCCCCTCCTCTTACAATCTTGAGCTAATTCACGACGTCATGATGGAGACGCACCGTGCGTAACAGTCCCTCTCTCACGCATGTATCTGTTTTTTTTTCTCCCTCCTTCCCAAGATGAAACGCGCTGGGCCCACAAAAGTAAAATATCACAATGAATCTCACGAGAAAGCTTTGGGTTTATGATAAGCTTGTGGATTTATCCCACCGTTAATAATTACATCACGGCAGGAGGACTAGACACGGATGGAGGTGCAGATATGGCGCTGTGGCATTAACACATTGTTAAGCCCTTTTTCCAAAGCTCCTCGGAGTTAAGTCGACGAAGCGACAATCAGGCATTTCTACAACACTGGTCATCTGTTAAATCAAAGCCCATCGCTTCCTTTATCTCTCCCTTTTTGTTTCTTTTCCGCCATCCTCTCCTCCAGCTATTCTGAGATCCGCATCCTGCTTCATATTTATATATCTGCTGAATAATTGAAGAAAGGCTGGGGAAGACATAACCTCTCCTTCTGTCTTTCAACAGCCCTCTTCCTGCCTCTGTAAAACAGGGATTCACATCCCAACCTGCCTCCTGACATATACAATATGTCACATCCTTACAATTTTGCAGTTTTTTTGAGAAATGCAGTAAAGCACTGTAAATGTTGATGTTTTTTGGAGCAAGTATTCCACTTTAAATCTCACATTCTACGATGGAGTAATAATAACATAATGTTGAAGTAATTTACTTTAGTGACATTTAAAAATAACAGTACAAAGCTGACAACTACAACTACCAGAAGTTAATCATAATTTTACAGATAATGTATTGCAGTGAAAACAGCTGTACAAATACAGCTGAATTCAAACAGTATTTTACAGTTTTTCCAAAATCCAGAAAAACAGTCAATTTTGATGCTTTTTTTGAGCTGATATTACACAGTAAACCTCAAATTTTACTGTAGAATACTGTGATGAATGTAAAAGTAATATACTGCTAAAGAAATGCACTTTAGAGACATTTTAAAATAATGGTAGGATGCTGACAACAGCAACTCTGTTACAGGGAAAACAGCTGTGAAACACAGCCAGAATCAAACAGGTTTTACAGTTTTTACAAATTACAGAAAAACACTGTAAATTTTATGTTTACTGCAAACCTCACATTTTACTGTAGAGTACTAGATGTAACAGTATACTGTTAATGTATGCTGATTTTACAATAACAGAAGACGCTGACAATTACAGCTGCTAGAAGTTTACCATAATTCTGCCGGAACTTTGTTACAGTGAAAACAGCTGTAAAAATACTGCGAAGTCCAACACTATCATACAACTTTTACAAAATACAGTAAAACACTGTATTATTTGTTTTTCAGACAATATTACACTGTAACTCTCACATTCTACTGTAGATTGCTGAAATAAATATAACTATAATAATGTATTATTATCTACAATATACTGTTGAAGTAATTTACAGTATAGTGACACTTCAAAATAACGTTAGGATGCTACAACTACTGCTTACGGTAGTTTTGAAGGAAAATTTGTTGCAGTGAATAGGAAAACAACCCCCAGAAGTATGATCTGGTTTATTGATTATAGATATGACAATGCATTAATTGGAAAGTGACATTCTGACTAATTCACAAATGCCATCAAAAGGGTGTTTAAGACAGGAGTGAAGGTGAGGTGTTTCAGATTTAAATACACTCATGACAAACTGTGCAGAACATCTGTACAACAAAACTCGTCAAACATTCAGGTAACACGTGTAACTGTACATGTCAATATTTCCCAGCTTTGTAATAATTACATACATTTACAAGTCATTTCTTGACTTCATCAATTTGCATCTTATACTTTGACAATGTCATAAAATACACAAAACAGACAAACTCTTCAAGTCTCAATCGAAAAACGGCGCCTGGGTGACTCATATTATTAAAACACTTTAAAAAATCATAACAGGGCGCGCACTTGTTCTTTAAAATGGTTCTAAACCAAACTACAGATGAGTTTTCGGCAAAGTGCTCCTCATGCTCAATTTGTTACTTGTTCTGTGTCAAGGCACACTTCAAATTATAACAAGGGAAAGTCGTTTTTTAAAAAAAGGCCAACAAAAAGAGCAAATGTTGCCAAAACAAATCCACTGATACAAATGTAAACAATATTCAAATAATAGAAATTTGGGAGAAGGCTTTTGCACAGTAAGACCACAGCATAATGACATAAGAAAAAAAAACATGGCTGCAGCTTCATCGTCTTAGCTTTAATTGTCAGTTTTTGTTTCAGCATATCGCCCTGAATACATGTCATAAATGTTTCGATAGCTATCTAGGAGTGCATGCTGTCGGAGTGGGGAGAGTTTTTGTTGTTTTCCATCCCTTCATCACTTCAGGAATTTTCAAAAAACGCATTCTCTTATGCCACACATAACAAAGCACTGCTTGCAGCAAGTTACAGGAAATAAATATCGGAAATGTGAATTCAAACATGCTTTCGCTCTGCACTCACAGAGAATCGTTTTTGTCATTTTTCCCTGCACACTAACTTGATGCGGGTGGAGCGTGGACCCCCTCCTCTACCTTGAAGCGACCGCTGATAAGAGTCGACACGACCGGAGGGGGAAACAATGGAGGGTTCTGTTTTCACTGGTCTCACCAAATTAGATCAGCGATTAGCCTGGAAAAGTAAGAAATGACGGCTTTCTAAACATGTCTGTTCAGACGGGGCTTCTGATCCTTCTTCGCTGTTTCTTCATGCTCAGGGCACAAAATCTACCCAGAATCCCTCAGAGGGAGTGAATATACAGTATTCTTGTCCTGGAGGGTTGAAAGCTCTTTAGTGTTCTAACTAGGCTGCGTATTTAACTATTGATCAATGTCAGCTTTAGAATAATGTTTGTCAGTCAACGCGCATGTGCTTATTTACACCATCATATCATACACCTACAAACTGCATCACTCCAGTTTTACATTTGCAGCTAATTCTCTATCTTATACTTTGGTTGGTATCTATGTGTTAGGGATGTTTACCCTACTTTTTCTGATAATTCACACTTTTCTTTTGCAATGTTTTAAATTTATAACAGCCTCACAAGCTGAAGCTTCGGTGATGCTGCTTGTAGAACTGCTGCTGCCGCTCTTTGGCGGTCGTTTCCACCAGCTTGTCTCTTCTATCTATCACTCTCTCTTTCTCCCCCTCATCCCCGGTTACGCTCCCTACGTCGCTGAGGTCCCCGAGGTGCTCGACGGAGTCATATTTCTCCAAGTCGGAAGCGATGGTCTGCAGGCTGAAGACTGAAAGGGAATCCGACCCCGCCCGCTCCCTCTCCTTTTCATTCTCCTTCTCCTTGTATTTCTCCAGGTCGATGGCCGCATCCACTCGATCGGTCCCCGTTGCACCACCGTCGCAGGCTCCACCTTCTTTCTTAACCCTGGTGTCAGACTCGGCTCCAACGGGGGGGCTCCGCCCGGCGCAGACAGTGGTGCGTCCTCCCTCGGCCCGATCCCTCCCCCGCTGAGCGTGGATCTGCTCGCTGATTTGTTCCAAGTTGCGTAGGGCGATGGAGTAGCGGGTCTTCACTTTGGCTACGTGCTGTTCCAGCTGCAGCACTTTGGCCTTGTTCTCCTGGAGTCACACAAAGGGCACAGAAACTTCCATCATCTATTTCAACATTGACTTTATGTCAAACAAGCACATAACCTACCAGTGACCTCTAATGAATCCATAACATACAGAATGCATTACAGCATTTTCTGCCAAATCAGCAGCACATTTTGGCAAACTGGGAGTCATGGAAAATAAGGTTTGCTGCACAGAACATCTTGTATGTGCTTAAAGTCCGGGTAAAGCAAAATCAACTATTTCTTTCTAAACACATAAATGTTCGACTCGATATGCTACCACATGGTTGTATGCCTCCGCCAGGGTTGTAGATTAGCCACCAGCCAAATGCTGGTAAAATATGCAAGTTGCTGCTAGATTTGCTTCATTCACCATCCAAAAAATAACAGTTATCTATCGAGTAGCTGGTAGATTTTGGAGCCCACCAGCAACAGTGGCAGGCGGACAAAAAAATTTAATTTCCAACCGTGGCCTCAGTGCAAGGTAAAACTACAATTCCCACCTGGCAGTTTAATGCCTCCGCGCACCAGTGAAGTTGCACATACAGTTTACATCCAAGTCTGCAAAAACATTGATGCTTCACACACAGAAGATCGGTTCTTGAGATTCTCCTCAAGGCCATCTCCAGATATTGTGTTTATGAAAATGAGACGGACCTTTCAACACCAAATTCAAATCAGCTCAGCGTTGATTAAATGTTTGTGTCAGATTTGAAAAAAAAAAGCATGTTCTTGAGGTATCGCTTCCACAAGAATGTAAGGTCAAAGTGACGTTTGAGCACCAAAATCAACTCAGTTCATCCTTGAGTCTACTTGAACGTTTGTGCCAAATTTTAAGTAAAGGGAGGGTTTGGGTTTGGCTGAAATTTGGCTTGGTGATTAATAACACATTTTTTGTGTGGTGCTTTACACAAACTTTGGGGCTCCCTGTGTCTGCATTACCTCCAGTATGTGGTTGAACTGGGCCTTCAGCTCAAAGTAGGGTTTGGATTTCACAATGACTCTTTTGAGGGACTTCTGCAGCATCTGCACCCGAGCCTCGGCCTCCTGGCAGGCGTGAGTGACGCGCATGTGCTCTCTCTCACTGCGGAGTCGCTCCTCCTCAGCTTCGTTTACCTGTGGGAGAAACGCAGGAACAAGATGTTAACAAACATACACAGAGAAGACAGCGTGCGTAGGTACAAGGCATCGACCTCTCTTCATTGAGTTATTGTCTCCACTGAAGTTTGAGCTTTATTTAACCTTGAATTGTGGAGTCTGACAGTGTATGTAAGCGCAGTGCTAAATCAAAGTATTTTTTAAACATGAATACCTCTATTTTGTTCAGTCCATGTGAAAAGGCTCAAATAAAAACTGTATTGTAATAGATTTACATTGATTCAGTCTCTTCTTTGATCCTTATGTCAATATCCATCACACTTTACAGCCCTGACACGCCAAGCCGTCAGCAGTCAGTCAATGTCAGGCCGTCAGTGAGTCTGTCGCCCTAGTTTTTGCACTGTGCCCCCCACCACTGGCACTAGTTGTCTGTTTTTGGATGACTTAGCACGTTGAATCCGTGTCGGAGCCAGTCGTTGAGTAAAATCACTATGACTGGCAGTTCAGCTCAATGCAAGAGAAGAGAAACGGGAATGAGGAAAGCAAACAAAGTGAAGAGGGTCGTGAGATTGAAACAAACTTGTTGTATCAGGAAAGTTTTTTTTTTTTTTAGCCATTGAGCTCTTTAGCAGAAATGGTTTGTAATTGTTTGTTATTGTTTATTTGCACACGGTAAATATGCTTTCTTCTTTCAACACAGGGTTGTGTTGTTTATGTGCTAACTGGCTAAGTAGCGTCTGGAATCCATCCTGTCGGTCTTATGGTTTCCCCGAACACAGAAAACCACCGCCTGCTGGTATGGAGAGTTATTACCTCTTGCACAGGCGCAGGATATACACGTAACAGCTCATTCAAGCTCAAAGTTAGATAAGTATACAGACACAGACGGAGCCATCTGTGTGTTCTCTGTGTTCATTTCATCCATATTTGTGCACGCTTTCTGAAAGCTTACGGACACATATAAAATGGAGCAGTATGGTAGAGGGTAACTAACCAATAACACATTCAAAGGAATTCCTCATCCATATGTCGCGACGTATTTGATGGCCTAGCTGACCACTGCTGTCTACCACGCTGCCTCCTTTAAAAGGTACATTGTTATAGCCCTTTGCTTTGCTTGTTGTTGTTTGACACTTTTGACTCTGCCCTCTAATGTCGTTTACTGGCTGTATCTAAACCAACATAAAGGACACATGGAAGAATGAGGGCAGCAACGTTTACGTTTGAAATGGATGTATCTTTTTTGTACATAAAGGGAGTATAAGTGAGCCTTTAGTTTGCCGTCGGCTGTAGTCTTTGGGGTTCAAGCCAACTTAGACTCAGGAGATGTGAGGCGACACAACTGGCATCTGACGCCACCTGTTCTTTCTGAATTAAAGTGAATTTTTTATTATGTTGCTTTAAACTTGCATCATCTGAATTGAGACACCATCCTGCACCTACTGCAGATCACTCACTCAGCCCAGGGCTGCTGTTATTCCTTCACAGCATGTGTAACTCCTCGTCTTTGTTACCTTGGAGGTAGCATGATTGAGCATCTCCTGCCAGGTTGGATCCAGGGTGTTTTTGCCGTCGGCCATCAGACCCTGCTCTGCCACATAGACCATCTCCCTGGCAGCTGTGTGCATAGAGACCGCTCTCTCATAGCTTAAAGCTGCCTTCTGAGTCTCCTGCTGAGCCTACAGAGAGCAGACAAAACGTTTAAGCCCACAGAAGTGGAATTTGAAACGTGGACACGACCCCGTGCTCTGTTAAGTCTGATACAACTGTATTTCTAAATTAGAGTTTTTGATTTAAAAGTTAAATGAAGTTAAGTCCATCAGGCAAATAAATGTAGGAACAGGTAAGTAGAGGATAACAATCAATTGCCTTTTTTTAAATGTATATTTTTGACAGTTAACAATTTCTCATAAGGCAAATCTCACACAGCTGGTCCTGCAAGAACAAAACACGTATCCTGTTTCCAGATTGTGTGTAAGGCATCGTCAAGTTAACCCTCCTGTTATGTTGCGGGTCAAACTGACGCGTTTCAAAGTTTAAAAATACAGGAAATTTAAAAAAAATACATATATATTGTAAACATTGTGTTGAAACAAATGTGGTCAATGTCTATTTTTTTTACTTGTGTACAGAAAAAACAGTTATACTTTTATAAAAAACAAACAAACTAGTGAATTCTCATCAGTAAACGATGATCTGTAAGATGTGAAAAAATCGATTACACTAATTATTGAGAAAATGGATATTAATTGAGCTAAAGATAATGTTCATGGAAAAAATATATACTACTTTCAGACGGTACAACATGCACTGGGTCAGTCTGATCTGGGAACGTTATGGCTGTTCTTGAAGTTGAACCTAACAGGAGGGTTGAGATAGTTCACGGTTCACACCTGATAGAAATCAATCTCAGCTCTCTCCACTGCTCTAATTTGCTTTAATATGTTGAAAACTGAAATCGCTGCAATATGGAGGAGACGTGACCATCAAAATCTTGCCTGCGCTGTTTGGCTCAGAACAGTGTGTAGGGGATGTGTAAGGCTATACTGTGGGCCTACTCCTTCAGTGCAGTCAGGAATGCATTTGCAGTAACACGACACCACTTATGTGGACAAATGTATCCCTTACCACCTCCAAAGGCTGTCTTTGCGATCAGATTCATACTTTTCTGCACTACTGGGTGTGTTAGGGACAGTTGCCTAGTCTACATGGTAATAAACTGTGCAATTTGAGCCAGTCTCTGATCCGATTCTTGAGCAGCACAAATGGAGCGACGCCTGCAAGCTGACTCAGGCAGTCAACTCGAGCTGCACTGATTCATACACCTGCTCTCAGCCCTACCTTCACCCCACCATCCACCTGCAGGCTCCGACTAAGGGGGAAATTTATTTAATCATCACTCCCTAATATCTCATGTAAACATATCTGCAGGGAGTGATGAGGCCAAACTCTAACTTCTGCTGCTGTGTTTAAGATTTCAAAGGTGAGAACTTAATTTTAGAATATGACCAAATTGCAGCTTCTACTGGCGTTGTTTTCTCTGCAGTGTACAGGGGTAAGCGAGGGCCGATCAAATGCTCCGATCCAACCGTCTGACATTTTTAAATGAATTTCTGGCATGTCTAAAATTTTGGTCAGCCATCGGGCTCTCTACTACTACTATTACTACTACTACTCTCAACTACTGTTGAAGCAAAGCAGGGAGTCGATTTCCCACAATCAATGCCTTTTCTCCGCCCACAAATAATCGTAGTTTAGTCTACAACAAGCTACTCTGTTAACTAGCTAAATTGTGTAAGTGTGTGTGTGTATGTGTAAGAGAGAGAGAGAGAGAGAGAGATAAAACCAAAAGTAAGAGAATCAAAACATGGACAAAAAAAACAAAATAAAATGAATTAAATCCATGTAAACATATTAGGACACACTTATTGTTTGTGCGTACCTCTTTCGCCAGGCGACGAGCTTCATAGTAAGGTCTTGCTTTCTCTATGCAGCCACCAAGCTGAGAGCTCTGAGCATTCAGCTTCCGGGCCGACTCTGTGAGGATCTTGCGGTATCCTGATCTGGCATCCTGGATGGTTAATGCATGAAAATGACAAGATTAGATTTACCTGTAATGGAAGGACTGATTTGATTCTGCGCAGGAGAGGTGTGGCTGCAAGTGAAATCAGTTCACTTGAGTGTCGACCTATGAGCACCAAAAGATTTTCCATTTTAAGGGTTCTGACTTTTCCAGACCTTAAGCTTAGAGATACTGAAAACAAAATTATCATATTGATGAGCGCCATCTGGGTAGACTAATAAAATATTCAACAACAGAGACAGCAAGCAATTCCCAGGGTGGTAGTAAGTGTACTTTTCACATTTCTCAGGAGTTTTGTTTTGTTAAAATCAAAGCATTTTTATTCAGTTTGACTTGCATATTTTTCTGTCATGTATATGAAGACTAAATAAGTGACCCTAATTAGATGGATTGTTTATTTTTATTTTTTTACTTACATCCAACTGCAGCTCCAGTCTGTTGATTTCTGCACTGGCCTCATTGAGATGCTCCAACTCTTCCTGTGGGAAAATGAAGAATGATGTTCTGCTTTAGGCCCTTATAGTCAAATAAAGATAAAAATGTATATTTCTCTAATACATACAGTCTGGATTACATTAGCTCCAATTTGTCCTTCATGCATTATCATTATATTTGGAATAATAACGCTGTGCCTGACTGAATGTAATGGTGATAAAAGGGAGGAACAAACTGGGGTTGGAATTCAAAGTACTTATATTACAGGTATTTTACGGTGCAGTGGGCATGTCGGTGCAATAAACTGACAAGATAATCACTTTGATCTGACAACCGGATTAGGACAGATTATGGAAGGTATGGAAGTATGGAATTAACACAAAGCCCAACAAATACATTAATAAGGTTTTTATTACGACACATGGCTACCTCTCCATTAGATTTAAACCCTTTGAAACCTAAAGCGATATCACCTTTCTTTTGCTGCATTCAGACGTCTTTCATAAGTATTTAAACCTTTGAACCCAATTTGAACCTGATTTCTTTCAAAAACATGGAAGGGAAAGGAAATGAGCAATTTTGATTTTTTTTTTTTTTTTTGAGTTAGGGGAAAATGTCTAAGGAAAAAAGAAAAACACTAGAGAAAAACTATATTTCTAATTATTGTTACTTCTTATTTAAAATTATGTTACAGTCCTAGAAGCAGCTTTTAAAGAAGAAAATCTATTTTAAATTTTAAATCATGTGCAATGGTGATCAAGAAAAGCTTCACTGTGCAAAGCAAGACAGATACTCACTGAGTGTTGTTGGGAGCGTACAAAAAGGCTTTGACCAAAAAATGGCTTATGAAAGATATACCTATCTTAGAAGAGTGGGTTGACTTAGGTTATATATACACAATGGAGATAATTATATTTAAACTAAGATCCCAAACTGATATTTCTGATGAAAATTGGCCATGACAGTGTGTCAACTATAAGGCCTGATTTTGCAGAGTAATACACATATGCAATGAGCATGTTTTCCAAATAACTTTTTTTTCCCCCAACTGTATAACTACTATACGTTGATTTAAATGTGTAAGTGTATGGATATGCACTTTTGCAGGTTTGAAGGTATGTACGTGCGTTTTCGCTTTTATTTAAGAAAAATCTTCCCCTAGCTTTTTTATTTGGTTCTAATTTATTTTAAGCATGTTTTGTGTCTGGTAAACACATATCTATCATTTTGTTTTCTGTGTTCATTATAACAAAACTTGATAAAATGTAAATAACATCCAAGATATAAATGAATAACATAATTTTACAGAAATATTATAAATGTAATACATTTTGTAGATCATATAGTTGTTTGTTTATTTATTTTGTTTAATATTCATTTATTTTCAGAGGATTTTTTGCACTTCTTTATATATATATATATATATATATATATATATATATATATATTTACAAATGTTTTGGTCATTTCCTTTTTCTTTGCCAATTGCTCTCTTCCCATGTTGAGGTTTCAAAGGGTTAACCAAAATTATTAACGATAATTACATCCTGGCTGATCAGTATGACAGCCATGTCTTGATGGGGGTTAGATGACCACTGTCAGAGTAAACACCTGGTTCTCTTACCTGGATTCTGGGGTCCAGCTCCTCCTCATAGGGGCTGTGTATTTTCTCTCCCACTCCTTTTTGTTTTTCGCTTTCACCTTCCTCGCAGGTGTCCCTGAGCGTCGTCTCTAGTGTCGGTCCGTTAGTTTCGGCTGCTTTGACCTCGTCCTCCTCTCCACCGGGAATTACCTCCCTCCAGTCCCCCGCATCGGACTCCCCGGACCCGGCGGGGCTCTCTCGCAAGTCGCCTGGCTCCATTCCAGGCCACAGCTTCGCTAGCAGCGGCGTTAGCTAAGGCTGCTTCGGCAGCAGACGTGATGGCTAATTAACCTAAAATCCTAATTATTCTAACAACGACTGTGTGTTATTCAGCAGGGGTAAATCAGAAAATACTTCCAGTGTTGTCGAGTTTGCGATCCGCCATATCACCAAATCACACCGAGACGCGAACCCGCTGCACAGCTAGCCTAGCCTGATAGCTTAGCGCGCTAACAGGCTAACGCCGTCAGTGAGAATTTAACAGTCAGTTTACAGCAAACAGGTGAGAAGAAAAGGCTACCGTGAGATGAAAAGTAAACGGAGGCCCGTCTGGATGTCTCTCCATCACATGAGTTTTACCCCCCATCTCTCACCGGTTCTTCATTGCGTTAGCTAGGCTAGCTAGCTAGCGGTTTCGGTCTCACATCATCATGTCAAATGAAGTAAACAGAGGCGCTGTGGTAACGGACGCGCTAACACGTTCGACCCGCGTCGGCTACCGTAGACACACACTACGTGATTACAGGTGTAAAACGAAACTGTGATTCGTTGTTTTTATTATCCCCGCTGAGGTATTCCCTAAAAACACTGCTGGTTTTAAAGTCACATACAAATGATAAAAACCCAACTGTTATATCTTAAAGTGAAAAAACATTCAATTTTCCACCACTTTCCACCAATTTTTCTAGCAGCCCTTGCTGTCGACGTTACAGCTTTGCTGTGGCCATGTTTGCTAGGACAGGACATATCTGGTGTTAAGTTTGCTTTTACTGTCAGCTAATGAAAATATTAGTTTTGCCAACACAGTTCCTCCCTGGTGCATGTCCTGCCATTGTGTGATGAATGAAAATAAGTGATCTTGCTTGATTAACTAATATTGTGTCCATCATCATATAGCATATTTTGAGAGACAAGCCAAGAGCTATTTAAAAAATTGTATTTAGGGCCACAGTTGGCCCTGGGGCCAAGCTTTGGACATGACTATAGTAAGAGGTCCCTGCTTCATCTCTCTTCAGACTCCTGCATTAGATAATACTTA
The DNA here is from genome assembly GCF_008729295.1 of Plectropomus leopardus. NCBI lineage: Eukaryota > Metazoa > Chordata > Actinopteri > Perciformes > Serranidae > Plectropomus > Plectropomus leopardus. The sequence continues at coordinate 29,059,544 of NC_056469.1, read as the reverse complement.
CTGTGAACTGTTATTATTTCTTTCAGAGCTGACAGAATTAAATGAGTCAATAAAAAGCAAAACTGTGTATTGTATTTTATTCCAAAAATATACAAACACACTGATGTTGCAGTTTGCAAGGTGACAAACTTCACTTGAGAATCATTAAGCAAAATTAATCGACGTTAAAATGTAAGCAGGAAGAACTGATTTTAATAGAAGGCATAAATGATGAGAATCAAAAGACTGATTATACTGCAGTGTTGACCAGTCACCACCACCACCACACGCAAACATACCACAGATTATATTTTCATATTTGCACCGGACATAAAAGTTCACAAAGGCTACCAAATAATTTAAAACAAAAAGTGGCAAACTAGGTAATTGCATTGAATGCATCAACGAATGTCATGTGCACAATTAGCAGAATATAAAAATAGATCTCTGGTGAATTACAGCAGTGTTGTCTAACAAACGGTTTAGCTGTAACCTACACTGTAAGAAATGTTTTGGAATAATGAAAAAGACCTGAGTAGTATTGCAATTACCCCAACACCAGAGAGAGACACAATCTGTTCTGCATTATTAAAGACAATAATCGAGAGTACATATCATTCAATCAAAGAAACGTTTTCAGTCTTTGGTCTGGAATGCTTTCCCCAACTGACATTCAGAGATCACAAAAAAAGGCGAATGCACATTAACTTTCTTCTGGATTATCAGCTCCAGGTGGAATCGTACTGGGTCCATCCCGCAGGAGGAGCCAGGTAGATTCTCTGTCCTCTTGAGATGAAACTGACAATCCCCCTGTATCCTGTCCTCGGGACTCCAGACTTCAAGTCATCCATGATTCCTAGGTTTTTGGCCAGCACTTTAAAACTGTCCTTACTTGAATATTGAAGGCGGAAAGGGAAAGGGCCCGGTCCTTTTAGCTGCCCGTGTTTAACATCTTCATATGTAACCATGGGAGCGTTGTAAACTTCCTTCTCAAAATCTTCTCTGTACGTCTCCTCCTTCAAGTAACTCAGGTCTAACTTGGTGAAAGGCACAAATTCGGTGTTCAGTTTAATGTATCGCAGGTACTTGTCATAAAACTGACCCTGACTCACTCCCTTCCGCCCAAAGGTCAAAGTTCGGGAGATCTCCGGGCGGATACAGGCACGGTTGCGGCGCTGCTCTGGCTGACGCATCCAGTCGTCCCAGAATGAAGCGGGCCACTTTGGCTCCAGCTCCTCCCACACCTCCCCGAGGAGCATCCACCCCAGACCTGGAAAGAAGTCTGTCCTGTAGAGCAGGTTAGCCTTACCTGGGTCCACATAACCATCCCTGCCATTGTCATTCCAGGCCGAAACACACCACAGCTGGGGTCCGATTTCAGGACAGGCAGCAGGGCTCGGAAGTACTCAAAGAAGTCTGGCGCCACCTAGAGTAGGAAATGAATAATTCAATTACAGTTGACCCCTATCAACAAGTGTTTTTATATTGTTACATATAAAAGAATTAAAATTTAAATGTTTTCAGAGCTTTATAATCTCATGGAATACGTATGAAAGTATGAACTGGAGCAATTTAACCCTTTAAAACCCGAACAAATTGGCTTGTAATGATTTTTTTTTTTACAATAACATGGGAAGAAGGCAATGAGCAACTTGAGAAAAAAATCACCCAAAACTTAGCAAAAAAAAAAAAAGTACAAGAAATATGCCCCCCCCCCCAAAAAGCAATAAATAAATAAAAAACAAAGAAAAAAGTTAAAACAAACAAAAAAAACCCGAAATGACCTGGCAGAAATGTGCTTAAAACTTTAAACTATACAAAATATACAATCAAAAGAATTGTAAATATCCTTTTTTTCAACATTTTTTCCTAATTTTCAAAAACTACAAATTACTTGCAGTTTGTGGAACATTTCTTACCAAGGTGTACATTAAGGTTTTTCCCCATTTTCATTTTTAAATCACACTAATTTGCTCTGGATTCAAATGTTTAAATGCTTCTGAAAGGTTTTTGAAAGCACAAGAAAAGCGTGCCGCTCCAGGTTTCAAAGGGTTAATGTTAATGCCGTGAATTGATGATATGATTACCTCCAGGTCGTCCTCCACAATCACAACCGAGGAATGAGAGAGGGTCTTGAACACTTGGTTGAGAGCCCAGCGGTAATGCCTGGAGATTTTGTAGTAACCCTGAAACTTCTTGTGCTCTGGTCGAACAGCGATATCGGACAAGTCCGGCTGTTTCAGGTGAATAACTTGACTTCCATAAGACCGGATCACCTCGGCAGTCTCGGCGTGTCCACAGTCCTGACTCACTATGATTGGGAAAAGCTCTGCTGAAGGACGGAGCTCCAGGAGTTGTCCAGGCAGCGCCTCACGGTGACCCTGTTACAGGCGATTACCAGGATAGGGATGACGGGCTGACGCGGGACTAAAACCTTCGGTCTGTTTCTGTTTGCCGGCTCCCACAGTGCCTGCTGATTCTTGATCTGCAGCAGGATTTCTTTCTGCCTTTCAAGCTCCGCTTCAAATGTGTCTGCCATTCGGAGCACATCTCCTACCATATCATTGGTGGGCCTTTCAGCCACTTCTCTGTGCTCCCGGCCAGGTTCGCCCGGCTGGCCGAGTGGGGATCTGCCCCACAGCAGGAGCACCAGTATGGCATTCCAGGTGATAAACAGGAACGTACCACAAAGAATGACAGAGCCTTTCTTGCGGAGCATGGCCCAGAAACTCAGAGGGAGGGAGGCGGGTTGAGGAGGACGGGGTCTGAATAGAAAGATGTGTCCTTGTAGCAGACAATAGGAATGGGATATGGGAAGGGCAACCTGTCTATCATCACAAGTACATAATCAGAAATCTGGGGTCACAGTTTCTTGGCTCACTGTGCAATTACTTAAGTGAAAAGGACACAATACAGTGTCAATGAGGGCTGAGATGGACAGAATATGATGAAGGACAGGACTCATCTTGGAGTAAATGTGTGCTTCTGGCAGATCTTCAACTTCCAATATCCTCTTTCGTCTGAAATAATAAAAGAACAGAAGAAGACAAGTGAGCTTTTTGGCCAAGTGTGTGAACAATAGGGGTCAATATTTTACTGCATAAATTATCAGTCCTGCAAGTACAAATTAAACTTTTGGTAGCTTACTGGAATAATAAAATCAATCGCTTTTTCTGCCCACCAGATACAAGTGGCTGCAATCAAAATTACTGAAGTGAGAACAACAGACCGAAAACTTTATCTTATTAGAAAAAAACATAAATATGTATATGTATATATAGATATATATGATGTTAAATGTACATAAGTATTAACAGTAAAATGCTGGTAATAATTTGAAAATTTTGACGGCTATTTCTTCATAACAGACACTCTCTTAAAAATGGAGCCTATGGGGGTGTGGAAAATCCAGTTTTCCCTGCCCTCCCATTCCTTTATTTGTTCAGCAACAAAAAAGTGAGCCAAATTCCCTATACCTGTGCACTGGGGACAGGAATCCCCAGAGGTCATACAATACAATATTGTCACAATACACAATACATTACTTTAAACGCATTGCAATGTGCTGAGTATTGCAACAAAATGTATTGCAATTTATTATCTTTTTTGACTGTAATCTATGTAAAAACCTTGTCAACATTTGTTTTAACCAATAAGGTAAATTTTTCAGTCTTTTCATTTCACTTTAGTCATTTTTGTTGCAGCAAAATGAATCTAGTGGACTGAAAAAGCAACAGATTTATTATTCCTGTAGACTACCGCAAGTCCAAACACACACACACACACACACACACACACACACACAGATAGGCTGATAGATAGATAGACAGGTCAAAGGGTTGACCAATGTTGGTTTTTTAGAACTGATACTGATTATCAGCAGTTAATGTGACCAATAATGATATTTGGAACCAATATGCATTTACAATAAAAATTAAAATCTTTCTGCCAATATTTAATACTGGAAATATAACAAACTCCAACAGAAACTTTCTTTAAACGCCTTTAAATGAGCAGCAAGTCCCCCACCAACTTTTTTTTGATAAGGTCAAGTGAAAATTAAAATAAAGATAAATTAATAAAACTGGGTATTTGACGTTTTACATGGTAAAAGTTCCTCCAGTGCTATCTCTTTATTTACACTTTTAAATTTAATAATTTTATCAGCCATCGGCAAAATGCCAAATATGGGACCAATAATTGACAAGGCCGACAATATGTCGACCCTTAAGATATATATATATATATACATATATGTGTGTGTGTGTGTGTGTGTGTGTGTGTGTGTGTGTGTGTGTGCAGCAGGACAACAATGAAATGGTGCAGAGTGTAAAGGCTGCCTGAATAAATGAATAAATATGGGATGATTCATGTTAAGAACATAATGTACTTTAAGAAAATAAAGGTTGCAATAAAACTGACAACAGAGACGAAATAACACGCGTGTAACAGCAGCACTGAAGAGAATAAAAGGAGGAAATCAGTTGACGTTAATGTCTGTTTCGTAGGAAGTCGCTTCACGTGAACCGGAGTGATGATTCACCCAAATGTCCCTTATCGATTTTCCCTTATCACCTGTGGCTGCCTCGCCAAAAAAAACCCAAAATGTGTCTTTTCATGACAGAAAAACAGCTGTAAAGAGGGTGTTTGAGCCCGTGTGTCCTCCGCGGTGCTCGCAGACAGGTTAGAGCCGACAGACTGTAAATACTGTAGCTGAAGAGGAGCGTGCTGAAATTAGCTCTTACCCTCTGCGCGTGTCTTCTTTTTGGGGCCATTTCTTCGATGACAACCGGCAAAGTTTAACGACACGAGCCGAGAGGACGGGTGGAGCTGCTCTCTCGGTAGTTTCCGAGCTATTAAAGCAACTTAACACCCCTTTAGTTTCTCTTGTTTCTCACCAGACTGGAAGAAGGGGATAAGGAGGAGGAGGAGGAGGGAAAGTAACACGACGACTTCCTGGGCAGCGAGCAGTCACAGGAAGTCCCGCCCTAACTGTCACCTCGAGGAGTTATGCAACAGATTGGCGCGTGAGCGGTTATCCAGTGTGTTTATTAACAAACTGCAGCTTCTGGTGTCTTTGCACACACTTATTTAGTCTATTTAGTCTATTTTTTAGTTTATTATAGTAGTCTCCTCTGTGGTGCATCTCTCTTTTTCTCTGTATATATTGCTTATATATTTATTGGTCTATATTCTATTCTGTATGTTTATTATGCTGCTGGTTACTTAAATTTCCCTCGGGATCAATAAAGTACCTATCTATCTATCATTGACTTTTTTAAATTGTTTTTTAAGTGATCTGTACATATTGTGTTGGGGATTTTTTATTTATTTTTTATTTTTTTATTAAGTGATCTTATTGCATTGTGAATATGTTGTGTATGGTACTTCTATGTGTCTTTTATATCTTTTGTATGTATTGTCTATTGTCTTATTGTCTCTTATCTGGACCATTGAGTCTGTAATAAAGTTTATTTATTTTATTTATTTATTTACTGCTCTCACACACTGTGGTGTGAAATATGCCAATGAAGAAATCTAGGATTATGTCTTTATTTATCTACCTGACGGCCAAAATGTAAACTTGTATAAACGAGAGCCCACACAAACTTACTTTAAATAGGCATTGAAACCAATTGCCTTGAAAAAGGAAAGTAAATATAGCTATTTATCTTCATTTATATATACTTTACATCCAATCGTTAAGTTGACTCAAAATTGAACTGTATCTACTTAATTTTGTGAAGTTGTTGCAACTTAAAAATGACAAGTGAAATAACCTTGTTTCTAAGTTAGAAACTTCACTAAACCAAGTCCGTCTGACTAAAATTGATCATCACAAAGAGGATTTGCCAATGATGAAGTCTGTTTTGTTTAAGAGAATACAAATATGATTGGCATGTTTGCAATCATCAGAATACATACATATAACAGAGTAAACTTGGTTTGCTGAAGTTGCAAAAACTTAGAAAGACTTATTTATTAAACTTGTTAAGTTGCCACAACTTCATAAAATCAAGTAAATATAACTTAATTTAAAGTAAACTTCACAATTAGATATAAATTTAACATTAACTGAGTAATAGTTATATTTACTAACATTTTTCAAGGCAATTGGTATCCTAGATTTTTTTAAAGTACAATTTGCTTATCAGATTTTACAGTGTAGAGAAGGGGCAACAACTTAACACAGGCTTGTTAAACTGTGATACTTCAATAAATGAAAAGACTTTAATAGAATAAAGATATCTTTGTAAAGGTATGGTATATTGTCTGACAGCTGCTTGTTATTAAAATAGCTTCAGAAAAACACCATTAAAATGTTGACGAAATAAGAAAAAAAACAACATAAATTTTGTTGGCCCTTTATAGAAAAGTCACACTGAAAGATTCAAGACTGACTTTAAAATGATCCAGATAATATCTTAACTGTTAACTGCTGTTAGTTATTCTTTTCATATGCTTTTTGACTTGATTTTTAGGTAATTTCCTCTTTTGTTGCTCATTTCCTTATTCCCATGTTTTCTAAGGAAAGCCAATTTTCAGGTTTTAAAAGGTTAACATGCTGCACCTTTGCAGCGTCACCAGTCTTAAAGCAATAATGAGCTGCAGAGCTATTTACTTACTAACTTTGACGTAAATGCACTTCATTCTTGCAATATGTGTTCATTTCTTTGTGTTCTAAGCCCACATATTATTTACATTTTGTCAAATAAAACTGTCTAAGTTGTAAATTCTCTTTTGTGCGGACCTTGAGCTAATAATTAAGGAGAAGTCTGGACCACTGCTCTATTCCATGTTTGCAAAATGAGCGTTTGTGCAAAACACATGCAGGGTAAACTCAAAAATAAAATGTATTGTTAATATTCTAAAATACACACCAGGAGGCAAAGAATGCTTTAGATAAAATGTACCACAAACAAGGCATGAGTTTCATATTTCTCATGTATTTTATGTTACAGGACAGCTTACTTTTCGTCAAAGCAAAAAAAAAAAAAAAAAAAACTACAGACAACCACTTGTTTTCTTGTGTCACCAGGCTGAAGTCCAGCGTGCATTGTGTATTGTGAAATCCAAGTAAAGTCAATAAATAAGGTTAGATCACAGTGTTTATTTTTAGTGCTGAGGCCTTGGACTCTCAGTCAGGTCTGTCCTTTGGGATCATTTGTCCAGAGTTTTCCTTGGCGGAGCTTAGGTCGGTGGACCTGTGGATTTGTCGATTTGCCTGAAAGAGGACAAATAAAATAATTTCATATACTTGAAAATAACATAAATGTCACTCAGAGATAGAGTTATACAATATAAAATCCAACACAGAGCGTACATTACTCCCTCCAAAATCAAGAAAATAAACCCAAGCTCTCTGATCTCTGCTGGCAAGGTTTTAGTAATAATCAATATTGACCTTTCTCCTTGTCCTGTTCTTGGCTCTTGGTTTTCTGGAGCATAGGGCTAATTTTAAAAAAAAATAATTAAAAAAAAATCTGACAAGTTGATCATACTTAAAATAATTGTGGAAATTGATTGCCTTGAAAAAAGGAAAATGAATATAACTTTTAATTTTCATTTATGTTTACTTTATATTTAATTGTGAAGTCAATAAAATCCAAATAATTAAATAAGGTCACTTGCATAGGTGGAAAGATGTTCCTTACGCGTAACCAGGAAATGAGTGAATGTCCAAACACTGAAGTATCTTTGAGTGATGTTCTTGTTTAATGCAGAATGATGATAGTTGATTACTTTGTGATGTGATGTGATGTGAATTTAAAGTGATCCGATTTACCTTTGATATGATATGATACAATACGATACGATGATACAATACAATAGGAAATGATTCGATATACTCACTGCCTTTTCTGCATAGCTGTGATTACGTTTAGACATGTGCCTGTCCCTATGCTCCACTGTGATATTGCCCCTCCACCAACATGACTTTAAAATACCTGTCTCACACCCAATGTGAGTCGTCTCACACCAAATGTGACATCACAAACTATAGGACCTACACTACCATCTAGTATCCAAACATTGTAGTCTTCACATACCAAACTACACTATAAAACAATACAAAGTAGACACATGCTAAAAGGCTCCTACAATGATTGTTTACTCAAAATTTAACTGTAAATACTTGAATTTGTTGCAACTTAAAAGTTATGTGGAAATGCCTTGATAGCAGCTTCAGTAAACCAAGTTAATCTGATTTAACTTGATCAGCACAAAGAGGATTTTGCCAGTGATGAAGTTAGGAGATCTGTGAGCAGTTTTGAATATAAAAATATGATTGACTAGTTTGCAACCAGCAGAATATATAGCACTGTAAACTCAATTTACTGAATGGTTCACATGAGGCATGATGGTGGATTGTAACTAGGTACATTTACTCAAGTAGTTAAGTACACATCTCAGGTACTTGTACATTACTTTAGTCTTTTCTTTTCATACCACTTTACATTTTTACTGCACTACATTTCAGAGGTAAATATTGTAGTTTTTACTTCAGTACATTTCTCTGAATGCTGTAGTTACTAGTTGCTTAACAAATTAAGATTTTTTTTCCAAAAGTGTGTAAAACATCTTGTTTTTTTTACAAATTAAACTACTCAACAGTTTCTACAAGCAAAGCTGAAATGGTTTGTCAATTAATCAATTAGTTGATCAACAGAAAATTAACTGGCAACTATTTTGATAAAGATTTCAGTAATTTTCTTGGGGTTTTTTTTTTGTTTTTTTTTTTCGTTTTTGGGGTAAAGTTTTATATTTTTCGGAACTGGTTATTTTGGCAATTATTTTAATAAACACTTCAGTCACTTTTTTTTAATGCATATGTAATTTTTAAAAAAATTTTTCTGCATTGCTTCTACTTTTCCTACATTTTTGCACATTTTCATGATAATACTCACTGACTTTTACTTACCATCCATTTTAGTGCAGGTCTTTTACCTTTAACAGACTATTTTGTGGTATTTGTACTTTTATTTAAGCAAATGGTCTGAATACCTCCTCCACCCCTGATGAAGTGTCAACCCCTCACCTTCAGGACATTGTCTCTCGTGTCTTGATGCTGTGGCGCATCATCAGGGCTGCTGCAGGACCTCCACAGCTCCACCAGCTTCTGCAACATCAGCTCTGACACCAGAGCGGTCAGAGACACGCAGGTGCTCCTCAGTGTTGACCAACCAGGTAACACGTAGGACGGGTTTTCTCCTGCCTTTCCCGCTAAACACGAAGACGTTAGGGACACTTTCAAAACGCCAGCTGGGACTTCACTGGTCTCCTGACCAAATACTATTTTACAGATGTGTGTAGCACCTGTTTCGTGTTTAATCTTTTGGATAATTTGAGAGCATTTGTCTCTTCCAGTCAGTCTGCGTACCAGCTGACGCACCAGCGCGTTTTGGACACCAGGCGCAGCCGAGCGCGCGTCCCCTGCAGATTGCGAAAGTTTCTGGTGACATAAGTTGTTGTTTTCCCTGCAGTGTTTTTCTCTCAACACTCTACCATCATCCCCTCGGGGCGACTCGTACGCAACAGCCAATCTTCTTCCCACCAGGACGCGGTCTCCTTGCAGGAAAGCCTCCCACGCTGTCGCCTGGTTTGACCGGGCACGCTCAGCCGGTGACCCGCTGAGGCTGTACGCAGAGGTGGCAGGCCGCTTGGTCGGCGGATTCCTGGTCCAGATATTTCCCCGACACCGGAGAACAGCAGACAGGGCAGAGGCGGAGGGCGTGGAAGCCATGGTGGACGATAATATCCACAACTTCTGTTTTTCCTCCGAAGTTTCTGATACTCAACCTCTATCCGCGTAGTCACATAACGTATAAAGGTTAATGTGCGTCAGGAGCGGATCAGACGAGGGAGGGGGTCCCTGTACTCTGGTGCACCCGACCATATTTGCCTCGGTAGTCAGAGGGGGGCTTAGGTGGGCGTGTCTTTGGGCAATGAGGGGTACTAATAACCCTCAGTCAAAAAAAAAACAAACACTACCTGTAGCCCACAGACAGTGATGGATCATTTTCTAAAGTAAAAGAACTTCTACCACTCTGTGAAAATACTCGGTCACAAGTAAAAGTCTTACATTAAAAATGGTACTTAAATAAAAGTCAGTAAGCATGATCAGGAAAATGTATGAAAAGTAGAGATACCCAATGCAGACAAATCTTAAAAAAGAAAATACAGATGCAAAATTATTATTATTATTTTTTAAAAAAGAAGAAATATACCAAAAAGTCTAAATTTAATATATATATATATATATATATATATATATATATATATATATATATATATATATATATATATACACACAATACAAAACTTCTCAATAAAAAAACCCAAGTATAATCAAGTAGTATTAAATTTAAGAACAGCAGACAGGGCAAATCTTATGTAACAGTAACAGAAAATTGTACTATACGCTGCAATAACTTTGCAAGTTATTGCAGCGTATAGGCTCATTACTTTTATGTAACATTTATGTTGTTATTTTTCTAACTTGCCTTTAAGTTTAAATGCAGCCTTGGGTGTAAATTTTGAACATGCGACCCTAGTGAAAACATAAATGTAGCAGAGGGCTTTTATTTGACAAAATTAAAGACATTTACACTTAAAATTTGTGGCAACTAATTGCACTAATTGGTGCATGAAATTAGTTGTTCGATGCTTAAAATTTTCTGACGGAGGATCCTAAAACGCCCCCCAGTTCACATGTGCTTCCCCGCTGATGCTGAAACAAAACCTGGGCCCTCGGAGGCGGCTTCTGATGCAGCAGATAAACTGAAAGACTGCAGGAAAGAGGGACCTAAACTCACATGTTTTGTCCACAACACATCAAAGAGATGGATGACATTTTACAGGGGACAGGACAAAAAGTTCATGGCAGTTAAGATAAACTGTCAAACTGGTTTATCAGCTGAAACAACAGAGAGGAGCCACTGAGGAGGAATTCAGAATTAAAGCCACCATGTTAGCTGGTCTGTTTACACCACTAGAGGGTATCAGGTGTCTGATATGGGGTTCCTGAAGGCCAACAGGCACAAATCTGTTTAGACTTGGCAGAGGACAAGTGACAGGAAAAATGTACCCAACAATACTGTATTCATAGAAGAGAGGAGATAAAAAAAAAAAAAAAAAAAAATCCAGACTAGCTCATCAAAATTAAGTTGTTACCATGTGTTTTATATGGAGGTACAGCGATGATGTTAAGTTTAATAAAATTTGGCATTGAAAAAGGAAACACTGGCACTGCAAAAAATATAACGGAAAAATAAAACACAGGCAATAAAAAACATTTTTTTCATTTAGTTTTATATTTTTGAACTCAGGTGTTTACTTCATGTCACTCATTTATTTTTTTCAGTGTCATCTTTTATTTCACACCAAATCAAAAAGCTGTCATGTAAAAAAAATTATATGTATATTAAAAAAGAGTGCCATAAAGAAAAAAATCTACTGAAAAATAAAATACAGGCATTGAAATTATTATTTTATTTTGATTTGTTTTATTCTGATTTTTATTACACATTTTAATGACTGTGTTTATTATTTCAGGGGATTTTTTTCAGTGCCAATGTTTCCTTTCTCAATGCCACATTTTATTTTCAATGTCAAGACTTACTGTCACTGTTGTACTTCCATAGTTTTGGAATAAGACATTTTTCAGTTTTCAAATTTGAAAAACTAAGCAATGAGCTTTTCAGCGTCTCAACAAAATGCTTTATTTGATAATACAATGAGGGATTAAGTCCATTCTCATAAATGAAAAGAGAAAATATATACAAATATATAAATCATCTATGGCTATGTACAGTGAGTCGGTCTATAAACAAAAGTTGTGAGGGACTGTTGGCTATTTATGAGAGGGGGGAGTCACTTCAATAAGTTATGTGTTTTGGCTTGGAGAAGAGAAATTCAACCTTAAATGGTTGAATTTTGTATTATTTTTTTCCTCAGTCACCCAGAGAGACTCTGGGGGGGCGTCATAAAATATATATTAAAAAAAAAAATACAGTCACAACTAAGCCACCTCCTCTGATAAATTACGTACAGTCCCTAAGAACTACAAACCCGGAAATCAGCCTGATGCAATCATAAGATACTCCAGTCTTCTTATCACAGAGTTTAGTGCATTTCAACATTTACAGCTTATTAATCAAAATGGACAGTTTCTTTACACAGTGCTTCTGGATTTCACAGTAACCACATTCACGTTTAGACAAAAAAGATGAGTTTTCCCTGGTTATTTCCCATGTGCAACTTTGAGCCACGTGTCCTTCCTTTAACCCTTTGAAAACATCGAGCGACGTCACTTTCCTTGTGTTGCCTTTCACAAGTATTCAGACCTTTGAAACCTGAGCGAAATGGTGCCATTTCATTCAAAAACATGGGAAAAGGCAATGAGCAATCTAACAAGAAATATCCATGAACTGCAAGAATACATTTAGAAAATGATTTTAAAAAAGCTTTCTGGAGAATAAAAGAAAAGTTAGGGAAAAATTGTATTTAATGTATTATAATTTCATAGTTAAAATTATGTTATAAAATTGTTTTGATTTTGTAGGCACTTTTTAAAGACTTGTTTTTTTTTTTTTCTTTCTTTTCCATTGTTTTGTTTTGGTTTTTATTTATGTATTTTTTCATTATTATTATATTATTTATTATTATTATTGTCATTGTTATTATTATTATTATTATTATTATTATTATTAATTAATTTATTTATTTTACAAATTTTCATGTAATTTTCTTACTTTTTTTTCAAATTTCTCTGTATTTTTTTGGGTCATTTCTTCTTTCGTTGTTCACTGCCTTCCTCCCGTGATTTTGAAAGAAATCACTCTGATTCGCTCGGGATTCAAAGAAAAAAAAGTTGCTGCTCTTGTTTTCCTTCCTTCCTGCACTTCAGTGCCTGAATGTGACCCAGTGCTTAGTTTTTCCTTCACCAAGAGGACAAAAGGAGGCATTTTTGGTCTCATCTCTACAAACCGTCCAGTCCTGTCCCCCCTCAGGGTCCAGCATGTGGAGTGAGAGCATCTGGAGACGTATGGTTCGCTGGATCGCCAGGCCGCCTATGAACGACCACATTGGGTATAATCACAAAAGCCAGAATCCCCACCAGCATGAGCGCCACAGTGATGGTGATGATGGACGCCACCACCGCGTAGTAGCACTGGTCCGAGCGGAACAACCTGCGCAGGCGACCTCTGACCCTGTTTGGAGGCCTGCCTACGTCCACCACGGTGGTTGGAGGGATCCCCTGCTCCAGTGCGCCCAGATGGAGCTCGCCGCCTGCCGTCATCTGGGCTTCCTGGCTCTTGTTGGGCAGGCTGAGGATGTTGGACTTGGTGGGGCTGCTGGGAGGAGGGTTCTTCAGGAGCAGCTTGCCCTTGCTGCGCTTGAAGCGGATGGACAGTGCCCTCTGCATGTCCGGCGGGAGTTTGCCAATGATGTCCTCGTTGTTGCCGAGGCGAGGCAGGTCCTGGCCGTGGGGGAGCTCGGTCAGCTCGCGACACACGGGGCAGCACAGGGTCTTGAGCTCGGGGGAGGTCACGTTGATGCGAGCGAGGCACTCCAGGCAGAAGGTGTGCCCGCACGCCAGCAGCTTTGGGGTCTTGAAGATGTTATCGTACGAGCAGAAGCACACGGCGCACTCGGTTTCCTCCACATCGTCCTCAGGGGGCTTCACCTTCCTCCTGTGGCTGTCTCCATCTTTCCTGTCTCCTCTCCGGGCCTCCTCGCTTCTCCCCCGCTGCCTCCTCTCTCCCTGGTGCCTGTCTCGTTCTCTCCTCCTGCCTCTTTCCGCCCTCTCCGAGTCGGTGCTCCTTGATCTCCTCACTTTTGCTTTCTCGCTCCTCCACATGTCCTCCTTGCTGTTCCTCTCCCTCTGGCTGGGTTTGGGTTTGACGTTTTGGGCCTGCCTGGCTCCGTGGCTGTGCCTCTCCCTGTCATCGCTCATGCTGGAGGGATGATGTTTGAGGCTGTCAGGCTGCTAAAGTCTGGTTTGCAGTTTCCCAATAGGAGCTGTGGAAAATCAAACACTGGGTGAGTTTACCGGCTCTCAGAAACCAGCCGAGCAGGAAACAGTGCAGGAATCCACCCGCACGGCCGCCGCTGCCGCTTCACCATGATGAAGCAATAACGCCTTATCTCCTGCTATCGCACATCTCCATTGTCTCAAGATGCTATCTGTTGATTTTGTGCATGTGTTCAACATGCATGTGGCGCTTTTGCCTTGATAATGGGTTGCTGTATTTGTTTAATAGGCTTTCCTGCAAACATGTCTGTAGCAAGAATTGCAGAGCAGTAATAGATTTTGGATTTCTTTATAATCCTGCAACAGCAGGAGTGTCAACATTTTTTTGAATGGGGACCAGATTAGATAATGCGAAATAACTCAGGGGCCAGTTGCTTCTCGCATTATGTGGGTTAGTTAAAAAAAAAATTAAAAATCACATATAGATTAGAAAATGCAAATAGTTTAACCCTTTGAAACCTGGATTGGCATTGCTTTTCTTGTGTTGCATTCAGACTTCTTTCACAAGTATTTAAACCTTTGAGCCCTGAGAATATTTAATTCAAAATTTTGGCAAGAAATAACTTGAAAATTTGAAGAAATTAATAGATTTAGAAAATCTGTTTTTGTGAAGCAAGGGAAAAGACTATCCAGAGAAATATATTTCTAATATTTATAATTACATATGAAGTTATTTTTACAGAATAATTTGATTTTTGAGCAGGTTTTCAGGTCATTTTCCTATTATTTACTTTATGGTAATTTCCGTACTTGCTCATTGCCCTCATTCCATGTGATTAAAACATTTCAGTTTTCAACTCCTGAAAGCGGTGGCTCTTACTGTCAGCGCTGTTACGCTTCGTTCTTTATTTATTTGCTTGTTTATCGTCACTTAAAGAAAACACACTAGTTTTGCCTGCGTGGTTCCTACTAAAAATACAGTGATCTTGCTTGACAAACACATATTGTGTGGTGGGGCACATACAGTATATTTTGAAACACAAGCCACAGGCTGTATAAAATCTGTCAGAGGGCCACAATTGGCCCCGGGGCCGGACTCTGCACATGCCTGTCTAGTGGGTTGAAACTTGTAAAATAAAACTAAACTGAGGTGCGACACGGCTTCATTGTTTTGAAATGTCATAGCAAACATTCCATCATACCGATCCGTCTCACACAGTCAGTCATTAACTCAACGTTTTGACCCGCAGGAGGCACACGGCTAAATTCATTTCCTTCAAATTGTAGAAAAATGCCCCTTTTTCTTCTTTTTTTTAACATTTGCAACAAGTCAAAGTTTGGAAACAGCTGTACATGTTCCTGTCGATGAAGGATTTAGGGGCTTTAACCCTTTAAAACCTGGTTCGACATCAGTTTTCTTGCGCTGCATTCAGACACCTTTAAAAAGGCAATGACCAACTTGGCAAGAAAAGTCCCACAAATTGCAGCGAATTAGTCAAAGGAGAAAAAAAAATGACTTGGACTTTTTTTTTTTTTTTTTTTTTTTTTAAAAAAGTGGGGAGGACTATTAAAAAAATATTAAAAACTAGGGGAAATGTCCAGAAATGTGTATTTATAATAATATAACATTAACACATTATAATATTTACATTATGTTACAGGAAAAAAATATGAAACATAGTTTTTGAAGGTAATTTTCAGGTAATTTTCCTGTTTGTTCTTTTTTTTTTTTTAAATCTTTCTTTTTTGCTTATTTTCAGGCATTTTTGCAAGTTTTTACTAATTTCTTGCTCATTTTTGTGCCATATGTTTTTCAGCTGCTCTTTGCCGTCTTTCCATGTTCTTTAAAGAAGTCAAACCAGTTTGCTTAAGTTTCAAAGGGTTAAAGTAGGCACAGTTTGCCAGCTTAGAGCAGCACAGAACAACCTTCGAATGACAAAGAACAGGAAAGTTAATAATTGGAGAGAATTTGCACATGCACACACACACACACACACACACACACACACACACACACTGACCTGCTGAGGTAAATGAGGGTCGGATCACGTTGTCAGAGATGATCTCACCGGCAGAATAATCCTCAGCACAGTGAAAACTTCACCAAACTTCATTACTAAAACAACTTGAAGCTTTACTCTGGAAGTCTTTCGGCCTCTCTGCACCTCTGCTCTCCTCCTCTGTTTGCAGCTTTCCTCTCATATGTTGTTTTCTATTTGTAACACAGCACTCATCTGAACACTCCTCCTCCCTTTTTCTCTTCTCTCGTCAGACCAGTTGGACCAGCCTGTGCTTTTTTTTTCAAAAACTGTATCTATGTTGCATATGTACATAATCAGGTATTAGATGTGAACACAGCAGGACCTAAATCATACTGGTTGTATAGTTCAGCTGCAGTTGTGCATGCAATTGTAAAGCAGCATTTTCCTTATTAGGGAGTTTCTCAACCTTTGTTTTCATGTTGGGTCACATGACATGATTTTTTTTTTCTCCACTCTACTTTATGTGAGATATGAATCAACAGTTGGGAAAATTCCACTGTCGCTGCATAAAGAGACAAGAGTTCAGCACTGTCAACACTGCAGGTATCAGCGCCTCATACCTGTCATACCGCCGCCGCGCTCTTAACACTTTGCAGGTTTTACTAACCAGACAAGAAGAGCTGCATGCAAGCTGTCATCTGTCCCAGTTCACTCCCTTTGCACCTGAGCTTTTTTTTTTTTGAATGACCGTGAATACACCCTGACTGAGATACAAGATCTTGATTGCACAGTGCGTCAAAGCCAGAACTGATTTAAATAAATTTACAACATTAAAAAACAGGACAGTATTGTTTGCTCTTCCTCAAACTGCGGCACTTTGTCTGCGACAAAAACTTGCTGCTGTGTGAGAAACCCTGAAGGCACCGAGCTGTCACTGTTCTTATGAAGGACACATACGGAGAAACTTATCTTGTATTTGCTTGCAAGTTGTGAAAAGTTTCACATGTATTTCTTCGTGAGAACTGCATTAAATGTACCAAAAGTAACATTTTAAAATTTTAGCAAATTGGCTTACTTCTTTCAAAAACATGGGAAGAAGGCATTGAGCGACTTGAGAAAAAAATGATCCAAAAATTTGCAAGAAATAGGTAAAAGTACTAGAAAATTTCATGAAAATTAGCATTAAAAAATACAAATACAATACAAATACAAAAAATAAAATAAAATAAACAAAGAAGAAAATGACCTGAACAACACGTATAAAATTATGCTAATTCTGTAAAATATGTTAAAATATAATTATGATAACTAGAAATATATTTTTTTCTGGACATTTTGCCCTTGCTTTTTTAAAAATTATATTTTTAAAATCTACTATTTTCTTGCAATTGGCTGGACATTTCTTTTTTCCCCCATGTTTTCAAAATAAAACATATATAAAAAAAAAACTGCTCAGGTGTTCAAAGGTATAAATACTTGTGAAAGGCGTCCAAACGCAGCACAAGAAAAGTGATGTTGAACCAGGTTTCAAAGGGATAATTTGCAAAATACCGCTGAAGAACACACACTTTTTCATACAACTCGACCAGCATGACGAGAAGATATGAGACTATTCAAATGCCGCGTCTAAATATAACTTGTTAAACAACAATGAACTTCCTGATGCAATTAGAAACAGAAAGAAACCCGAGTCGGATCTATAATGTGATGACTAATTACTGAGCTGCAAAAAAACAAGCAGTTGTAAAACTTTATTACCGTAAAAAAAGAAAGAAAATAAACAAGATAAGGAGCCTCACACGTGTGTGAAACTCATTATTTGGAAATGAGTCTTTTCAGTTTTGTGGAGAATCCACAGTACGAGTCTTTGACACACTTACAAAGTGTGCTACATTTTGACAAAGCACCTCTATTTAGGCAAAGTCAACAAACGCTCTAAAGCAAACCAAGTCCCACATTCTTTGATGAGCTATAAAAAACCCACCCAGTGAGTCAGCGCTGCTGCTGCTGCTGATGGAGGAAATGCAGGTTTCAGAGGTGCATTTGTGTTAATCAAACTACAGCAGAAAACAACCAAAGACAAACGCGTGTAGACTGGCTGGAGTCATGTAGCTGCAACAAGTTTCCTGTGTTTTTATGCAATTTTCAAACCTTTAAAGTCATTTTCCTACGTGTGCCCTGAGAGGTTTAGAGTGCTCCTCTGCTCTTTTTATTTTCTCCATCGGCCCTCTCCTCAGCCCAGCTCCTCTTTCGTTTTTCCCTGCTTGCGAGGCATCTTCTTGCTGCTGCTGTCCTCCAGCTCTTTGCTCTTGTAGTAGTGAGGAGCCACTTCGAGCAGCCAGCTGCTATCGATCTCAATCACCTGCATGCAGGAAGGGGAGAGAGATTAGTCAGTGTGTGGGAATACAGGCAGTTAAATATTGTACATAAATAATCGTCACACTTCCTCATTATTGTGCTGTGTCATTCACACCAGCAGTTTTTCTGTGGAAATCTTCATACTGGAATCAGTGATAGGTTTGATTGTGTTATTTCTGTTTAGCTTTTTCCGTGTTTAAAGGGAAATTACTGCAATATTAAAAAAACATGCATTTCATTCCTAAGGTGTGAGACAGTCCAAAAATATTAGTAATTGTGAACACTTCCCCCCTAAATCCAAAAGAGCTAAACGTCACATTTGTTATGTCATTATTAAGGTTGGGCATCGAAACAGATTCCTACATAAGAGCTACCTACCTAATCAAATTATATCACAGATTTCGGTGCCAGACCGTGTGAGTAAAGAGAGTGAAAGAGCGAGTGCGAACAAGCACGTGTGACGTTTTTTTGTTTTTATCGGCGCCCATGTTAACAGGTTAGAGTAGCAACTGCTGAGCAGCACAGCTCTGCTGCAGCACATCTAGAGAAACAGAGTCTTGCTGTCTTTTCCCGCGAGATGCACGTGGTTTTTTAGCAAATTCAGACTGTGAAAACAGTTATTTGATAATTATTCTGAGATTACATAACCTTTTCCTACAGTTTGCATCTGGAGCTGCTCCACGGACAATGACTTGGGAAAGATGTCTTTGATGACACGGAGAGCGCTCCGGGGGAATGATCTGAGTTTCGACTGAATCACAATGTTTGTTTACAATAACCTCAGGGTAGAAAAACCCTCACGAACATAAAATGAAACTGCACTGAGCCAACCCTACCTCTTCAGCCACCCCCCAAAAAAACAAACAGCATAAAAGTCACAATCAGTTTAAGCATACACAGTATTTATGGTGTTTTCACTGCTTTACTTTGCCGTCAGAATGCCCTTTGCATGAACAAGCTGAAGCCGTTTTCTCAAATCCACCACAATCCGTTGACAAAAACAGTAATTTTACTTCACAGAACACAGGAGTTGCTGGTCTACTGCTGCCTCCATCAGTTAGCATGTATGGTAACATGAAGAAAATGTTATGTTTACAAATATTTATGAACCCTAATAAGCAAATAACATGTTGGAAATCTCAATTGAGGCAGAGTTTAATGATTGCCTTTGCCTTTAATGATTCTCTTCCATTCTTAGCAAACAAACTTCTGATATACAGACGACAGCTAAGACGAATCACCTCTGTAAATATTTGAGGGAGAGCGAGGCGAGTGTTTCAAAGTAAACAGTAGACAGACAGACCTGTCTCATGAACTCCTTGGTGGTGAAGACCAGTTCGTGGTAGATGAGCCAGCGGGGCTGCTCCTCGAACAGAGAGCTGTTGGGGTGGACGTACACCGTCTGCTGGTGTTTCACTGTCTTGTAGCCGCCTTTGCTCAGTCGAGCCGTGTGATAGAAATATCCAGCCGTCACCGCCTGGGAGAAGGATGAGAGAGGGGTTAATGAACAGCTGATTCCTGATTTCTATAGTTCAAATGTAACTGCATCATTTATATGTAATAAAAAAGGCCAGGGGAGACGTTTTGAATTTAAAAAATGGCCTTTAGAATTAAAGGTGGACTGCACAGAGGCTAACATGCTGCATCTATCCTGTGTAAAGCACAGCACTGATAACCCCAGTTATCAGTCAGTGCTGTCATTTAGCTGGTGTGACAATTAAATGCTGCATTACATTACTTAAAAGCAATTCTGTCAAATGATTAGACTTTACTGCTTTTATGAATGCTAGCATTCTGGAAAATTTCATAAAAAAAACTAAAGACACAACACTGAACAACACACTGAAGGGCGAATTCACAAGATTTTTTTAGCTTTTGCTGCCACTTCACCTTCACAAATAAGACAAATACACAAAGAGTTAAACGCAGCCCTAACTGCGCCACCCAGCAAACAGCGTCCTGGTGCTCCTGTGATGATTGCACATATTTTCAGTTAATACGCATACTTTGGGTGCAAATAGGTTTCATTTCTATGCAAATGAGCCTCAATACAAAGATTGATTTGCAAAGATTAGTGCTAAATCTACATGCAGTTACAGTGAAATTATTAGCATATTAACGGAGTATGTGGTAATTTAAGTGCCATGTTGTGAAAAGTGGAGCCAAAAACAGCAGTTCATCGAATGGCCGCTTGAGGCTGGCTCCAAATCAGAGTCACTCCTAGTAGACCTCCATGTTAAAATGACAACTTTACAACAAAAATTAACATGTTTACAGACTGGTACAAGCATGGTTTTGGTTGCTATGGCTAATTTAATATTCATGACAGCTGCACAGGTGGTGACTATTTACATAACTCACCAGTTTACATTTTATTGAGGCCCAAAGTTACATATATTTAGGTGTGGAGCTCTGTGACTCAGATCAATCCTCGCTGCTCCACAGCTCCAGCCTCTCGTACAAATATCACTTCTGTCACTTCTGGATTCAAAAACACCAAGATGGCGACTGCCAAAAATGCCAAAAATTATTTATATAGTCTAAAGCACTGACAGACTGGAATATTAAATCCAAAATATGGTTTCTCTCTGTCGCCTTTACATTCTCAAAGTTTTGTGGAATTTCTCAGCACCTCGTCGGTCAGGACTTACAGCTCACAGTCTGAAAACTTCAGTTTTCATTTTCTCTCGGTTGTTATTTTGCCAACTGTGTCCTTGGCCTGAAGCCTGGATTTATGCTTTGCCATATTAATTTTTGCAATCAGAGGCTAAAAAAAGGGGCAAATTGTATATGCAAAGCTTTATGGGCGTGCTAGCACTATAATATCATGACCACAGTATTTTTGTGAATCGGACCTTGAGGCGGGGCAGATAAGGGCTGCACGTGCTGCACAGTTCACGGTGCTTTCAGCAGCCACAGTCCATTCTTTGTGAATTCACCTGAAAATTTATTAATTTTTTGCTTGTCAGACTAAATCATGGACAGATGGACGACACTGTTTATCCATGAAAAATGAGTCATGGAGAAAGTCACTTCTTACTAATTTCATATTCAGTCCAGCAGTAAGAGCTTTGATAATTGACCACTGATCATCAAGGCTTCCCACAAGGAATGAGCTCTTCTGTACATGAACTCTGTCTGATCGCAGTCATGGACACGAGCTGTTCGATATGTGCCTCTAAAAATGGGTAAACGTGCATTCACCTGGTTTAAAAACCACTAAAGCATCAAAAAGCTCATTCAAGCTGAGAATACAACAAAAAGATATTCAGGAGTTTTATACTGACGGTGAGTTTCGTGTTGGATTTGCTAACAAATACCGTTCAGCCGCAACATTCAGACCTACTTTTCCAGGCTTGTTTTCACAGATGCACTCAAGCTGTTCACACTTACTGTAATCTATACCAGGTGGTGTTTGGTGTGTTCACAAAGCTAATGCTTAAAGGGACGGCACGAAGCTGAAATTCAGCTGACAGATAACATCTATCACACACCTGTCGTGTGGAGGGGAAAGCAAATCTCTTTGTCTATCATTTTGCCTTAAAATACAGTCAACACTTTCAGATGACATTCACTTTTCTTATGTTTGCATGCAAGCATGGAGGATGCCAGAGATGCCTGGTGTACAAGAAGGAACACACACAATCCCACTAAAGCCACTCCTTAGATAAAAACTAAGAACCTAAATGTTTATAAAATATTTTTCATATTTAATCATTTACCACAGAGTGAAAATTTTCGCACACCTTTAGGTCGACAGGTGCGTAGAAGACCAAAGGCCAACAAAAGCAGCAGGTTATCTGCCTGATTAGGGTCTTTATACCGAAACATTGTTATTACGTTCACTCTTGATTGCATGTCAGGCGAAGAGTGTGCAAGAGGTTTTTTTCCCCGAATCTTTAATTCGTAGTAACAAAAGAAGTTATGAAATTACTAACTCCTCTCTGGCTGCAGGAACCTTTGACACAGGCAAAGACCGCATGTGATGAAAAAAGGTGTAACCCGACTATTAAAACAAACGCCCTTTCTTATCTCGAGTGGTTCACAGGTGCGTTCACAACACACACACAGGCCCTGATATGAGAAGACTGTTCACACTGCCTCTGTTCAGTGTTGTTTCAGGCATTACTGGTACAACGCCGTCTCTTGTGACGGGAAGCATCCGCCTGCTTTAAGTGTTCTTTAGCAAAACAGGTTTCATCTGATGGTGACCTTTCACCTCCCTGTGAAGGCATGTAGACTCAAAGACGAAATTCTGCGAAAAACAGGATATTCCAAAAAATGATCATGCTGACAGAAGCCTGTTCCAGCTAAAGTCAGCAGCTTGAGGTCATCTGTGTATTATATGGGTCAATCACTTCAATCACTATTTCAATCACTTGTCATTCATCTATAGTTGTTTACCTTAAGCCAGCGTAAAGCCCAGTTTACGCTCGCTTAACTGAGTCAACAACAAAAAAGTGGCAAATACTGAATGCAAGCACTGTTTGTTTTTTTAGTTGTTTTTTTTTTAGAAAACGCTCCGTCCTCACCATGTCTTTGAATTTTTAAGTGGGTCATGTGTGCCACAATATAAGCTTTTACTTCTTCTTTCCACTATTGTTGTATTTGCTATAACTTCCTCACTCTGACTCCATCGATGTCACATTCCCATCACATCCGTCCAAACTGAGTAAAAGCCACAAACAGTGAAGTTTTGTATACAGTATCCTCTTAGGGACCGACACCGAGATTCCATGTTTTTGTCAGGAAACTGTGGTACTAAACTAAATATACTGCAGACAATCTATACAATCAGCACAGTTTCAAGGTTGACACAAAAGGTTCTTAAGTTATGGCTTCAAATATGTTGTATGAGGTCATCCTGACCTTGACCTTTGACCACCAGATTCTAATCAGTTCATTCTTGAGTCCAAGTGGACGTTTGAGCCAAATTTGAGGTCCCTCAAGGCCATCTTCAGATACTGTGTTCATGAAAGTGAGACGGATGTACGGTCACAGTGACCTTGACCTTTGACCATCAATTTCTAATCATCTCACCTTTTAGTCTATTTGAGCATATTTGTCAAATTTGAAGGACTTCACTCAAGGTGTTCTTGAGATATCGCTTTCACACAGACAAGACAAATCCAAGGTCACTGTGACCTTTGACCACCAAAATTGAATCAGCTCAATGAGTCCAAGTGAATATTTGTGCAAAATGTGAAGAAATTCTTGAAGTGTTCATGAGATGTTGCATTCACAAAATTAGATGCATGCAAGGTCACTGTCACCTTTGACCACCAACATCGAATCAGTTTATCTTTGAGTCTACACAAACACTAAATTTGAAGGAATTTTGCCTCGATGTTCTTGAGATATTGCATTCACAAGAATAAGACTGATGACGTCACAGTGACCTTGGCCTTTGAACTATGACCGCCAAAATTTAATCAGCCCATTGTTGAGTTCAAGTGAATGTTTGCGTGAAATTTAAAGACATTCCCTCAAGGCGTTGTCTAGATATTACATTCACAAGAATGTGCCAGCCGGATCCTCCGCATCACTGACCTTACGAATAGGCAAACTGTCTCCTTGAGAACTGACCACCTCCACCTCAATACGGTCCATCAGACCCTCCAGCTGGTCCCTGACGTCCCGGGCTCTTCTCATGGAGCGAAACTGGATGAAGTTCTCGTAGCACCACTGTGTGGAGTAACCGCTTTCCACCCACTGAGGGAGAGAGACGTCATTACTGCAGTTAGCACCACACGTGGATTCTGGGTAGAGATATCTCAGAGCTGAAACAGTGGCTCCCAAAATGTGGCTCTGGGCCCCACAAGGTGTCACAAGTTAAATCTGAGGGACTGTGAGATGTAACAGGAGAGGAAAGCAGGAAAACATATTTCTGCTGCGTAATTTCTCTGTCTTTCCTCTAATCTTTGTTTCAGCCATGCTACAGATCAGTCATGTCTACAGTCCGGCCCAGGGGTCAATTGTGGCATTTAGACCAAATTTAAATGGCCCTCGGCTTTTCTTTCCAAATATATATTACTATTCCTGCAGAACTAATGATATTTACATTTACCTCAGTTGTAGTGCTGTTTGATAAATGTTGTTTTGTTTTGAATTACTACGTAATTTAACAGCTCCAAGAATTATTACAATAAAACAAAGAGGGAAAAAAATCACACTTTTTTATATTCTCAATTTGTAAATATGTGCTGCAAGTTAATATATGAGGTTTTAATGTCACTAGCAAAAAGCTGAGAACTGTAAACTTAAAAAAAACTGCTTTAAAATGTTGCAAAATCTATTAAATTTTAATTTGAACTTTCTTTAAAATATCAACCGTAAGCCATTATATTCACTGACAAAGTGCAGCAAATTAAAAACATTGTCCAAATCATTGTTCATTTATAAAGTTGATTAAAATATCAGTCCTGTCCTACAGCAGATTGGTATTTTAACGTATGTTCAGCTGTAAGTGCTGCTGCGTCTCTACCTGTGTGTAGACGTTGAGCAGCACTAAGTGGTCTCCTCCTGGAACCACAAAGTTCATCCTGGCGTTGTCGGCGTGCACCACTTTGTCTTTGGGTCGGTAGAAAATAGAGTTGTTCACAGACAGCATGGCCGCTATCGTTAACACTTCCTCAGAACACTTATACCTGGAAAAATGCAGAGACGGAAAAAAATGAAAAGAAATATAGAAAATGCAGAGAAAGACAGCAACAACAGAAGTGATTATCCACCTCTTACGTATTAAGGTTTCCTTTCTGAACTACATTCACTAAATACGTTGCCAATTTCTTTAAAGCAGAGATTTATTTCCTCGACAGTTTTAGAAGTTTCTAAATCCAGCAACCCTTTATATCATTCAATAACAGATCAGTTAGCGATACAAAGGGAGGAGGTGATGATACTCCATATTTATCACAGCTGACACTGGACATATTTGACTTTCTTCTCCCAAAGAAGTGTATCGTTTGAAAAGGAAGTACACCAACTCTATTCAGCACTGAGAGCAGGCTTGAGCAGTATCACAGTATTATGGTATACCGAGGTATTTAGAAATCCTGAGGGTATATAATATGTAGTTTTTTATTTATTTTTATTTATGCAGCTGTTTGTAAGAAAGACTAACATAAAAAGTCAAGAGTACTCACTCCGCAGCAAAAGTCTGGGGATCAAAATTTCCCCAGAAGCACACTGACTGGCAAAAATAGATAAATAAATTAAAAAAACCGACTGCTCGACTTAAAGCTATCTAAGTCGACTGAGGGGCCTCTAACACACAGGCTGTGATCCTGGGCTGATGTTGCTGTTTATCCCATTTATATATTTTTTTTTGTTTATGTGTTATCATCCTTACTGATTAATCTATTCGGTAACCTGCTGATATAAGTCTTATTGCTGTAATTTCAGCATTATCGGATGGCCCAAGCATGAAAAGCATCTGAGCCCAAACGCAAGAACTAGACAAGAAAAACAATGTCTCTAAAAAACTTAACACATCTTATGCTTCTTACATGTAATTCTTGCTGACAATGAACACACAGTGAAGCAGGCTTATGGTTTTTAACAGACTGGAGACTTACTGCTCGGAGGCCAGGATCATCTTGCTCAACATGGGGTCCACCGGTAGCTCAGCCATCCTGCGACCCAGCTGAACCCCCCAACAGACAAGAACAATCAGTTACAGACTTCATTCATTCATTTAATAAACAATAACCCAGTGCGACAGTGGTCACCAGTGATGCGGTCAGCCACACTCTTTGAAAAAACAACTTTGATAATCACTGATTAAACCCGGAGATAACAGCTTTTAGGCTGCAAACACAAAATCGTCTCTCCCGTGTATCAGCACTTTTCATCAAGAGAGTCGTGACAGGACATCACAAGCATCTGGTATGTTCAGTATGCAACGCAAAGATGCATATGGCGAGAGTGACGATGGACGCAGATCACACGCTTCAGAGCAAAAGGTTACGTGTCTCGTTTCTGTGTTTAAAATTAAGACGTGAAAGACGTTATGACCCTATTACTGAGTTGACTGCAGGATTAGGATAGAGTGGGTGAGTGGAATAATTTATCCTCTATCACTGAGCAAACATCCACGATTTTTCTCAGACTTTGGGAGGGACCTAGAGGACAAAATTACTGGATTTTTGTTGTAATGATGAAAATAATAAACTCCATAATATGGGACCAAGGTCAACAAATAGTATAATAAAGTGACAGTACACATGATGATAAAGTAAAATGATTTGGTGTTAAGTTAGTCTTTTGGCTATTTTTGTCTCCATTGACGACTGAGGAAAATATTTGTCTCTTTAGCACATAAATGCTCCACTCTGTTAACCAGGTAGTTGACAAAGTGGGATTTTAGAAATTTTCACAAAGAACAGCTGCCTGCTGCTTCTGAAAACAAAGCTATGAGAGTCGTGAGAGTGAAACAGCACAGTAAAGTTTAAGGCTTTACAGGTAAATTATGAACCAAAGTCACTATAAAGGTTCATAAAGCCAAGGAGCTGCAGGTTCAGGTAAAAGTACTGTATAGGTTCATCAATACAAGCGATCTCTTTAACTTTTCCACTGGATAAATTGTTATTATAAACATTTCTGCAATAGCAAATCTTCCATATGGAAACAATTATTCATTCTGTATGTGAAAAAAAGTATTTTTATAGGATATATGCTTGTTTAAATGTTAAATGATCTCTCCAGAAATGGCTCGTTTATGTCATTTGAAGACTTTAAGGAACAATTTAATCTGACAGATGATAAAAAGAGAGACACTCCACTTCAGTATTCTTTAGGAAAATGTCAAATATTCAAACTGAAATGTGTGAAAGACTGAGATTAACATGGCAACGTTTTCTTGCAGAGTTGGTCTTGTATCCTCCAAGATTTTGCAATGTTGCAATTCCAACAATTCACGCAAATTGAGACAATCTCTGTGAAGTTTGCATGACATGGCAATTTCGTCCAAGCACAAAACTTTAAAGCAAAACTGATTATTTCAAATCGCATGGAGATTATCGATTTGCTCTGCCCCTCTCTTTTTTCTTTCCATCATGGGACTACTGCAGAACTTGACAGAGTCGAGTTGTTTCGGTGTCAGTGTGAGATTAACGGCTCGGTGTTGGACGTTAAGCGCTGCAGCGGGGGCTCTGCTTACTATCACAAAAAAATCTAATTTTCTATCTTGGAAACACTGAATACTCATAATAATAACAATCTTTATTCATTTTTATTTTTGCAATTTTCACTTGCTCCCACAATTAATTTTTAAACATCGCAGTTTGCATCAGACATTGAAATCAGACATTTCAGACTGCAAAAATCACAAAATCATTCATAGATATGATTGTACATCCCTGAAAATGTTAAAATGGGATTAACCCTGGACAATAAATGTTGGAAATGTAACAAAAATGTGGGCAGATTTCTCCAATCTCTATGGGACTGTCCCATGGTATTACCTTTTTGAAAGGTGGTGCTGAAAAATCTCGAAGTGCGGCTCAAACAACCTCTACAGGAATCCCAACAACTATTTCTGTTAGGGGACAAATCCTAAACCCAACTGAAGCAGAAGTCGGACTGACAGTAACAGCTTTTATTGCAGTGGCCTTTTCTACACCACTGAAGAGGCCTGCAGTTTACAGAGCTGCTTAAACTCATGACAGAAGCTGCTGACTTTTAAAATGTGATCAAGTAAGTTAACATCCCAAGAAAACTAGCCAACTGTGGCAATTTTTTCTGGCTCATATTAGAGGAAGAACATTATACAGAGGGTAAAGAGTACTAACAGACAGGATGTGTATGTATGCATGTGTATGTCTAAATGTTACTGGCGGTTCGTTTTGGCTTTTTGTTTTCCTCCTTTTTTAAATCTATATAATCTGTATTGTGTGTAAAGACAATATTTTAAAATTAATATCTATTATAGCTGCATATAAGTGTGACTGGAGGTTTGTACCTTGGTGAGCTCTCCCAGGTGGTTGAGCGCTCCCAGAGCGTAGAGCTGCTCCAGTGCTAAAACCAGAGTCTCATGAGGAGGTGGGTCCATGAAGTCAAAGTGAATCAGATCATTGATGCCTGCAAGCAAAGGATCGTAGCTTATTGCCCAATCACAACCACCAAATACTGATTTAACTGGCTGCAACTTAATGATTTAAATGTTTGAAGACAAATCACTTTAATAGTCATTATAGAGCGTCTCCTCCCCTCACCTAAACTCTTCAGCAGCAGGACGACATTCCCTAAGTTGGTCCGCTGAATCTCGGGAACGGTCGTTTCCTCCATCTCGTGTTTAAAGGCCCAGGCTGTGTAAAGCCTGAAACATTTCCCAGCAGCCACTCTGCCTGCACGGCCTGCTCTCTGGTTGGCCGAAGCCTGAGAGAGAGACAAACAAAAACAATTAGAGACAAATAAAATAATAGAGACATAAAATGCCAAACTTGGACATTATCATTTACGGCTTGTAGCCTGGATGAGTTTATTCTGAAAATGTGTTCACTACACTCCTGAATAAAACAGTGAGCTGTTATTACCCGTGAGCAGGGTGTAACAATGAGCGACTCCATGCCGGTGCGAGCGTTGTAACTCTTCTGTTTGCAGAAGCCCGGGTCAATGACGTAGATGATGCCATCTATGGTCAGCGAGGTTTCTGCTATATTGGTGGCAACCACCACCTGAGATTGATAGAGAGAGAACACAATACAGAGAGATAAAGTGAGAAAGCAGCACTCAAACAAAGTCAAAATAAAGATTAAATCTAGATGTTAAACGGGGGAACAAAGATGTGATAAAAACATCCCAACGAGGCATTCATCTGTCACTGAACAACGTTAAAAAACTAGGATCTATGACAAAATCTCATTGTACTGCAGCAGCCTCTGTTGGTGAATAAAAGCATTGACATTTAATCTGCCTTATTACATAACTCATACAGTAAACAGATAGCAGAGAGCTTTTGTCCTCATTTATGTCTATAAAAAAAATTACTCGTCATCGTCCACTGACCACTTTGTGTCTGCCAAGTATAAATATAAATCCTACAGTGACCTACTACATCCAGGTCGACTGTATCCCCCGCGTATTCTGCACAAAGAAGAGACATCGTCTCACCTTACGCGCTCCAGGTGGAGTAGGGTTGAAGATTTTGGCCTGCATGTCTGACGGCAGGTTGGCGTAGATTGGAAGGACCAGCAGCTCTGCTATCTTAGATCCAAGTCGCCTGCATCTCTCCTGCAGCAGCTCGCAACACGCTTCGATCTCCTCCTGCGAGAAACACAAGAGGTTAAAGAGTCAACCAGCACACAAGGGTAAATAATAAGAATCAACATTTGATACTGGTTAAGTAAACAATTGTCGCTTTTTCGCCTCTTGGTTAGTAAATTTGGTCCGGATCAAGGAGAAAAAGTTATGTGCTGTTGCCCTTGTATGTACAGGTGCATCTCAAAAAATTAGAATATCATGAAAAAATTCATTCTTCTGCATAATTTGGTTCAAAAAGGTAAACTTTCATATGTTGTATATTCATTACACGTAAATCAAAATATTTCAAGCATTGTTTGAAATTTTGATGATTACAGCTCATAGCTTGTTAAATGAAGAAATCCAGCACCTCATATTATCAGAATATTTCCTAAGATCATTCGAAAAACTGTAAGTATGTTAATTTGTAGACTCAGTACTTGGTTGGGGCTCCTTTACCACAAATTACTGCATCAGTGTGGCATGGCATGGAGGGTTGGAGTTTTGGGTCGCATGTTTGTAATTTTTTTTTTTTTTTTTAAATTATATATAAATAAAAAAATATATATATTTATATATTTTTACATTTTTCTTGCTGTAGGCCATAATAGAAAGAAAACTCCTTGAAACATTTCAGTTTATGTAATGAGTGTAGAATATAGTAAATTGTCACTTTCTTAAATTACTGATGGAAAATATTGAACTTTTTAACAATAGTCTAATTTTTGGAGATGTACCTGTATATAAAGTTTTATTTTACCAAAGTAGAGTGAAGATTAAATGCACTTTTTAAACAATGGTCACTTTATACCATCTGTTTTTACCTACTTGTTCTGTATAGTTAAAGGATTATAGTTTTTTGTCCTTGGATTTATGTCCCTCTGTCTGAAAACTGTGTTTAAGTACATTAAGAGAAAAAAGAAACTGGAGTCGAATGTCTTGTACGTGTACACACACTTAGCCAACAGAGTTTGGCTCAAACCCAATACACCCAGTTGCCTGTCCTCACCCCTCTGTTTTGTGTTTTCACATCTAGGAGTAGTGTGTCCTGATTCTTTTTGGGATAGAGGGGTAATGTTCAGGCTAAATAAACCCAATAACTGAGGCCCAAAACCAACTGAACAAATGCAGAGATAACACACAAAATATTAAGAGGGAGACCACCAATCTCCAAAATCAACGGTGTCAAAAATGTTGAACCTTTTGTGCTCCATACAAACAGTACCTGTCCAGTGAGGAAGACCAGAATGTCTCCAGGAGACTGTGTGACGTGGATCTGTAGCACCGACACCACACAAGCTTCCAGGTAGTCTGCCTCTGGAGCCTGGACAACAAACAAACAGATAATCATCAGCAGGAGAGTCTGATTTACAAGGGTTGCTCTGTCTCTCTCTTTAAAACGTTTTGGGTTTGTTGACCCACACAGCGTCCGTAAACCTGCCGCTGGCTCAAGAATGATGTCCAGTTGTATTTAATTTTATTAGTTACATTTTCATGTGAATTATTAAATGAGAATTTATTGTCTGCTATTTATTTTTTGAGTTATTTGTAATGTAAATTGATGTTTTTTGTACCCATTTGTGACACAACTGTATCACTTGCATATTTAGAAATAAATAAGTAAAATAAAATAAAATAAAATAAAGTATAAAGGGGGAATGACAAATAGAAATGTCCACGAACAAATGAAAAAGAGTCTGGACAAACTTGGACAAAAAGACTGCAATTTTTAGTTCAGTGATCTAACATCACAGTCTCTTTTCCATAAAGCAGCAAGAGTTCACAATTAATCAAATCAATGTCATATGTATCATCTTAAACATTTAAATAATGCGCTGGTTCCTACTTTAGTGTAGAAGATATCGACGGGGAACCTCCTGCCGGGGATCCTGAAAACAGGAGCGTCGTCAAAGAAGCAGGAGAAGCGTTCGGTGTCCAGAGTGGCGCTGGCCACCAGCACCTTCAGGTCTGATCTGAACCTGGCGATGTCTTTAATCAAGCCGAACAGGATGTCCGTGTGGAGCGTTCGCTCGTGGGCTTCGTCTATGATGATCACACTGGCGGGAGGAGAGACAGGGAGCGTGAATGGAGGGGAGGAATGAGCGCAACACAATCAGTAAAATCTACAGGTGTTCAATAAAGACACATCAACATATTCATTTTAAATGTGAAGTGTTGATAAAATAATTACAGGTTCCCGCTGTGTTCCTGAGTTATGATGTTGGGTGATGGCTGGAAAAACGATGTTACAGAACATTATGATGTCACAGTGAAGATGACCTTTGATTTTTTGGAAATAAAATGTCATCTATTCATCATTTTATTCAATCATGACATTTGTGAGAAGTTTTGTCAGAATTGGCGAATGATTTCTTGAGCTATGGCCAAAAACATGTTTTGTGAGGTCACAGTATCCTTGACCTTTGACCTCCAAATTC
Source organism: Plectropomus leopardus (assembly GCF_008729295.1). Lineage (NCBI taxonomy): Eukaryota > Metazoa > Chordata > Actinopteri > Perciformes > Serranidae > Plectropomus > Plectropomus leopardus. The sequence goes on along the minus strand of NC_056469.1, from coordinate 29,027,568 downwards.
GAATGAGTTCATTGTTAAGTCCAAGTGTCCGTTTGTGCTGCATTTGAGAAAATTTCCACAAGGCCCTCTTGAGATTTTCTGTTTGCGAGAATGCAATAAACGCAAGGTCACAATGACTATGACCTTTGACCTTCACAAGATATCACCTTTATGAGAATGAAACAGATCCAAGTACACGTTGACCTTGACCTTTGACCACCAAAATCCGATAAATTTATCCCTGAATCCAAGTGAAGGACTGTGCCAAATTTGAAAAAAAAAAAATCACTCGCAGTGTTCTTGGTTCTCCAGCTATCGCTGGAGCAGAGGCATAAAAATGTGACACCTGTAGATTAACGACACAGTAACGCTACTTTGGGGACAGAATAAAGAGCATATTTATTAAAGAACCAGTTAATGATTCCTGTCTTTGCATTACCTGTAGCTGGCCAGGTCAGGCTCGGTGAGAAACTCTCGGAGCAGCATGCCGTCTGTCATGTACTTGAGAACCGTTCTCTCTGATGTGCAGTCCTCGAAACGAATACTGTAACCCACCTGGATGAAGCAATACAGTTTATATGAACACTGATACACAAAACAGTCAACAATACACTGCATAAACAAAGAAAAAACAAGAAAAAGATGTTAAATGTGAGACAACAGCAGTACACAAAAACATGAATTGTACTGTAATACTGTATCCATTGCCGTGCTTAACCTTTAAGGGATATGAAATTGCACTCTTCAGCCCCGTCTAGAGTGACTAAAGCTGTGTGAGAGCGAAATGGGATCAGCATGTCGATGTGCCGAGCTCACCTCATTCCCAAGCTTGACGCTCATTTCCTGCGCCACTCTGGCTGCCACCGACATGGCTGCGACTCTGCGAGGCTGCGTACACCCGATCTTCATGCCTCCTTTTGTGTAGCCCTGAGAGATCAAGAACGGACTGAAGGTTATATTCATTTTCCTCAGTTACCTCGAGTGCTATCTTGTCATGCAGATCATTTCAGTAATGTTTGCAGAAGTTCTGAGACTGCTGCCGCCAGAATTTACTGTGTACAGAAATTAAGTCTTGTCTTGGGGAGTTATGTTGAAAGTTTGACATTTTAGCAAACACACTTCTTGCTGAAAGAAAAAAGACCAAAAATGCTCTCCTCTGTGTACGGTAAATATGAAGACACAGCCCGTTTGCTCAGCTTAGCATAAAGATTGGTAACGGGGGGAAAAACTAGTCTGGCTCTTTCCAAAGGTAACAAAATTCACCTCTAAAATCAACGGAAACACAACCGTTAGAATGACATTTTGTTGTGTTGCGGAGGTCATGTGAGAGACTATTTTTGACCCAAAAACAGTAACTTCTTGGAGTCTTTTTGCTAAGGTGCAGAAAGTAGCCCTGCATGAGCCCTGAAACACTAAAACTTGTTGTTTTTACATTTCAGTTTTTGTTAATTAGACTTGTGCCTGAAACAACCTGCCTGGGCTGGTCAGGCGCATCTCAGCTGCTTGTGAGCTGCCGCACACCAACCCAGAAAATGTGATTTGGCGATTTTTTTCTGCCTGTCGCGCAAATTTGTTAGCAGAAATAGACTATGAAGATAGTGATAAATATATTGACTCTATGCCACCTTTTATAACAGTTTCACTGTCTTTATCTGCAGAGATGAGAAAATACACATATCTGTTTCACTCAAACTTTCCTGCTTCTTTTCAAAGTTGAAGTCCTCAGACAATGTCTCCACTGACAGAATCCAATCAGTTGTTGACACAAAGCATTTTATTGTGAAATATTTGCAGGGCCGTGTTGTTGATATACAGGACCTGCATAACTTCATAAATGAGTGGAGTATGTGCTTATAATCGTAGAAATACAGTTCTCATTACACCAGGAAGCTCTGCAGAAGTATCGCACAACAACACGGCCTGTGTCGACGCTGCAAGCGTGCAACATGCTGCAGATCGGCGAGGTTCCCATCACACACTGTTCACACATGCAGTGTGTTCCAGGTCTTAGAGGTGCTGCTATGCAGATTTTGATACCTGGCTGTAGCAAAGAAGACGTAGGAGTCATGTCAACTTTTTTCATCTGTCCCTCGGCAAGAGAGAATAACTGTATTTCCTCAAAAAGATGAACTATTCTTTTAAACCTTGTATGAATCTCTTGCATTTGCTGGCTTTCAGTCTTGTCGTTAAAAAACAACCAAAGTATCAAAAGTAAAGATAAAGAAAAAAAGTGTGTATGTAAGGTCCATCTGCAGAGCCTAATAAATGACTGGGGGCAGAGATGATCCAGAAAGATCTGCAACCATTTTTATTGATTTGAATTATTTTTTAACCTTTATTTTCTCCTGTTTCCTTTCTGCATACTGGTCATGGCTGTGTAAGTGATTACAGCACATTTAATATGTATAAATTATATGTCACTATTAAAATCTGCACTCACATCTTCCAGGAGGTACTGTGGGATCTGGGTGGTCTTTCCGGAGCCCGTCTCCCCTTCTATGACGAGGATCTGGTGCTCGTTGATGGCAGCCAGCAGGTCCTCTCTGTAGGGGAAGATGGGCAGGCTGCGTCGCACCTCCTGCATGGACTGTTTCCTCTTCTCTGCCTGGGACAGAGCCTGGGCCTCCTGATCCTGAACACAGTTAGAGGAAAAGGTCCACGTCAGCTGACAAGATTTATCATTTTCACAGCGACATGCAGCAGGAAAGAGTTAATTCTTTGCTCTTGGACACACTGAGAAGAAATATTGTCACTGACTGTTGCAGGAATTATACCTGTGATAATAATAATATTAGTAACTAACCATTTTGGTTTCCTCTGTGGACTGGATGGACTGAGGTTAATACGGAATAACCCTTAACTTGAGGTCTAACTATTGATGTTGAGTTTTATTTTATCACCCTCAGTGACTTGGCCATTCTGTCCTGTTTTTATGTGTATTTGTGTCCTTTGAAAAAAAACTTAAACCTAAAAAATCAAGTGTAAAAAGGCTACATTTTGATTATTGCCCCAAAAATATCATCCTCATGTGCTCCTAAACATCACTGCGAAAACACACAGTGGGCAGAAACCTTGACAGATTGTCAGCAGGTAACAGTCACTTAAATCTAACGCCTATTAACCACTTAAAACGTTAGAAATTTGGCTTAATTTTTTTGAAAAACGCGTAAATTAGCAAATTAGCAATGACAGTGAATAAAAGGTGAATATAAAAGTGAACAAAAAAATCCTGAAAATTACTAATAAAAGAAAGAAAAGAACAAATGCACAGAGAGATATTTATCATAATCAGACAGGTGACAAGACACAAATAATAAGAAAGAAGTAGAAAATACCAAATCAACCCCACCTTCTCCGTCCGGGTTCCCTTCATGGTCATGGCAGTGCTGACAAAGTCGATCATCTCGTCCTCCTCCAGGATCAGCTGGTACTTCTCCTGCTCCTGCCTCATCCCTAACTCTCGCTCCCTCTTGGCCCCGAAGCTGAGTGAGGCCGTCTTCAGCCTCTCCTCCTCCCAGCGGCCTTGCTCTCCTCCCAGCTCCATGGGAGTTTCCTCCAGCTCCAGGTCCCTCTGCGGCACCTCCTGGTCAGCGGGGAGAGGGAGGGAGGGAAAGAGTTTAACACCTGAATTAGACTTGGGCGGTAATACTGTATATCAGGGTATTCAGAAATCCAGACGGTATGATTTAATACCAACAAAAATACAGACGCTCATATTTCTGGCAATCTCATACTGTAGAGGCTGTTATGGGATGTTTTGCGTTTAGTGCACATCTTTGGCCACATGACTGTTCACAGGTGTATTTAAAATGAGTCTTGCAGTGTAGATCTAGTCTAATGAAGAGCTGCTGTGCTCATAACTTCACTTTGGTGCATTAAATAAATGATAACTGGATCCCTGCGTTGTGCGAGCTATTCTTTTGTCTTTTTACTTTTCACTCATGTTGGGTTCAGCACCGGCTCCAAGTCTGGATTGGATGTGTGTGCATAACTTTCCTTCTGTGCACTTCTTGCACCACCAGAGGTCAGTCTGGTGCAACAGGCAGCTGAGCTGACTGCTAACAGTGACGAAAACCTTACAGGAAAAACAACCGGCACATGTCGTGCCCGCAACAGCAAAAAAAAAAGGAGCAGAAAAACCGCAGGGAAACCTGCTTGTTTTCACAACTAACTCAGTGAATTCTGAGATTATTTTGACCAAATCAGAGCTGGTGATTGTTGGAAGTGTGGACTATCCAACTTAATGACTAACAAAACCAACAAAGACGGTTTTGGTGAGTTATTTTGTTCCTGTCGAGTTTGTACAGTGTGTTTTACATGAGTTAACAAGGCAGTTCGGCTAGTCTTGGTTTGGTGAACGAGAGACACATGAAGTCAGAAGACGTACGGTAATATTTCCCTATTTAATAATGAAAACCAGTTAAAAGATGGTACCATTTTTCACTTTTTGTGAGTTTATTTGGTGTATTTATTGGACCAGAAATGTCAATAGAGCTCACGGAACTCAGGTCGCTGCACATAAATACCATAATATAACCGTACACCCAGGTGAAATGTCAGGAAGGTATTAATGTATGGAAAACTAGAAACCTTGAAGCCTAAACTGAACCAATGCAACTTCACTAGGTGACTGTTTCTGCACATGGCATCAGTATGGGACATCATTCATTCCTACCTTGCTTCTCTTCTCCTCTGGCATGTAGTATCTGTTCTTCCTCTCCTCCTGTTCCTTGGCGCCGGCCTTTTTGTAATCTTTGGCCAAGTCCCGAAGGTTTCGTTTGTATTCTAAATCCTTTTTCTCCCTCTCAGTCAGCTCATCTGTGTGGAAAAGGTATTCATCATCATTGATCTCCGCCTCCAGGTCCTCCAGCTTCTCAGCCTCTCTCTTCTTCAGATAATCCCAGCGAGAACGCTTCCTCAACTCTGGCAACTAGAGAAGGAAAAAGACAGACGATGAATGAGAAACCTTTAGTGCACAAGTAGTTCTGGCACCTGATTTTTAGCTCCTAAAAAATCATATTCGACTGCCCGGGGATCAGGACTTCAGAAGTCTGAGAAAATATTCTGTTCATGAATATGACAACATTTTCCAGCACAAATAAAAACTTGTCTACCATGTTCTTCTGATCCTCTTCAGCCATCTTTAGCCTCTTCTGAGCTTCCTCATAGGCCTGGAGGAAGACAAACAGAAGGCGGAGGTGTTTACCTGCGTGGCAAAGTGTATTGTCTTAGAACAAATGCATGTCGTGGTTCCCTCGTCTCTCACCTTTTTGTCGGTCCTCTCTGCTATGTTGCGGGTCTTGTCTTTGTCTTTCTGCTTCACTCGCTCGGCAAACGCATCTCTCTCTTCGATGTCCTGCTGTCGCTCTCTCTCTTCCTTCTCCCACTCTTCCTCTTCCTCCTCTTCCTTCTTGACGGCCTTGTGATCCCCTTGACCTGAACTGCCCCTGATTTTAGAAACAAAATGCATCAAAACGTTTCGTCTGGACAAAATTTAGAACAGATTCGATCCTTTGAATACTAGTTTAGAAGGCAGTGAAATGGTTCACATATTTGCTTGACTGTGTCTCTTTTTAGTCTCCAGACCACCACCTTTAGTCAATCAAGTACGACAGCATTAAACGAAATAAAAGTTAACTTAGTAAAACTGTGTTGATAAATATTTACAGGTTGCAGGGTTGCATACACATTTATTTATTTATTTGTGGCGGCCAGTCACGATCAAAACATCTGCCGCCAGATATTGGTTTTATATTTTTGAAGCTGGGCTGTTCATTAGGAGAGCTACTGGAATATATATACAGCAGCAGAACACCTGGTGCAGTGAAAGTGAAACTTAATTGTAAATTGGGTCTAAAAGTCTGCATTCACTCGCCTCTGCAGCAGCTCCTCCTCTCATCCATCAATCTATCTGATCAGCTCCGCCCTGATCAACCAATCAGTTATCAGCCCGCACTTCAAACTGCCCAAACTACTGCTTAAAAAAGTACCCATAAATCTGCAAACACATCAGAAATTAGACAAGAAACAGAGAATAGTAAACAGGAACACACACGCACGTATAAGATTAAAAAGACAGGAAGTTTGCTGACTTACTTTCACACACAGATTCTGATTCTGTCGTCTGCTGCTTTTTTCTCTGATCTTTTCACATGTAAGACTACAATTATTTTAATCGCTTCTCTTCATATGTCGAAACCAAAAACTATGTTAGACAGGTTTTAACTCTGCAGCACACAGTTGAATATAATTCTATAATTCTGAGCACAAATCTGTTATTTCCTCCAAAGAAATTAAAAAAAAAAAAAAAAAAACGATATTCCTGCCCAACATTTCAGATACTGTTGACAGTATCCTTCAGTATATCACAAACTCTAATGATTTAACAACAATGTGTATTTTTCTGTGACGGTTTTCTTTTCTTGTTAAAGAAAACATGACCTTTTGTTGTGCTTTCTTGTTCACCACAGTGAGGACAGCAGCCTCTGTGCATGTGGCGCACGCACCTCCAGGTGCCCCGTAACAGCTGAAAATTTTGCCACGTATCCGACATATCTGTCGACTAAAATAACTGTCGCATGGTGTGCAGACTACATCTACGGAGTGAACCACAGGCGTAAACCTGTGTGCTAATGGTGCATTGTATAAACGGAGTGGGCGTAAACAAACAGGTTGACTCTGACCACCCACCGTGCAGAAACTGGTCGACTCAAAACTCAAACTCAAAATAAATACTGAAATAATCACTTTGTTATTCAGCTCTAACAGCTAAATGCTACAAGACAGTCTATCCTGTTTTACTATTAGTAGCACTTCACAACGCCATGTTCCTGTATAGCACAATACTAAACACACAAAAAATCTAAACATGCACAACAAAATCAGCACAAAATATCATCATTACCTTTTAAGTGCTTCATCCTCACTTGACGACTCGCTCTCTTTCTTCCGTCTGATGTGCTTCCTCTTGTTTCCTCTGTCTTTGTCCTTGCTTTTCTTTTTCCCTTTCTGCTTCTCCATCACGGCGCCTCCATCACTGTCGCTGTCCTCCAGTAAAGTGTACGTCCTATTCTTCCTGTCCATTTCGATGGCTTCCCGCTCCATCGCTCGGGCTGGTTTCTCAACAACCTGCTTGCGAGGAATCTGTGACACACAGAGGTAAAAGATTATTAGAGGTTCCATTCCTTCCAAAACATCCCATACTGAAAACTCAGATCACTGTTTCAGGCATTTAGAGGTCATATTCATATGTTAAGTCCACAGAAGGAATGACATTCAAATATACCTTATTAAACAGCTCTTCTGCAAAGGCAACAACACTCGGCTCAATGTCAATCGTGCCCGTCTGTTCGAGACGGGTCACAAAGTCTTGAGGACTCGATGCTTTCCGTGCAGTGCCAATCATGAATTGAGACACATATCTGTCACTCAACCCGAGGATGTCATGGAGACGGTCATTCACCCACTGCTCTAGATTAGCCATGGTGTCTGTTAAGGGGAGCACAAAACAAATACAGGGTTATTCTTAATGCGGGTGCAGATGTAAGTTGTGTAATAAGAGAAACCACTGTTTACAACAAAGCAAAGGTGTTTTCATTTATCATTATGATGTGCAATCTTGTGCTTACCTGGAAATTAACAACCCTGCAAGTGTCAAACAGCTGTCAAATTTTTTAACACTATCATCATCTACATAATTCTATATACTAAAACCAAGTCACCACAGGTTTTAATACTTAATTTATATTGCAATACTCCTTCAAAATGATGTGTCAGAAGACTGTTGAAAATTTGCAGTTTCTATGTTAATTTTCTTATAGATTCTGGCTGAAATCTGACCCCTGATAGGGTGCCGGTTGGCTCCTAAAACATTTTCTGATTCACAATAAATATAAAATGATTAAGTCAAACTAAGAATTCACAAAATACCAGAGTGAAAAAACAGCAAAAAATAGAGCTTGCTTATAAAAAAGTGCTAGTTGAAGATCCCCGTACCCCCTGACAGAGATCCTAGCCCCTAATGTCCTATGATCCTGGAAAGTCCTGATATCCTAAAAATATCCTAAAATCCCACATGTGTGCACATGTCCCTAAAATCCCTGTGATGTCCTGAAGTCCAAGAAATGTCTTTAAATCCTAGACTGTCCCAAAATCAGAGAAATGTTCACAAATCCTATAAAAATCCTAAGATCCTCTGAGTGTCTAAAATTCTTCAAATGTCCTTAAAATCCCAGTGACTTGAAATGTCCTGAAATCCTTGAAGTGCCCCAAAATCATAACATGTACTTAAATCCTAGAATGTCCCAAAATAAGAGAAACGTCCTTAAATCCTATACAATTAACCCTTTAGATGTCCTAAAATCTTACAAACGTCATAAAATTCTTAAGACGTCCTAAAATCCTACAACCAAGTCTGGGGCTGCTGCGACTTTCTCTTCACTGGCTTCCAGTGGCAGCCAGAATCAAATTCAAAGCACTTCTCTTGGCTTACAAAACAATCACAAGAACTGCTCCAGCCTATCTGGAATCCCTGATCCAGGTCTACTCTCCTTCTCGCCCACTACGCTCTGCATGCGAAAGACGCCTGGTGCTTCCAGCCCAGCACGGCTCTAAATCTCTAGCCAGACTCTTCTCTTCTGTTGTTCCCAAATGGTGGAACAAACTTCCAAACTCTGTGCGATCTGCTGAGTCCCTTTCTACTTTTAAGAGACAATTGAAAACTCATTTGTTCCGAGAACACCTCTTTGCCCTTTGGGGTAGATTAAGTCAGATGGTCCAAAACCCAGCACCTATTGATTATCTAGCACTGACAAAGTTGTGTGATGTTGTATGTTGATTGTCATCGTAAGTAGTTATACTGAGATTGTTGAATCTCAGATGCTGAGGATCGCTACTGGTTATTACTTTGGTTTCCAAAAAAAAAAAAAAAAAAGGGGGGGGGGGGGGGGGGGGCAGCTGTGCGGCACTTCTTCTGCCACTAGACGGCAATACCTGTGACCAATCACACCTGAAGCACTTTTTGCACTTACTAAGGGTTTTTTTTCCTTAAATCTAAATTCTTGCTTGTGTTGTACGTCGCTTTGGATAAAAGCGTCTGCTAAATGAAATTGTAGAATTGTAGAATTGTAGACTGGCCCCTGGCCTCCTGTCATTTTACAAATGTGGCCCCAACCACAGCACATTGAGTATCTTTCCTCTACATGCTGTGTGACCATATGAGAACTGCAAACAACATAACGCTTCTTTGCCAAAACAAAGTATTCTGCTATTATTATGCCATCTGAGTCTTATTTAAGAGTGAGAGTTATACTAAAAAGCGGTACTGTACTTTCTATGAGAGAAAAGACCTCATAAGCTTCACTTACCGCTTTTTAAAACGCTGAAACAACGTTGTTGTTTTGGTAGAAGTAGCCGCCTGACAGTTTAAGTAACTCTGCTAACTCGGCTAACTGAAGCTAATAAAAAACCGTTAGCTTGAGCTGTTGCTCACTAGTTTCGGGTAAGGACACTTAAAGGATACATCCCTCCGCAGCTATGTTAAGCAACTAGTTATTGGTTTCATTTTTTCTTAACAAATCACCATTAAAAACTAAAATAATCAATACATGTTGTGCTAACCTATCGTAGATAGCACGCTGAACTCGGAAGCGGAAACACGTCATGAGAGTGCGTCAGCGCATGCTGGAGCGTTTACTGCCCCCATCCGGCCGCCTGGAGAACTACAACCGCAGGACACTTTAAAACACATTAAGTAACATACAAATTAGGTGTAGTTTTTTAATAAATGAATAAATAAATAATGGAAAACAATAAAGTATTATAAAAAGCCGTCATTATCATTGGTACACAGACACAGTAAGGCTCTGCAGCTGACGGACTCAGTGGAGTGCTGCTGCCCCCATGTGTTTAAACAGCGGTCTTGCACCCACAAGGTGTGGGAGATCTGTGCAAACCACAGAAAAACACTCTTATTACAGTCTTCAGAGTTACTTTTGAAATGTTATAGGTTACAGATTACTAGTTACCCTTTTAAAAATGTAATAAGCAATCTAACTTTTTTAGTTACTTCATCAAAGTAATATAACTTATTAGGTACATTTGATTACTTTTGATTTCTTTTCCAACAAATCTTTTAAATTGGGTCCTGAAGTTGAAAAAAATGTCAGAAAAAAAAATTGTGCCAAAAGAAGCCATTCCCACATGACAAAAAGATGCAGTGCAACAGAATGAATGTTATATTCTACATATAAGCATTTTACCACCACACAATGTAAACACCAACATTTTGATTAGTAACTGTAATTTAATTACATATTTTTTTCAGTATCTGTAACAGATTGCAATTCAAGTATTTTGTAATTTAATAACATGTAATGAGAAACTTTTTTTCTGCAATAGAAATATAAAAGAAAAAGCTGCTAACCTCTCTGTAAAGGATACAGTGTACAGAGTTGGGAAGCTACTTTGAAGCATCGCTTTCCAAATTACAACTGACTTCACAGTGGAATTAAGTTGTATCAAATCTAGTTTGGTTAACCAAAGATACAAAGAAAAAGTAGTTCAGACTACATGTAAAACAAAATTACAAGTTTATTGCAATAGTTTCCCACTTGCTCACATCATACGTTAAATAGCAAAATAAAATACCCTACTATTCATGGGAAAGTACAAGGAATGTCAGTCTGGGTGGAGGTGTTGCCCTAAGTGGGATCACTCAGTTAGCCAGGAAACCTCTAAAATAGCAAAGGGAGAGAAACTGAGTGAAAAACGACAGAAGCAGATAAACTTAAAACCTACATCGACTCTCACCATAAACGTGGGGTCTTTGAACGGTGGAGGCTTTGCTGTGGACTCTGTGACGGCGGCTGGAACGCAGTCGACTGTTCCACCTCGGTAACCGACTCCGCCGCTGTTATCTGATGAAACATGAAAGACGAGACCGCTTCAGACAAACAGTAGTCACATTAGATTTTAAGCTACTTGTTTTACATGTGTTTTGAAGGTAAACAAAGTCTAGTTTTGGCTGAGCACACTCTGTCATGACTCTGTTATGAGGCTGATAGTTTTGGACACTGTGTTTATGTGCTGCTTCTGCCTTCAGATCTGAAAAAACTGCTTCATTGATCGAATAGTTGATTAACAGAGAATCAACCTTCAACAACTATAACAACCTGTAACAACTATAACAACCTGGAACAACTATATAACAACCTGTAACAACTATAACCTGTAACAACTATAACAACCTGTAACAACTATAACAACCTGTAACAACTATAACAACCTGTAACAACTGTAACAACCTGTAACTATAACAACCTGTAATAACGATAACAACCTGTAACTATAACAACCTGTAACAACTATAACAACCTGTAACAACCTGTAACTATTTGGATAATTGATCGATCATTTCAAGGTCAGTGTAGGATTTAGGGGGATATACTGGCAAAAATAGACTATAAGTTGGGTTTTTTTCAGTGTATAATCACCTGAAAGTAAAAATCTTCATGTTTTAGTTACTTTAAAATTAGCTTTTTAAATCTACATAGGGAGCAGGTATTTGTCTATGTTGCGCCGTCATGTCTCTACAGTAGCCCAGAACGGACAAACCAAACACTGGATTTAACTGGTTTTAATGACATGCTGCATTCATTTTAAAGAGGAGGAGACCTCCGCTGATAATTCGGCTCCTGGTAAAATCCTCCGGACCATTGACAGCTGGTTACAATCTGATAACCTCACTATTAGATACCACGAAATCCTTCAGCTGCTCTTTTGTGCAGTGGTAGAAGAAGTATTAAGATCCTTTACTTCAGTAAAAAATACTAATACATTATAAAAATAAGTAAAAGTGAGTAAATGCGGGAGTAAAGTACTTAAAGTATTAAAAGTGCCGAATGCAGAAAAATCTAAAAAAAAATAAAATAAATAAATAAAAAAATTAAGAATAGATAAACACCATAAAAAAATCACCTCAAAATTATTACAAACAACATTATGTGATTAAAACACTCAAACCAAAAACACAATAAAAAATATTTTTAAAAAAAGAAAGAATATTAACTTAAAAAACTTAAATGTTTATTAAAATAGTTCTGTCAATCAACTGATTGATTAATCAACTTACCATTGAAGTTGTACCTGTGTGAACTGTAATTTACATTCATAACAAAACAACACAATTTTATACATGTTCATGTTTTTATGCAAAATCTTAATCTCTAAACTAAACTAAACCAAACAGCGTTTGGTTTTATATCCAAGGTAACCAATGTACAAGAAAAGTTTAGGATACAGTGTTTATGAACAAGTAGTTTGTCCTGATTGTGTGCATATTGCATGCAACAGTACATACTTTGTGAGGGCAGTACCTACTAAAAGTAAAAAGTGTGCAGCTGCAGACATAGATATTGAGAGACAGATGAGAGGGTCTGGAAATACTCTGGAATTTTCCACAACCAGATGATCAACAATGTACTTTTGTAAGGTTGAAGAATGACATTTTTTATTATAATTTCATATCCAGTAAACAGCACTTGGATGTCATATACAGGATAAAACATGCAGAAATCATTATTGTTTTATTTTTTTTACATTTTTTATTAATTATTGAATCCAATTTTATGCAACAATGACCCTAAACTGTGCATATTTGTGAATGGGAGGAAACCGGAGAACCCGGAGTAAACCCATGCATACACGGAGAGAACATGCAAACTCTACACAGAGAGAGAACCAGAGTACGAACTGGTCATCCCTCTGTGCGGCTACAGTGCTAACCACTGCGCCACCGTGCAGCCCTGTGAAACCACCTGTGAATAAGTCAGTGTTTCCCACATAATTTAAATTTACCTGTGTGTATATATATATATATACATGGTGTTACCACGGATAAATTATTGTGTGAGAAACCCTGTAGGTTGAAGACATTGTGTTGTGGAATTTGGACAGACAGAAAATACCAGCAAATAGCCAATTACCCCTCACACTGCTGGCAGGTAAGGAGGTTTGCTGGGAGGAAGCGTGGTGAACCCTTACAGTACAGCATGGCTCACTGCCTAAAGTTCATGCTCATAAGTGAGGGATGGAGCATGCATGGATCCGTAAATTGAAAGTTTTGCCTTCTGGCTCAGCTCCCTTTTCACCAGGACAGTCCGGCACAACACCCGCATCACTGCTGATGCTGCGCCAAACCACCTATCCACCTCACGCTCCATTTTTCCCTCACTCATGAACTCGAACTCCCTCGCTTAAAGCGTTAAGCTCTCCCGCTACCCAGAGGGGGCAATCCTAAGTTTTCCGGCAGAGAACCACGGCCTCAGATGTGAAGGTCCCGACTCTCACCCCGACCGCTTCACACTCGGCTGCAAACCACCCCAGTGCATGCTGAAGGTCAAAGTGTGAGGACGCCAACAGAACCGCATCATCCACTAAAAGCAAAGATGCAATTTTGAGCTTCCCAAACCAGACCCCTCCCTCTCCCTGGCTGCGCCCTGAGATCCTGAATATCACAAACAGAATCGTTGACAAAAGGACAACCCTGGAAGAAGTCACTGGTCACACCACCACTGGTGAAGGAGACCGTCACCAACAGCCTTTTGTAAGCCAAGTACTGGCAGCCGCCTTCACACTAGAGGCTTTGGATATCGTACCGAACTTAAATAACATTTGCTGGTATTTTTATGACTGCCTATTCCGCAACACAAAGCTAAATTAACCCAATTTATTCACAGATGGTTTCAGTGTGATTAATCTGAAATAAAATGATGCTCATCCACATGTCCATCCTCAGTCTGCCAACCGCTCATGGATCCTAAAGTTGTGCAGACACGTGTAGTCCGGATGGCCCGAGTTGTTCTTCACTGGAAACTTCATGTGGTTGAAGACACTTTTTTCATGATCCTGAGAGACGAGACATAAACAGAGAGTTAGTTGCGCAGTCAAAAAAAAATCAGAGGACGGGAATTTACTTGTCACAATACATATATGAATATTTTACAACATAAACCTTGTTGCTCATCTTACTGAGTGTGTTTTCTGCAGATTTCTGACAGAAACTTACCTTGTCTGTGCAATAATAATAGCGTTTAAGAGGTGTGGAGGTCTTGCAGTGAAGAAATGTAAATTAGAAAACGTCCTTCAGGATGCTACGTCTGCTTGTAGTAAATCCTCCAGCGTTGTAATAGTCATTCAGTCGTTGGTCTTGACTTGTCAGACTTTGCTTGAAGGAGGTCCACCTTTCATATTGCTCCTGAGTTTTGCGCATGCGTTTTCTCTTTCTTCTTCGCTCTGTGGTCCTCGTACTTTTCAGCCCAGTGTCCAACTCTCAGTCTTTCCCGAACCCACTGCAGGCCCCCCTTGGATCTGGATGCCTGGGGTTCTTCTTCAGGCTTGGGACCTGATTTTGCAGCAAAGAGCTGATAGACATCTGGGCCGGTCTTCTCCTTGATGGGCTTACTGACAGTTTTTTCTCTGACCCAGTTGTTGTAGAGAGTTTTTTCTTTCTCACCTGAGCAGACTTCAGGTCAGAGGTCAAACTCTCTGGGTCAGCTTTGTCTCCCACCGTTGACAGAGGGCAGAGTTCAGCGGCTGTACTCAGACCGTACTGCCTTTTGAACGCCTCTGCCATCTCTTTTCCACAAGAGCTCCTGTTTCTGCAGTTGGTCTTGTTTGATTTTGTCCAAGGCCTCCTGCCTAAGCTTCTGCACAGCTTCTCCTTTCTGTCTCCTCTGACTTTCCTCCTCTCTCACACTCTCTCTGTCTCTCTCCGTCTTGGACTTCTCCATGGTCTCCAGAGCAGCGACTCTTTGTCTGCGCTCCATCTCCAGTGCTTTCAGCTCTTGAAACATTTGTCTTCTGCCCTCCATTGGGGTCAGTTTGACAATGTTTTTTGCGAGCTGAAGTTCAGCAAGAAGATGTTGTGTTGAAGTCATCTTTGTTGTTATGTTGGCTCTCTAACACGCAGGCGATACAACCTCGTTGTTCTCCGTCCAGAAAGTTTGTGGTAATTTTTCTTGTGATGACTTAAAAAAGAGATCAGATGACGAAACAATGACGAAATGCTTTATAGTGAACCTTCTAATTACGTCATAATGGAACGAGTCGAACGTGTGGCGCACGGGCACGCGCGCTACACTAACGCGCCGCGCACTGCTGTTTTCCGAATTTAACTTCGGACAATTTGTTGAGGCGAATTCAAAGTACTTTACACTTTACAAAACATTAAAAACGCATTAAGTAACATACAAATTAGGTGTAGTTTTTTAAATAAATGAATAAATAAATAATGGAAAACAATAAAGTATTATAAAAAAGCCGTCATTATCATTGGTACACAGACACAGTAAGGCTCTGCAGCTGACGGACTCAGTGGAGTGCTGCTGCCCCCATGTGTTTAAACAGCGGTCTTGCACCCACAAGGTGTGGGAGATCTGTGCAAACCATAGAAAAACACTCTTATTACAGTCTTCAGAGTTACTTTTGAAATGTTATAGGTTACAGATTACTAGTTACCCTTTTAAAAATGTAATAAGCAATCTAACTTTTTTAGTTACTTCATCAAAGTAATTTAACTTATTAGGTACATTTGATTACTTTTGATTTCTTTTCCAACAAATCTTTTAAATTGGGTCCTGAAGTTGAAAAAATGTCAGAAAAAAATTGTGCCAAAAGAAGCCATTCCCACACGACAAAAAGATGCAGTATATATAACAGATATGAATATATATGTATATATATATATATATATATAATATACCTTAGTACCTTAGTCTAAACGCTGGGTGAGTCAGTAAATCTAACTGAATATCGAAAACGGATGTGGGCTACAACACCACCTAAAACAACAACACGGCGCCACACAGTTAGAAGTGACGAGGAAGGAAAAGCGCATGCTCTTCAAGTCTTCAAACAAAAGTTTTTAAAGAGAACAATACTAATCAGCACTGTTAAAAATTAAATTAAAGATCTCATCACCGAGGGGGTCAAAGTCCCTTCGTGGTCCTTTCGCTCGGTCTTCCTCCAGTCTGCTGGGCCAGAGGTGTCACCTGTGACCGGGTAAAGATGACGAAGCCTCCGCAGATCCTCCGCGGATCACCGGCGCTGCTGCTGCTGCTGCTGACAGGGTTTGCATTGACGGGTACAGGCCTGTCATCATCGTGCATGGCATTTTTGATGGACCGAGACAGTTCAAAACCCTGTCTCTTTTCATACGCAAGGTAGGACACGTGGAAACATGTCAAATGTGTTAAACTTTTTGGAGAAACTTCTAAGTTCGTCTTTATTTGAAGAAAAATCTGAGGTGCAAGGAGTAAAAGTCCTGGATATAAAACGTTTTTAAGTAAAAGTCAAAAAAGGATTGTCATCAAAATGTATATAAAGTAATTGCAAAATGCCGAATTTAAGAGTTTCATATAATAAATTGCTGGAAATAATTATTGATGCATTCATTTAACTGATAAATAATTACACACTGATTACTCAGTGGTTTGCTGTAATCTATATAATATCTATAATACATCATAAATTACAGTTGATTATGGGCCTTCTGTGAGTTAATTATCAAAACCTGCTACAAGTAAGTTATTAAATAAATATAGTGAAGTAAAAAGGTGGGGGATAGTGGGGTTGGTTGGGACATTTTTGTATCTACTTGAACAGCAATGACAATAATATAATCCCTGAACAGATACAGATGTCTGTTAACAATGTAAAGTTTTTTGTCCATGTTTTATTCATTTGTGTCAAGGTAGGAACTATAAACAATACTGTCCCAACCACTAGTGGTTAGTTGTTCCATATCAGTGGAACCACACAAAATTACATTAAAGAGACACAGAATAACAAAGAAAAATAAATACCTTAATGAGGAACAAAATTACCTCAAAGAGACACAAATCGGCCCCAAAAGATACAAAATGACGAAAAATGACACAAAATAACTTTTTAAAAATCGCAGAATTACCTTGAAAAGACACAAAACAACAAAAAACACTGCACAAAAGTAAGTGACACAAAATTACTTTAAAGAGATCCAAATTTAAACTAAAGAGACACAAAAGTACTTCAAAGAGACACAAAATGACCCAAAAAACTTTTGTCAACAAAATGACAAAAAAATACACAAAATTGCCACAAACAGTTTTAAAAAGTTTTAAAAAATACCACACAGACACACAAAACCACAAAAAAAGCATTACAACTACTATTTAAACTTATGTGGGACTTTATATCTACAGTAGGCGACATAACAGATTATTCTAAGGGCAGATTTCAGGTGAAGTGAAAATGAACAAGCAGTTTCAAGGTAATGCTTTCTGTTCTCCTTTTCTATTCTCCTTTTCTATTCCTTAACAATCTGAACCCTGGATTAACATCAGTTTTGTACTGCATTCAGATGCCCTTTCACAAGAATTTAAAACCTTTCAAACCTCAGACTCAGGTCTGATTTCTTTCTTCCAAAAAACATAAAAAAAAAAAAGGAATAAGCAAGGAATTTGTAAAAAAGAAAACAACATGGAAATGTGTTTTTTAAAAAGAGAGTGAAAATAATTAAGAATGTAAAAAAAAAGTAAAAAAGTAAAAATGCCCAGAAAAATGTATTTATAATTATTTTGATTATACATTTAAAATTGAGTTACCAAAATATAGCTATAATTTATGTATATCATTATATGTTTTTTTCAGGTCGCTCATTGTTTTTACTTTTCCTTTCTTGAATTTTCTGGTAATTTTCTTGTAACATTTTACTCCTTTTTTTTTAATTAATATTATTTTTGGGGTATTTCTTGTTAGTGCTCATTGCCTTCTCACCATCACCATGTTCAGGCTTTAAGCAATTGAAATAAGTTTTATTTTAAAGAAACTTTTGCATGTGAGCCAAAATCTGACAGAGCCGGCTGTGGAGATTATCAGTCATCACTTGATCCAATCAGAGATTACTGTGTTTCTGTCTCTCTGATCCTTAATGTCGTTCCCAGGTGCATCCAGGCACCGAGGTGACGGTGATTCGACTTGTACAATAACCTGGACAGTCTGAAGCCGCTGTGGAAGCAGGTCCAAGGCATCAGGAAAGTCTTTGACTCCATCATGCAAAAGGCTCCTGATGGCGTCCATCTTCTTTGCTTCTCACAAGGTGCCATCAAACGCTCACACTCGCTGTACGCACACACCACCGCCGCTCTGATTACCTCAAGTGATGTCACCTGAGTCAGCGGGTCAGTTGGGGAAAATAAAAAAATTCTGAGGACGTGGAGTTAACCAGATTAACCCTCTCTGGAGCTGGAAAGTCGCTCATTCGATTTTGATATGAGCTTTAAATGTTCGAACGACATGAATGCCAAAAAGAAGATGTGTTTTATTTTATTGTTCAAAGCACTGAATGATCTGAATTTGGTCTAAATTTTATGAATTTTATTTAAAGATAACAAATGCCTACTTTTCATATTATATCGTTCTCATACAGTATTTCATCTACCAGTGAGGCCTAATGTTAATTGTTTCAACTGTGCGTGGAAGGATTACTTAAGTCGGCCTATGGGGCACAGGCCGACGGGCCCAAGGCGTAAATGGGGCCCCTCGGCCCTCGGCTACAAAATGTCACTCAAATGATCAAATACTGATCAGAGAGAGATTCAAAATGACCACAACAAATTGCAAAAGAACTGCAAAGAGACACAAAATAACTACACAAAGGGGCAAACCAACCACAAAGAGACACAAAATGACTTCAAAGACAAAGAAAATGACCAAAAAAGATGAAAAACTACCTTAAAGAGACATAAAATTATCTCAAACAGACACAAAAATGTTTAAAATTACTTTAAAAAGACACAAAGTTAGCATAAAATACCCCATATCACAGTCATAGAATGACCAAAATGTACATAAAATTATCTCAAAGAGACACAAAATCCCCTTAAAGAGACACAAAATTACTAAAAAAAATATATAAAATTATTCTAAAGAGTAACAAAATTATCATAAAAGACACAAAATTTCCTCAAAGAGACACACAATGACCAAAAAAATATCAAAATTAATCAAAAGAGACATGAAATTTTAAAAAAAGACACTAAATTAACTTCATGAGACATTAAATTACTAAAAACAACACGGACGCGACAAGGAAGACGTGTTGTAGAGCTGGTCGTTTATTAATTGCAAGATTGGTGCTTGTCACTGAACCTCAATGGTTAAGTCTCAGTAGTTTGGACTAAATAATCGAATACACAAACTACATCCTCCAAAATGACCATAAAGATTAATCAACATTTTTCTAAAAGAAACAAAACAATTTTTAACTTTAATAACCTTCATGAAGGCAGACGTTGCTGCAGGACTGTTGAGTTAAACTGCATTAGTCTGATACGCGTGTTTCTAATAAACTGTGTATATTTAGAGAGGCGTCACTCAGTCTGTCAGAGACCAAGATAAATTCTCACTGTGAGATAATATGAGACAGACGTGAATGTGTATATTATCTGTGCTTGCTGACTAAAAGGAAAACACCACAGAGTGTCTGTTTCCTGAAGGTTAGAGTAACAAAATAACCATCACGACTGTAAGTAGGAATATACAGTATACAATGCAAAAAAAAAAACTGTTCGGTGAATACACTTTTGATTGCATGACCTTGATGATCTTATCGACTTTCACTAGGGTTAGTCTGCTCATCCCCACACACACACACACACACACACACACACACACACACACACACACACACACAAAACAGAGAGAGATCAAAACGAGAAGAAATATCCATATACCCTGGACCTTCAAATTTCACTTCCCTGTTTCTAGCAAACTGAAATAAGTACCTGTACTTAACCAAGTGGCTCACATTTCATGCATTTCTGCAGTTTTTATGCTCTAAAACTAAGAGGCAGAAAGCACATTTGCAAATAGGAATATCAAACTAATACTAATAGTAACAAAATTAATAATAATAGTAATACTAGTAGTAATTCGGGGTGACACAGTTTAAAGTTGTAATTATCATAAAAACCTTGTTTTGAAAAACTCAACTCAACATCAACCAAAGTCAGCAGCAGTCCTCCAGACTCAGGAGCAACATGCAGCAAGGTTTTAATTTGCTTTGCACTTGTTTACAGAGCGGGTGTGTAGCAGGCAAATCCAGTATAGCGACTACTATCAATTAAAAAAAGCAGCAAAGAAGCAAAGTAGGCTCGTAACTGTGACTCGTTCAAAGAAATTCATGCTGAAGTCCAGAGATGCGTTTTATGGTGACGTGAAAATGTGTAATGAACAGTTAACAGAAAATATTGGTACCAAACTCACTATCTTTGTCTATGTGTCACCACACCAGTAAATAAGCAGGTAAATAATGTAAATAAATAAATACAAAGAAATAAAAATAGAGAAATGCATACATTAAAAACAATAAATACATGAATGCTGTCTTAAATACTTAAATAAATACATGCAGACATAAGTATAGAAGACAGAAATACATAAATAAGTAAATGTAGCTGTACAAACTTATAGCAATAACTTTATGTATCTACATGTCACATGTATAAATACAAACAGTACTGTTGAACTTAAAAAGATCAATATACAGCAGCTGTATCAGGGGGGCCATGGCCCCCTCTGGCACCCCGTGTAGGTGCCACTGCCGACTTGGTTACCACAGTCATATTTTCTCCACTTTTAGCATAAAAATGCATCTCTGCAGAGGGAGTAAACACCAATAAGGATCACTGCATCAGATCATATACAATGCATTGGTTTGTTGAAACTCTGACATCATGTCCTCTTCTTTTTTAAGGCGGTCTAATTTGTCGAGCGCTTCTCTCCATGGCTTCAGATCACAACGTGCACACCTTTGTTTCACTGTCCTCCCCGCTGGCCGGGCAGTATGGAGGTCAGAGAGCTTTCATTTCATGTTTAAAGCATGTCTGTATGATGCGGGGATGATGCCATTAAGTTAACTCACCAGAAATTCAAATAATATTGTTTTGTAAAAATTTCCTGTTTTTCCTCCACAGACACAGATTACCTGAGGTGGGTTTTTCCTCACTGGATGAAGAAGACAGTGTTTCATATTTGCTACAGCAAAGTGGGACAGAAAGTGTCTATCTGCGACTACTGGAACGGTAAGGAAGAAAATTTGATCAGCTGAACGTATTTACCTTCAACTGAGGACAAGCTGCACCTGATCTAACATTCAAACAATGCAAAGATGCTGCAACAGATATTTATTTATCTTTTCTCCACAGACCCTCACCATAGGTCCCGCTATCTGCAGAGCAATGACTTTTTGGTGAGGCTTAATGGTGACAGACCTCACAACAACATGAAAGGTAGCAGACTGAATTACTGAAATTATGTGCTGTGTGTGTGTATATATATATATATATATATATATATATATATATATAGTATATACACTCATGAATCCACAGTCAAATTTACAGTCATGAATTTCTTCATTTCACCTCCTCAGCATGGCGGAAGAACTTCCTACGCATCAAGAAGCTCGTGCTGATTGGAGGACCAGATGATGGCGTCATCACACCGTGGCAGTCCAGGTTTTATTATAAACAAAAACATTAGTCTAATTTTCACCTAATATCCCTCCAGGATTTACAATTTAGTCTGATGATGAATGAATGAATGAATGACACAAATAATTCTATTTGGTACTCTTGTGCAAAATACATTTTTTCTGACATAATTGTGATGGTTCTTCACCAAAAAAAAAAGGGGGGGGGCAAAACCAAATTATGTACAGAAGCATAAAGCTTTAAATTAATAATAAAAAAAATCTCCAACATTATTTTTATGTTAATCCAGAGATTTGTATTAATGTATTTATTTAAAACATGGGAAAAAACAAGCAAGAATAACAAATAAAATGAATATATATATTTTAAAATTTATTTATTCCAATATGTATTTATATATTTATTCCTATATGAACTTATGCATGTATACATGCATGTATTTATTTATATGTTTCTTTTCTATTTTCAAAAAACAAATTATTGGTACTTAACCCTTTGAAACCTGAGCAATTTGGCTAGATTTCTCTCGAAAACATGTGAAGAGGTTGACAAAGACCTTTATAAGAATTGGCCCCCAAATTAGTATTAATTAGTAAAAAGCTACAAGAAAATTGTTTGAAAATAAGCACACAAAAAATTACTTTTAAAAACTAAAAAATAAATATGTATATTTTTTGTAACTATATAATTACAATTACAAGACAATGAAGTAGTTACTAAAAGAGCCTTCAAATTGTATTTACGATAAAAATCCAAAAAACCAAAAGAAAAACTGCATGAGTGGTTTCAAGACTTCTTTACCTGAACTGACTGTTTTCTCTTTTCTGAACAGCCACTTTGGATTCTATGACAGCAAAGAAAACATTGTAGAAATGGGGAACCAGGAGGTAAGTTACAAAAAGCAAAAAATGTTTTTTCAAAAGAACTTTATATCATAGTATATATAAAGTTCTTTTGAAAAAACATTTTTTGCTTTTACTTTAGGCCCTCTGTTAAATGTAAGACATCTCTCCCTTCTTCCGTTTTGCAATAACTCATAATTTACTTCTTCTTTGCTTTTGAAAGTATTACAAGAACGATACGTTTGGGCTGAAGACGCTGGACGCTCGTGGAGACGTGTCGATGTGCGTTCACTCTGGAGTGAAGCACGTTCAGTGGCACTCCAACTTCACCGTGTTCAGGAGCTGCATAGAGAAGTGGCTCACATGAGAACAAACTCAGAGTTAGAGAGATCTTAAAGCAGTATTTAACCGAAACAGGCTATATGATCTAAACTATATTTTATTTTTATGAGACAGTAAATATAAAAACATACTATTAAACATCCCATTAAAGTGGCAGCATCTATGTTGTTCTGTTATTTTACAAGCTTGTTTTCTTTACACAAGATTTTACTATCTTGATATTTTAGTATTTTAAAGATTATAATGGATTCAGGAAGCATGACTTTCATTAACCAATTTTGAAATATTAGCAAGTATTAAAGTATTTAAGTATTTCAATTTTTTTACACATTACAATACCGTTTTTTCTAATAAATATGCCAAATTGTGAGGCCTTTTGCTCCTAGAAAAGATTCCTTAAATTGAAAAATTCGAGGTGCATTTGTCTAATGAGAATTTATTAGCTTTTCAGACAAACTGGCTTAGGATCAGTTAGCATGAAGGTTTGTTTTTTTTCAGTTGTCCAATTTTGTGTTTAGAATTTATATTTGAAACAGATTTTAATTTCATAAATGTCTACTTCTTTTTGTTGCATTTTATTCTTTTTCTTTCTGGAAAAAATGGCTTCCATACACACCAAAAAGTTATGGCCCTGCAGTTTTTAGTGATCTGAAATTTCCCCTTATAAAAACATCCTCAAATGGTCCTTAACATCTCAGTTTCAGACTGCAGCGACACACTGAGCCGTGCATTATGTCAGCACATATGCACTGACTGCTGCCCTCTGGTGGAAGCCTTGAAATCTGATCTGTCCTTCACTCAGATTAGTGTCACCTTTATGCCTCGTGTAACTTGGTGTTAATTGATCTTTTAATAATATCTAAAAATTCGTATTTCTGTATTTAAGTCTTCTGTAGGAACACCAGTTGTTTTTGTTTTTAGAATGCCTGTTTAATTTTTATTCTTTTTTTTCTTTTTTAAACTTTTGCTTACATTGTCAAACTCAAATTTCCACATCTAATTGTCTTGTTTCATTCAAAAAATGAATATGTTTCTGTTGTCAAAAAACTGCGATTGTCTTTTTGTGGCATTAACATCTGAAATATGACGTTATATTCTCTTTTTCTCTCTTTTTTGTGCTCTGCGTGCTTTTTGTTTACCCCGATGAGGACACAGAAGTGAAGAGATGTTTGTCTGTTTGCACTATTAAATGCTGTGAACTGATTTTGTGCTCCAGACCTTTCTCCTCCAAAATTCTCCTGATTTGACTGCATGCTGTCAAGTGATGCACGGGGAGCTCTGTTTCAGCTGTGAAATGTGGTGCAGGGGTGTAACAATCACACTCAGTAACTAAGAAATAATCCAGACAGGCATGTTAACCCTGAGATATAAACAGTGACTGGCTGTTAGAATAGAAATTCCTCTACATTTTAAGTGAGTCCAGTCCTAAATTCCCTTATCAGACTTTGATTATGCCTCTGAGGCATTATGTTTTGGGGGCTGTACATCTGTACATCCCATTCTTGTCAACGTGATATCTCAAATACGCCTTGAGGAAATTTCTTCAAATTTGACACAAATGTCCACTTGGATTTAACAATGAACTGATTAGATTTTGGTGGTCACAGGTCAAACATTAAGGTTACTGTGACGTCGTCTGTCTCGATCTTGTGAACGTGATATCTCAAGGTAACCTTTTTTTTGGTTTAATCTGTACTTTTTTTTTCAAGGAAACAAAACAGAAACAAAACTATTCTAAATGAAAGTAAAGTGAGCAGGATTGTGGAGCCTCATGAACTGTGTAACTTTATTAATTAGCCATACTACACACATTAACAGTGTCATTTTTAAGTGTGTGCCTCAACTGCTGCACCGACTCAAACACAGTGTCCGACGACAGATCCTGTTTCCTTCACTGCACGGCCTCAGCTGCCCTCCTCTCTACACAGAGGCATCTGGACTGTTGATTTAAATGAACTTCATGACTAAAACATGAACATTAAATAAAAGAAAAAGTCAAACAAACAGCATTTTGACCGAATCCATATAATGCCAAGTAGGTTTTTTACCATAGACACTTCATATACAATTCATGGTTTTCACATACAAGGAATTTGCTTTGGTGAAATGGTGCATAACATACACATTTTGAAGGAAAAATTAAATTAAAATCAAATAAGCATTGTATATTAAAAATTTGTGAAAGGTATGTGAAAGTGATGTCAATCCAGATTTCAAAGGGTTAATCCTTGCCAGTGAAAACAGCTATGAAAATAGGATAAAGGAAACTATGTAGTTGAAGAGAAAGAGAAAAGTTTTAAGTCTGAGGACTATTAATATGAGTTTACATGCGACCCGTGACCCGACTCTGGATGAGAGGAAGAAAATGGATGGATGGATGGATGGATGGATGGACAAGTATTGCAAAAACCAAGAAGAAAAGCAAAAAAAATATGACAAATATGCTATAAAAATGTGTATAATATTGCTGAATTAAAATGGAAAGCGGTGCAGTTTTAAGAAGTGAAGAAGAAGTTTATGTAGTTCATTCTTAAAAAACTAATGATAAAAAAATAATAACATTAAATAAAAATCTATTGAAACTGCAGGCTTAGACGAGATAAAACAACTATCAAATAAAATCACATTTCAGGAGAAAGCAATGGTAAAAAAAAAATGTGGTTTAAGATTTCATTTGGAAGTTTCAGCAGATTTAGACCCCTAAGACCTTCAGGCAGACTGTTTTAGAGTTTAGGGGCATCATTAACAAAAGCTGGCTCTCCATGTCTTTTAGTTCTGACCTCAGGAAAATAGTGCCGAAGATGTGCATTCGAATTTAAAGCAGATAGACGGTCTCTCTGGGGGATAAGAGTCCGTGACAGTGAGTGGATCCTGAGTCGTGTTGAAGGGACTCAAAAGGTCTTTCTCACAGCAGATGTTTGACTTGTCACAGTAGGACAAGCACAGGTGTTGCTAATGACACTAACGATGCTGCAGCTCTATTAAAGTGCTTCAGTGAGTGTGACCATCAGCCGGCACGCAGGATACCAGGAACCTGAAGTCAAAGCAGCTAAATGAAATTCAGACATTGTTAATTTCAGCATGTACACCTGTGGTTTTCCTACTGTAACAAGTCAAATATCATGAAAAAAAGGGTCTATGATGGGAATGGAGAAGTACAACATCATCGCCTTTGAAAGGCTGAACTTCCTATACTGAGCTTTTTTGACGTCTTGGGTGAAGATGGAGCACCAGAAACATTTGTCAAAAAATAATAATATAACACAGAAACAGCATATAAAAGAACTATGTCCACATGTTTAACACTTTAAAACATGTGCAAATTGGCATGACTTCTATCTAAAACATGGGAAGAAGTTAACAAGTAACAAGAAAATCACCCCTAAAGCAAAAAACAACAAAATAAACAACAAAAGAAAAACTCCAAAATTAACAAATGAAAGAAAAAGAAAAAAAGAGAGAAATTAAGAAAAGCAAGATTAAAGGGTAAAAACATTGGACATTTTTCCCTTTTAAAAAACATATTATTAACTTAGAATAATCTCTTTAGCTCTCCCTCTGTCTTTTTAAACTAATTTTTTTTCTGCAACATATCTTGCATATCTAGGTTGCTCTTTGCCTTTTTAGCCACGTTTTTCTGAAAAGAAATCAAACGAATTTGCTCTGGTATCCAAGATTTAAATAGATGTGAAAGACATCTGACCGCAGTACAAGAAAACTGACATTGTTCCAGGTTTCAAAAGGTTAATATGATTTTCTACTTTCATTAAGTTTATAACATCATTCCTAATCATAAATATTGAATATTCATTAATTTTCAGAATTTTAACCGTTTTAATGCCAGGTTTTTGACATAATGCCATTATGTTTTTTAGGATGAAATATATATATATAAATAATAATAATAATAATAATAATAATAAATAATAATAATAATAAATAATTTTATTATTATTATTATTATTATTATTATTATTATTATTATTATCACAGCCTGAGATGTGTCAGTGATTTGCAGCAATATTGTTTGTGACAGTGCACCTGAAATAGCATGTATATTCACCATATGCCAAATATGGTAAAAAATGATGTCATCAGGTGCAAAGCAGTAAAAATTACAAATTCCAAAATAAAAGCCCAGAATGACACCAAAAAATAATACAATGCATGTTTTATACTTTGGGATCAAAAATTGCAGTTTGAATGGGTTTCAGTGGCGCATTTTTGGCACTTAATAGAATTAATGTATAAAATTTGTTTATGCTGTGTATTATAGACTTATTGTAGGAGCTGAGCTTGAAATTATACCAAATGCATGAACACAGCCAAAATTATCAAAAAATTAAGAATGAAAAGTGCACAAAAATGCGCAAAACAGTCCCCAAGGGTTAATAGGACATCTTTCCAGCAGTGAAATACTTGTTACATAAATATTCTGCTGTGCAGTGAGGTGGAACAACATGACCCGGTCTCCCCTACTGCGTGGCCGTCCTCCCAGCCAGTGTTTGCAGACCTCCTCCCTGCGCTCGCGCTGCTCTAAACAGGTATGACCGATGACGCAAGCAAGGTAACACCCACCTCTTTTCCTCTGCTGCTCCGGTGTGGTGCAACGCGGCTCCTGCTCTGCTACCGGGTGAGATTTTGGTTGAAGAAACTTTACTTCTTTAATGTGACTTCGCCTCGTTTATTTTGAGACGACAATGACGATTTCCTGCTCGCGAGTCGGACTTTAAACTTTTACCAGCGCCTGAATCCCGGAGGACTCAAACGTAAGACTTTAAAAATACTTCATATGTGTGTGTGTGTGTGTGTGTGTGTGTGTGTGTGTGTGTTTTGTTAGACAGAGGGCGGTGAGAGCTCACGCGCTGACGTTACTTTCACGTTGAATCGCTGCACTTCAGTGGCTTAAAATAGAGTCAGATACACGATATCCAACTGTTTCCCTCTGGATGATGAGGAGTTTCCCTTTGGAAACATGTCGCATGCTGTCTGGATCCCGGAAAAATAGAAAACAGCCTTTATTTATACGCTCAAATGTCGTGAATATAGGCAATTAACCACGTTATCCGCGTCCAAAAAGCATATTTTCATGTTAAAGCCGTGCGTCAAAGTGGAGTTCCTTGCTTTAAATGATTGAAGCGTCTCATATTTGACTTGTGAGCGGCGGAAAGCTTCGTGTGTGTAGAGAAAGTTTCATTCATCAGTCTGACTGAACTCGCTGTCAGCGTGGCTCAAGGTCGACGTGTCTCGCCCTGTGGGAAGCTACTGCAAACACCCAGCAGCTGTGAGCTGCGAGAAAGCGGCCAAAACATCCACGCAGGGAAGAAATGAGACAACATAACAAATCAAAGCAACAGGGAGACACTAAGTATGTCAAACTGGGTGGGTAAGATGTGCCTGTAAACTTTTTTTCTGACCGGTTTTAATGCGAAGAGAAGCGGAAAATAAAGCGTTTATTTTTATTTATAATACTAAACGTCACTGCCAACGTTATGTTGGCTTAAATTAAGAAACTATCCACAAAAAAGCAAATAAAGGTTAAAAATAAATAAATAATAATTCTGTCAAATAAATTTGGATATATAAGAATATAGTTTACTTGTTTTTTTTTTTTTTTTGTTTGTTTTTACATTTTCCCTAGCTTTAAAAAAATAAAAACTAATTTCTTGCCGTTTGTGGGATAATTCTTGCCAAGTTGCTTGTTGTCTTTATTGTTTGTCTTCTTGAAAGACAAATCAATTTGCTCAGGGTTCAAAGTTTTAATGTACTTGTGAAAGGCAACTGAACATTGTATAAGGAAAGTGATGTTGATCCAGGTTGCAAAGGGTGAAACATTTGAACCCTAAGCAAATTGGTTTGATTTCTTTCAAAAATATGGCAAAAAGGCGATGAGAAATTTGGTAATATAAATGTTCAACAAGTTTTGAGAAATTGGAAGATTTAGAAAATATTTTTTAAAAAGCTAGGGGAAAATGTCAAGGAAAAAAAATAGACAAAAACAGAGCCTTGTATTTATATTTATTGTAATTACAACACTTTTTCTGTCATTTCCTTGTTATTTATCTTTCTGTTTTTCAATGTTTTTTTATTTATCTTTTTACAATTCATTGTAATGTTGTACTTTTTATACCAATTTCTTGCTAATTTTTGTGTCATTTCTTCTTTTGTTGCCTTTTTCCCATGTTTTTTTTAAAAGAAATCAAGTAAATTTTGCTCAGGCTTCAGAGGGTTAAATACATGGGAAATTTTTATTTTCTCCCACTTAGTGCGCACCACTCAGGATGGCACAGTTGCATTTTCATTATGCTTTGGCATTATGATGATAAAATTCTTGACTTATATTGTTTAGTTTAAGTTATTTTGGAGGCCTAAATACACCAAGTTAGTGTCTCTGTTTGGTGCTCAAAACATCACGTTGTGACCTCTTGTGGGTTCCTGACTCCCTGTAAATGCATCCCTGTTTTTCTGCTTTAATTTACAGAAGATTTCCAACATCTGTCCGACAACAAGGGGGACAGTGTCAACCCTCTGTCCGCGATGTCCTCCAGAGGTAAACATGACTTGTGCCGAATATGTGGCAGAGCTCTCCAGGGAAACCAAAGGCGATGGCTGTTTGGAGGCCAAAACAAGAGGACCAGTCAGCCGCAGACCCCGACAGAGTCCCTGAGAGGAGGAAGCCTGTCCCGGTCCTCACAGAGCAGCCCCTGGGGTGAGTCTGGAGACTAAAGAAATAAAACATTTGATTACAGAGATTTTTTTTTTAATGATACTTTTATTATTTTCCATAACATCAACAAAAACCCTGTCAACATGTAATAGACTCAAACAGATAATACAAGTCAAATGTAATTATGCTTTAATTAAAATGTAATTATGTTATGCGTTTTTTTTTCCAAAATCAATCTGGTTTAAATTGCTATACTTTGTCGTTACGGACTTCAAACCTTATTTTTAATAAAAAATAATGTAACTGAAAACATGCGATTAAAAATGAGATTAATCCAGATTAACTATAGAAATTCTGCTATTAATCACGATTTTAAAAAATGTATCGCTTTCACAGTTTTAACACAATTCACCACTTCTTTCAAGTCATCCTCCACTTATGCATCGTTCAATTCCTTCTCTCTCACTGAATATTGTCCAAACATGGTGAATAGCCAGAATATGGCAGTGTGTAAAAAGCAGAAATTAAATGATTATGGCTTTTTTGATCCGGTAAAAATTATTCTGTAGCACTGCAATTCAGAATATCAGATAATGGAAAAGTTAGTTATGTGATAAAATAGCAAATTTGGTAGTAGCCAAATGAATGTCCCTTTTGTGAATTAAAAGTTTGTTGTAACTGAAAACGTCATTGTATTTTTTCCTTGAAATAAATCTCCTACGATCTTAATCCCTTTAGTTTTCCAGAGTTCAAAAATCACAGTTTGAAGCGTTTTTTTTTTTTTTTTTTTTTTTTTACTCTTCACAGGCAGCACATTGTCGCTGGGTTCCTCTGTGTCTCTCTCCAAGTCCCAGTTGTCCCTGAGCTCCCCGTCCAAAGGCATGGATCTGCTCTCGGTGTTGACTCACATCCTGGGGCAGTCTGTGCCCCGAGGAAACGGGCAGGGCGAGTTTGTGTGTGGCAAATGCGTGTGCGTCCTCGAGCGGGTGTTCAAGTTCGACGCGGTGATTGCCAGAGTGAGGGTGCTGTCGTCCGAGAGGCTCCAGAAGCTGACGCAGGAGAGGGACAAGATCAGGCAGTGGGTCCGCCAAAGCTACCATCAGAGGCACCCGCGGGAGATCCAGAGCAGAGGCAGCACCAGCGAGGACGACACAGAGGCGGAGAAGGAGGGCTACAGGGAGATGCTCAGAGAGAACATGGCACTCTCAGAGTACGAGTGCTGGTCTGAGAAGTGGGACACGTGCCCGTATTTTATAAGAACGGGGAAAAGATGCAGAAAGGGCAAAGGATGCGAAGGCTGTGATTCCTTGCGGGTGGCAGACTCGGATTATGAGTCTGTTTGTGGGGTACCTCGCCACTTGCCTTTCCAGCCCTTCTCCCCATTGGCGTTGTCGCGGGACAAATCCCAGAGCATGCCCCTCCACTGGCAGAGGGTGCCGTCCATCAACTCCACCCCGTCCTCACGAGCGGGGTCCACTCTCTCCTTACAGGCGTCCTCCCGCACTGAGTCCATTCAGTCTCTGGACTCTCTTGATGACCCGTTTGACTCACCGAGCATTCAGTCGGCCAACTTTGTGCTGAGGGAGCTGAGAAGTATCGAAGGGAAGCCGGTGAGCTCGCCATCAGGGAGTAGGATCCCAGTTCTGGGCAGGAAGTACTCAGGGAAAGTTGGCGAGATGGCGTCGCCCTCTGTGAACAGGGTGCTGAACTTTGGGAGTGTGGAGAACGGAGGGGGTGACATGGATGGAGAGGACGAGGATGTCCTGTCAGAGCTGAGGGACGAGTTCATGCCACTTCATCGAGAGGTGAGTGTTTTCATCCCTGCCTGATAACATTGACTACTGAAATGTAAGTAAGGCTTGTAAAGACTCTAAAGTCGGAGATTTGAATCATCACTCGGAGACCCTCAGTTGACAGAGATTGCTTCAAGTCGAGCAGTCTTTTTTATTTTTTTTTTTTGGTAGTCAGTGTGCTGTGCAATATGCTTCTGGGAATGTTTTGGTTCCCAGATTTTGCTGCAGAGTGAGTGCTCTTGACTTATGTGATACTCTTTGTGACAAGCAGCAGTGTGCGTGATGCAGCATCACAGAGGAGGAAGAGACTCTGCACCGTACACCTCCGAAATTACATCATCTACTCTCTTCTGCTTAGAAGTAGTGGATTTTTCTGACTTTTGTTTGATATCTAGTGTCAGCAAAAAAAAGTTGTTGTGCATATCCGATCTACCATTAGTAGAACAAAACAAATAGTCAAATATTCATGTTGAACAGCCAAATCTGTTTCGACTGACACAATTCAGAGTTGGGCACAACTCTGGAAATGTACTATGTGTACAACACCACTCAAAAGTTTTGTATCAGCTGTTATATTTATGACTTTTCCTTCAATAATGGTTATTTCAATAGATATTTAAGAGTATAATTTAAACACCAAATGTCCCCCCCAGATCCTCAATAAACATTTTATGCCTTTTATGAAGTTTGAAGAATAGCTTTGCTAAAGCAAAAAGTTGCCTGTTAATTCCACCTTGCTGAAGGCATTTTTGTTCACTTGACGCTGAAACAGAAACCTGTTCTTAGTTATATTTGCACACATTTTAAGATAAGTATTCAGTTTTTTCCCCATTTTTTTAACCAGTGACTGCTGATTTGTTCTTTTCATATTCAACTGTTGCTCAGAGGGATTTTTTTTCATATTTGCATCTTTCTTTTGTCAGTCTGGTTGAACCATTGTTTTGATCTCATGTACAAAATAAACCCTTCATACAAAATACCATTTATTTTTAAAGAGGATTTTCTGTGGAAACCTATTCAAAAATATAGAGTAGATCCCTCAGACACCTGACTGGAGCCAAGCTTTTGTGGCAGGAGATTTCAAACTTTTGAATAATAGTTTATGGAAGAACTCTGACCAGATGCTGTATGAGCTGTAAATATTGACACGCTGTGCTGCAATAGTTAATCCGGGAGCAACTGAGGTCGGTCCAGGAGTCCAGTAAGATTAAATCTACACCTTTCTTTTGTGTTTTTAGTAAATAATGCCACAACCAGTGTTTACTATGAAATATTTTGTCATTTCAGAGCACAACTGGCAGGTTTCACCACGCTGTCAGGCACCTGCGAGGCCAGCTGGACCGAGCTGTGTCTCGCATCAGGACCCTTGAAGCCGAGCTGAAACAGGGGAAGAGCAAAACAACTGAAGTTAACGGATCAGAAGATTGGGCCCCTGTAAGTATTCAATTTGTTCTTTTTAGATGAATATACAAGTAGCGTAACATTTTGGGGAAGTTTGTTTATTTGGTTTCTTGCCAGCCAGTTAGCATAAAGACTGGAAACAGACAGCCTGTCTCCATCCAAAGGTCTGCACGATATGACTGAAATATGCAACTTGATCTCACAGAAATACCGGACATGACCACAACCCAACATCACATTACCGGGCAGCTACTACTGGGTTGGGTTTAGAAATAGATTCTTTATGGTTATAGTAAAAAATAATTACGTTTGTTAAGTACAGGATGGAAGCCTATTGTAAAGTGGCTGTGAGTCCGTCATGTAAACTGACGTTAACATGTAAAGGACGCAAGTTTGTAAAGTCAGTGTTGACTTTAAGTTTTACACGGGTAACAAACAGCTGGCTCCTTAATAAAACTAGGATTTCTCTGCAGTTGAAAGACATAAATACTTTTGAAATTGGTGCTGCATGACCACAGGAAGCAGAGAAAATTGAGGCTTTACTCAAAAAGTCCTAAAAAACAACTACTACAACTACAACTACCAGAATGCACTGCACCACACCAGACCAATAGATGTGCTCCCGCTGGTGGGTGATTTATGTGTGATCAGTAAGCTAAAACATGTTTGTGAAAACAATGTCGGCAAGAAAAAGGCAACCCAGTCACAGAATCTTGTTTTGTATTTTATCAGCACTGCCTAAATGTACCATTTGATCTCAGTTGTTTTTGGCCTCCATTTTTCACTGTGCAGGAAGCAGTATGATGCCCACTTCCTGTTTACAATCTCTCAATATTAAGCAATTGAGAAATAGGCAATGAAGTAACATAATCTTGATTTATATTTGATCAGCACTGTTTAATTTTACCGTTTAATCGGATTTTGGCCAGAGTTTGAGACACAGGGATGCAGGTCTGTCTCTTGATCTGCTTCTATACTTTTTATATCCGCGGCGGCGGCATGGATGGCGGGCAATGCGAAAATGCGAAAGTACAGCATTTAGATTAAACACCGGCCCGAGATCCAGCAAAACTCCGCCAGATGACACAAACTGATGCAAAACACGTCAGCTGGTGGCGTTTTGCATCAGTTTGTGTCATCTGGCAGAGTTTCGCCGTGGGGGGAGGAGGGATGGTTAAATAGAGGGAAGTTTACCACGTTTCATTCACACATAACACCTACATTGTTTTGATACAAAGCTAAACTGAAAGTTTCCCTTTAAGTGTACTCAGTTTTGTGCTTTTTTTCAGTATACTGCTAAAATAATTTCATATTGCTAGTTAAATTTTAAAAAACTTGAAACCACTCCGACATAAAATTATAATAAAAACACATGTAGTTCTAAGTATATGAAAAATAGGGAAAAACAAATGTATAAACTCAACTATAATCTGAAAACGAAGTTGTGATGCAACCCGCACAAAGATGATTGCTTCCCAAACTCGTTTCTTTTACCCAAGAAAAAACTTTTTTTTTTATACACAGCACAGCATCATACAGCAGCTCCTGCGTCACACGTCCAAACAGCACACTGTGAATGTTGGCTGAGCACAAACACAGCGTTATGAAAGGAATGGAGGGAGGGTGCACTGTGTTGTCTGTTGAAGGGTGTGTCAGCGTTTCCTCTTTTACAGGTGCAGATAAAGACACACACACACACACACACACACACACACACACACACACACTCACGCGGCCTCTCTCTGGAATCCTCCCTGACCGGTGGAGTTTGCCCCGGGCTCAGTAGTCTTATGACAGAGAATATCATTACAAAGCGTCCCAGCTGCTTTGTAGAGTTCACATGACCTGATCTCAGCTCGTCATGTGAACACACAGAGTTTAATATCAGTAAGAGTTAATGTGAAGTACGTAGCAGCAGGTTTAAACATTAGAAGTGTTCAGTACATGTTCGAACGTATCCGCTCTGGTTTGATTTATAACTTTACTTCCTCATTAAAAACACATTAAAAGACTGTGAAAGCCACAGAAACAAGAATAACCCGATAGCTGTTGTATATTACAGCCTGCTGAGCTATTAACTTTATGTAAAGGTTACTAAACATGATAAAACATTGGTTTAAAAGAAAAGATTAGTAAAAAAAGTTTTTAACAAAGCAGGACAGCTAATAACCGACTGAACATACTGCTGAGTTAAAGACTGCCTGAATGGTGATGTGTGCACTGAAATTCATTTAAACAGTGATGTGACTGCTTTTCTTTTGGGGGAAAAATGATAAAGAGATATTCAGGTGTAGACCAAGCCAATCATAGAGCAGACGCGCCTCTGAAGCCGGCGTTCTTCAGACTGAGAGAGACTCCAGAGGATTTAGAGACTAAAAACCAGACGTATTTGCTTAGGGTGTTGCCGTTGATTCCAAAGAAGGTTATTACAAAGTTATGGAGAAATATCAAATAAAGCCACCGACTGTCCAACTCAAGCCTGCAGGAAAGGTGCTGGGCTGGTGGAATTAAACCAGTCATGTGATGCTTTGGGGCCCAAAAAGACCTTTTCCCCACAGACGTACACTGTGAGAGAGACGTCTGTAAATCAGTGAAGACATTTTTTTTTGTTATGTCTCCACCGATTTAAGCAATTTTTAACGCAATAATACCAAACATTTGGTGGTTTCAGGCTCTTAAATGGGAGAATTTGCTGCTTTTTTGATCTTATGTCACAATCCTACTGTAAAAAAAAAGAAAACTAGGTAGAGACTGCACCCGTTTTGTAAAAACATACTTAATAAATAATGTCAACTTGCTTCCTTGAAACATGGACAACGCCACTCTGTTATTACAGCCCACACCAAGCGGTTCTCGTTCTAGTCGAAGGTGGAATTGCAGCTTGAATGACAGAAATAAAGTGCTATTTTTTTCTTTCGTAGCAGTTAAAAACCTATGACATTACAAAGCCGATTTTTCAGCCTGTTTATTTGAATTTTTTGCAAAGTCTGCACCAATATATAGGTCTGTGTTCTGCACAAGGTTGTAGCATGCACGTTCCCTGAGGCCTGCATGTAGCTGTGGTGCATACTTTCGGGTGTGGACAGGTATTTGCAACATATTTGGTTTTGTTGGACAAAATACGACATTTGATGATCCCCTGAAAGGCATTTTTCTCTGTTTTCATCATATGTAGCACCTAAACCCAGACCTTAGGATCTGGATTATACTTCACTCAGCCATACTCTAGAGTCATTTCATAAACACTTTTTGAAGGAAACCATTGTCATTTGTTCTCCTCTTTCCTCCAGTTGCTCCGGGAGGAGGGTGGCAGCTCCCTGCTGCAGGGCCTCGGTCACTCCCTGCACAGCCGGGAGCGTCTGATCCAGGTGGGTGAGGCGATGAGGGGAGACAGGACTCAGTCATGCACACAGCAGAGGGATCTTCTGCTGCTGCTGCTGAAGCTGCGGCTCAAAGCTCACAGGAATGTTGTTTGTCTTTGAAGTCGCTGTACGGCCTTAAAGCGGCAGCGCCAAAACGGCTTTGTCTGTTGCCCGCATTGTAGCAGTGACACTGAAGTATGTTTTCTCAAGCTTTGATCACGAATGCTTCTATTTTTAGCTGCTTGTTAGGTTGATGATTTACAGCAAGGATTTTATTGGGCTGTTGCACTCTTTGTTAGTCACTCTGGATTAACGTAATCACTAAATGGCAAAAGCAAACCGGACTGTCCTATCAGAAAGAGGACAGACAACTTTATCTAAAACAGAGTGCTTGAATGAATTACACCCTTTAAAAGATTTTCAATAAGTGGCTTTTAAACAAAGTCCCTGCTACACTTTTCCCCGTGATTTTATATTATGTTACACTAGACACTTGTTTTATTTGAGAAATAATCTGCTTTATAGAGTCACTCAGGAATGAGTCCTAAAACCCAGAAAAGTGGCAACATTTCAGCGTTCACGGTTCCCTCATCTTGAAGTCAACGGGTTTTTTGAATGGATTTTTGGTTAGATGCCTGAAATAAGGTCTGTGGTTAACACAGTCTGAAGAGACTTTCTCGTTTTTTTTCAATGACATAAATATGCCTCAGTAAATACACCCACTTGCTGGCTCAGAGTCGGAGCCAGCCGGCGGCTCCACACACACCTCCGCACACCTCCTTCGGCGTCAGATCATGTGATTTTGAACAGATTTTGAGTGTCAGGATGAGAAGATAAGTAATGAATGAGGCTGCGTGTTTGATGGAGCTGCAGATTTGGTTCTCATTTGCATCCATATCAGTTTATGTCCAGCCTGCAGTGTGTGGACTGCTGTTGCAGTGGTGTACCAGTTTATACTATAATATGAAAACTGACTGTTATTATATCCTGTAGGTCTTATCTGGTATTGAAAAACAAATGCAGCTGGGCGGCCAATATTACCTTCATTTTAGTGATTGTCAAAGAGGAGAGTTTTTACACATATTTTTAAATGGTTTCATGTTTAAAATTAATAAATTGTTTAACTTAAAGCTTATCATTGTAACAGATCATATTAGTTCTGTAATACTGTGACACTATGACACTGCAATATTTTCTGAGATGGTTATTGAACCGTGAAAGTCGTATATGGTTCCAACTCTATTGTGGGTATTTGGGATAATAGATAAGCCAATATAATATAATATAATAATGATAATAATACATTTTATTTATAGAGCGTTTTTCACAATTCTTAAAGATGCTTTACAGTGGGAAAAAAACAAAGTCAATAATATATAATATAATATAATTTAATAAGTATGATTCTTTGGTGTAAATAACATATTTTGTGTTTTTGTCACCTTAGAATGAGTCATATGTATCTACAGAGGGAGCGGTCCTCCTCCACTGAGTCTGCCATGTTCATGACCATATTTCTACAGTAGCTCAGAAAGAACAAACCAAACAGTGGCTCTATATAGGGCCATTCATGTTTTGCGTCAGCCGCCGTAGTTATCAGCCCCTCTGCAAAAAGCAACGTAAAGAAAAACAAAAACAGATTTATTAAATGTGAAATTGCTTTATTCAGTGTTTTACCAGTTTTAATCACTTAGTCTGTTGGTTTTTTAGAGGAGGAGACCCCGCGGATAATTTTGCTCCCGATAAAAACCTCCTTAACTACAAACACTGACGTAATCCTAACCGGGAGAAGTTTAGGCTGGTTGCTATCTGCACTGCTCCTTTTTAAATCTTTAAATTCACACTGAACATGTGTATTAGATGAGTGTGTTGGCTATATTGATCTAAGCAGACAGATGTTTCCTCTCTTGCAGGAGTGTATGGGTCTGATCAGGAGGCTGTGTGAGGAGGAGGGAGCAGGCACCGAGCTGGCCAACAAGCTGACTGAGAAACTGACGGAGAATCTGAAGGAAACTCTCTCTGTCAACAAGGTCAGAGCTGACGCTGTCCTTTTCCATCCTGATTATTAACATGCTTCATGCTGGGCCTGTTTATGATGGCACATACTACCCGCTCGCTGAAGCGGAGCAGTTATCGGCATGAGCAGACGGGCTTTTGCTGATAGTCACCAGACCCAGTGCTGCTGTCCCTGAAGGCTTTTGTGTTAGCAGTGCAGGTCTTGTGATGGGTATTTGTTTTTCACCTCAGGTCTGCAGGCAGTTTAAACAGTCCAACAGTAGCATGTCAGCAATTTCCTCCAGCTCTGTGGAAAAGTTCTGGCTAAAATTACACAGAAATTATTTTCTTGCAAGGAAGTACTGATTCTAGGCTGTGTCGTCACATGTTTTCATATTTTGGTTGGTGTGCTTGTAAAAAAAAAAAAAATAAGATTGCATTCTGTGTATTAAAAAGGTCTTTCAAACTCTTAAATTTAAGTTAGTGAATGCTGCAGAAACTACAGGTGGGGGAAAAAAATGATACCGTATAATATTGCATTATTTTGCATGGCTATTGTATCAATAAATGGATGCTAAGTAGTGATTTTATGTGATAGAAATGATTAATATTGCTATTACAAATTAAACTTTGGTAGCCGTTTTGGCAGCTATGCCTGCAGCAGTGAAGACGGCGCTGACCCTGGCCTTTTTTTTTACTACTTATATTTCATTTTTGTTATTGATTAATCAGTTCATTGAGTTATCATACAGTTTGTGAAATGTCAGAAAATAGTGAAAAATGTATTGTTACAACTTCCAAAAGTCAAAAGTGATGTCTTCACTTTTGCATTGATAATAAACGGACAAAAGCAGCAAACCTGTGCAAACAGAAAAACTATTTTTTTGCTTAAAAAAAAAATGACTGAGATGATTATTCAGATATCTAAAGAGTTGGTGATACAGGCTCTATCAGTGAATCAGTGTTTCAGCTCTCCAGACGTACTTCAGTCTAATCAGATGTGAATGATCTGCTTTGTGATCTGCAGGCTGCTCTGCAGACTTTGAGCTCGGAAGTGACAGAGAAGGAGAAGAGCATGGAGAAGGAGATCGAGGCGCTGAGGAAGGCTGGGAGAGACCGAGAGAGAGACCTGGACACACTCAACACCGTGCTGCAGTGCAACCAGGATATTATAAACGTACAAACACACACACATTAGAAACCAGGAGTTTAAAACACACACAGACACACACTCTTCCTCAGGCATTGTGTACAGTTGTACTTTGTCCCATGCGCAGTTCACTCTACATGCACTTTTGTTTTGGCTCCAGGAGCTGCGAGTGACTCTGGGAGAGAAGGAGCAACTGCTGAAGGAGTAGAGAAAGAGAGGGAGGTGTGGAGACATCGGGACCGGGCCCTCGCTGCTGTCCTGCAGGAGAAGGAGGCTCTGATCCAGGAGCTGGAGAAATGTCAGAAAGACATGAAGGTGACATATAAGAGTGTAATTTAGGGATTGGGGAGATGACTTTAAACATCATTTAACATCTTCCACCTTCAAAATAAAGCTGCAGAGGGGTTTTTTTTTGGAAGCTGTGACTCTCAACAAGTCATTTTCCTGTTATTTGTCAGGGGTTGGCCGACAGAGGGGGAAAACAGCGCCACCTTGTGTGACGAGGTCACCAAACTCACCACAGCCCTGCAGGAGTACCAGGACATGGTGAAGGTGAGATATTAGCATGTGGAGAGGAGTTGAGAATATTTTTTCTACCTTTTTCACCTGCAACTTCTTGAAAACAAAACACTTTTATAGGTGATTTACACTTTTCACGCTAAAATAATTAGTTGTTTAATCACTCAATCAATAATATGCATTTTCACAATCAAGAAATGTATTTCAGTCATTTTAAAAGCAAAAATAGTGACATTTTACTGATATTTTCTGGATCCACCTTCTCAAGTTTGATTTGCAGCTTTTCTTTAGTTTTTCATTATTTTATTTTTTTTTTCAAACAAAACAAGACCTCTAACGATGTCATACGTTGAACTCCTAGACATTTAAAACCTTTTTTTTATTTTTTTTTTTTTTTACATTTTATAGCTTATAATCAAAAAATAATGCAAAGATCAATAGGGAATTAAAATCGTATTTGCTGGCCTAGTTTTTAGTAGCAAACAAACATACACAGCTCAGTGTAATGGAACAATTGCACCTGGCTGGAAATGAAGTACAGCATAAATTACCAAAAAAAATTAAGAGAAAAATCTATCCCACTTTGTTTTTTTTGTGAGCTGTTGAGGGGTCGGTCAGCAGATTTTATTTCCCTTTGGTGTCTGAAAGTTGGTTGGTTTTGAGAGACTTGGCTTTATGCTCAGCTAAAATAAAGTAAGATAAGATAACTGACACACAGACAACACAGCATCTTTACAACTATTCCTTTTTCTTTTCTCCAGAGTCAACAGGAGAGTCACAGTCCAGACGGTGTCCTCTCTGACGGGTCAGCTCAGAGACACGCGGCGGGAGCTGAGGGAGAAGGAGAAAGACAAGAAGGAGGCCGAGAGAGCCTGGCAGGAGAGCAGAGAGGACCGAGAGAGAGAGCAGAGGAAGCTGAGGGACAGCCTGGACAAGAGAGACAAACTCATCGAGGTAAAGTGCTTCTTACTGTCTCAATATTCGGTGTGTGCATGTTTACAAGGATCAAAGCGGTAGTTTAACATCAAAGTTTGTATCCTCTAGACCAAAGACACATATTAACTCCGCGATCGATTCATTAAAAAACGTCAAAAAGCAGCATTGTAGCACCAGTTCCTCATAGCATCAGAAGGGAGAATAAATAAAAAGGTGCAAGAATTCAAAAGGTACAAACATTAGTACATACAAAGAAATTAATACTAAATAAACATACATAAATGAAATGAGAGGAAATTATGATTTAATGTCTTTAGAGCTATAATGATTGGTCAAAAAAACTGATGAGTCGAACAAACGACCCTTATTTGTAGCCCTTTTTATTTTTTTAATTAACATATTTTATTATTTTCTTATAATATATTATTATGTTATTATAAAAATGTATTATTATTTATTCATTTTTGAATTAATGTATTTTTTACAATAAAACTGTGAAACAATCCCCAACACTAGCTCCAGGTTTTCAGATCTTTCAGATTGTGTATGATTTTTGTTTTTCTCAAAGTTATACCAAGAGAAATATGCAGTAGAAAACACAGAGATTTTAGCAACAGCCTCCTTAGATAATAATGCAATACAGCCACAGGTTGTGCTTTTATTAGAGTAAATTGGTTATTCCAAAAAAATGTAGAGAATTACTAAACTATCTCCAACTTAAAAACAAATGGATTAAAAAAGAGTAAAGTGCAGCACTTGCAGGAGGGAAAAGTTGGGGATAAAAAAAGAACAATTAACAGAGTTTGCTAACAGTAGTATTGCCAAAAATATCGATTCATTGCTACATATTTATTCTGAATATTTGAAGCGGTTTTAATAGACACTTGATACACCAGTACCAGCTGCATTTTCCCACTCTCTTATTTTAATGTTTACTTACAGTCACTCTGCTGATCTCTCTCATTGTCATGTTCTAGTCTTGTTATATTCATTTTTCAAATAAAAATTGAAATTTAATGCCCATGATATCTGTTTTTCCCTGTTTTATCAGAAATTGCATTAAATATTGCTATTTTTGAAAATTCCAGTATAGTGTCAATGCTTCTTTAAAGTATTCTGTGTGAAATTTGTGCGATAATTTTAGCTTCATTATGAATACTTGACTGTCATCTTTTCTTTTTTTTCTGCGTAGCAAATCCTGCTGGATGCTGAGGAGCGGGACCATCTGTTTGGCGAGCTGCAGCAGAATCTGCAGAACAAACGTGAACCTCTGACCGCCTTCAAACACACGCTGTGATGGAGGACGACTGCTGTACTGACAACATGCAAACTAACTGCACAGACGGAAGATTATTTTTGCACTTTCTGCAGCACCTTTTTGCCTCTTCGGCATATTTATGGTGGTGTACATTAAGTCTATTTATATTTTTCATTTGCAGATCTGCTTTTATTTGCTAATTTTACATGATCATGACTGAGCTCTCTGAAGTGAATCGGTAATTTCAGACTTAAGAGAGTCGGACAGTCTGATTTTTCTTGTGAGGTTTAGCCTCTTATAGCTGGATGTTTAGTACTTAATTTAAAAATGACCAGATTATTGTATTTAGTTAATTTTTTGATGTCATGGGTCTAATGGTCAGGCAGTGATTAGATTCTGTTTCATTCAGTGTGATTGCTGATACAAACACTTGTGAAAGGTAAGATTTAGTGGATCTGAGTAACATTTATTATGCCTTTTGGGCCAGGAGCGGGTACGATATGTGAAATCTGAATTTATCAGTTTCTGTTTTATGAAGCTCTTTGTCTTCATTTTGTTTGTCTTCTCACTTCAGCGGTACAGAACAGTCAGTTTTTGTTTACAGTGCCATTTTCGCGCTCGTGGAGGGAAACACTAAGGACCAAAATAATATTTATAACTGCTTTCATTTTCTGCATTTATGCATCTTTTTGTTTTTCCAAAGTATTCTCAATTATCTTCAGTGTTTACATGCTTTATATTCTTATTCTGGGACTTATTACTGGAGACTTTTTCTTTCTTTTAGCTCAAGAGAATTAAACACTCTGATCCAAATAACAACAGATGCTGTATTCCTTAATTACCATGCATACTTGGTGATTGCGCTGGTTGTGGGAGTTTTCCCCTCAGTCTTAATTTCCATCACAAAATGCTCTTTAAACAATATTTTAAATGTTAGTTAACTTAAAAACGCAAGACTTCTTGGATAGTCTAAGGATAATTTAGGCTTATGCATGGAAGAATTACTAAGCAAAGCCAGTCAAAGAGACTAATAGTGACTACAAATAAAATGCAAAGGAACTGCAAAGAGAGACAAAAAAGTCCCCCAAAAAATTCGCTCACATATGCACTTGTCTTAAATATTTTGATCTCAAGGACATTTGGATTTGCTTTGTTTAAGGATAGAAGCAACATCACTTTGCCAATTTTTGTATATTTTTTGCACAGCAATATGGAAAATCTTTAAGGAGTTCATGTACAGAAACATGCACACAGTGGTTCTAAAACGTCCATAAAATTCAGTAAAAATCCCACACATCTTTCAAAAAAACATAAAGAGAAAGCGACAAGCAAGTCACAAAAAAATAGCCCCAAAACTGGCAAGAAATAAAAACAAAGTTACAAGTAAATTATGTGTAAATAATCAAAACATCAAGAAATACATTAAAAAATTTAAAAAAAAAAAAAAAAAAAAAGACCAAGAAAATGACCTTACAAAAATGCTTATCTATCAGTCTGTCTGTCTTATTTATTTCTGTGCCATAATAATACACAATTAAAATAGATTGATGAACATTTTTCACTATTTTTAATAGCCTAATATATAGGTTTCCCAGCTAATTGTCAGGCCATTTCCTTGTCACCTTTTTACTATTTTTTGGCAACATTGTGGGACACGCTGTGCTAAAATAAGCTAAAAAGTTTAGCTGTTTAAAGCAGCAGTAGTGTAAAAGTCGGTGTTGAATGACATGACTTCTCCTCACTGTCCAATCACCAAATAGCTTTGAGTTTCCAGTTACTTGAGGAAGTGTTGCTATGGAGCTCAAACTTCAACACCTCGCACTAAGTTTTCACTGCGGCTGCCTCACAGTGGACACACTTTAGTAATCAGAGGGCTTAATTAGGCTGAGAGGGGACAGCTGATGGTAAACTCTCCTCAGGAGGACGGTGGAGGGATGCAGGTCCACTCGGTGCCCCTCGGATCTGTCACTATTGGACCGCAGTCTTGGCGCGATGGGACGGTCCGCTCCATCCGGCGGGCGGAGCGCCTGGTGCGGCAGACACGGGCAGGGCAGCCCGGGACCCGCAGCCGGCCCCGGAGCTGCAGCGCCAGTGTTACCCCCGAGAAGCGCGCAGACTGCGCAGCGGAAACAAGCGATAAGATCACAGGAGAGGAATGCGGAGAGAGTCGTGACTGCATCTGCAAAAATAAGATGTCGAGGCCCCAAACTACAGGAGCCATGGTGAGAAAACACAGCCAGCAGACACACAGGCGACCTGACACTCACAGCATGTAGCACAAGCAAACATCTGCAGATTTTTCCTAGTTACAGTGATTTTCTGTGTACCAAAGAGCATCTGTCATAAAAAAAACATATGAAACCTGTATCAACATCAGTTGTCTTGTACTGCATTCAGGCACATTTCTGGAAAATAAGTCTGTTTTGGAGAGAACGAGATCTCTGTGGAACCTGTTCTAGCAGCCTATCTCCAATATACCAAACAGCATTGAAGAAACACTGATTTGTAACTTAAACTGCTTTATTCAGTATTTTTACTGGTATAAGTCACCTGGTCTGTTTGTTTTAGAGAGGAGTAGACCTCTGTGGATAATTCAGCTCCTGTTAAAAACCTGAACAATTTACATTGAAGAAATT
Organism: Plectropomus leopardus; assembly: GCF_008729295.1. Taxonomy (NCBI): domain Eukaryota; kingdom Metazoa; phylum Chordata; class Actinopteri; order Perciformes; family Serranidae; genus Plectropomus; species Plectropomus leopardus. The sequence goes on along the minus strand of NC_056469.1, from coordinate 28,983,155 downwards.
CTAACCAGGAGAAGTTTCGTCTAATCTGCGATCCTCACCATTAGATACCAATAAATCCCTATAAATCCTACACATTGCACCTTTAAAGTTTTCATGTTACAGGGTTTGCCTCTGAGATGTAATAGAACAGATGTAATAGAAAACAAACAAAAAAGGGAAATACTTAGGCTAAGTAGTAGTACTTCAAAATTGTACTTAACCCTGCATTCAGACGCCTTTCAGGTATTAATGTATTTTAACCTTTGAACTCTGAGAAAAGTGGTTTCATTTGTTTTATAATCATGGTAAAAAATGGCAAGAAATTATCTTTAAAAAAAGCGAAAAGAAAATGTCCAAATGTCCAGAAAATTTTGTTTATCATAATATTGTTGTTCTATATAAATACTATTATTTGTAAGCACTTATTTTTTATTGTTTGTTTTTATGTTTTACTTGACCTTTTTATTTTGATTTTTACCAGTTTTCAGGTAATTTTCTTGTACTTTTCTATTGATTACTTAATATTTTAGGATAGTTTTCTCCTTAGTTGCTCATTGCCTTACTCCTATGTTTTTGAAGAAATCAAGCCAATTTGCTCAGGTTTCAAGGGGTTAAGCTCAGTATTTGAGTCAATGTACTTGGTAACTGTTCGTCACTGACTCACACATTTAAAAAATGCATTCTTTCTTTCCTCTGAAGTTTGCCAGTGGCTCCCAGAGGACGTCTGTGGCCCCGTTCCCGCCTACCAGCTTGCGTGAGCAGTGTGCCGGGGCCAGTATTGCCGTGGCCGGTGAGTACATGCGGAGGGTGCGGGAGGTGGAGGGTCAGCTGCGCAGGCAGGCCGGCAGGGTGGCCCAGGAGGGCATCAAGCTGGAGAGGGAGAGGGGTCACCTGGAGAGGACGCTGCGCAGCCTCAGGACCGATTTGACGGTGAACAGGCGGAGCTCAGAGGAGAGGTCCAGGAGGCCATCCACTGCTGAGACTGTAAGTTTACTCTCATCTCTTTGCGCGTCAAAACTTTTCCTTGACTTTTGAAGGTGCCATAATATATATTTTTTATAATCTTGCCGGACTTGCATGCAGTTTTTTTAAACTAATCCAATTCAAACTCTAGTCTTAAACATAATTTCAGCTAGTAAACAGATGAAAATAAAACTTACATGATGATAAACAAAACGTTGTCACACACTGAAGCATGTAAGAGCTGCGTAATGTCAACAGCTATGCCTTTATGTTTTAAAACGTGGAAGATTATGTCAAAAGTTTACTTTATTTCATTGCACAAAATTCCATGACCCTTTCAAAACTTTCAATGATTCTTACTTTAGCAGGACTGGAAAATGTGATTATGAAATATTTTCTTCTGTACAATATTTTCAAAATATATAATCATAATGATGGCAAAGTATTCTGTATATTTTTCTATTTTTTTTTTTTTTTTTTTATAATATCTAATTATTCCCCCAGCTAATTATCAGGTCTTTTTTTTCACCTTTAACTTCTTTTTCTTTTTGCAAATTATGGGACATTTCTTGCCAAGTTGCTCATTACGTTTTATTTATTTATTTTTTTTAAAGAAATCAGACCAAATTCTCAGTTTCGGAGATGTAAATGGCTATGAAAGGCGTCTGAAAACTGATGTTGATCCAGGTGTTGAAGGGTTAATACGCTCATCTTAGACAAAATACTGCTCGTATGACATAACTTTTAAATCCCTAGTCGTGAAATCTGTTACCGGTTGTGGTGTAAGTGATACACCGGGCAGGTTAATTCATCAAGTTTTGTACTGCGAAGTTCATTTGTTAGATGAAGCAGAGATGCGTTTGCTGACAGCTGTGTTCTGTTGCAGCAGAGAGACGGTGCCGATTACCTGTTGTTGTGTGAGAGGAGAGAGCTGGCCCAGTTGAAACAGGATCTGGAGGGAGCGCTGAGAAACACACTGACCCAGCTACAGGTGATTTATGTTACTGTCCTGTTCCTCATCGGTTGACTCATTTTCCTTTCACCCCCCCCCCCGTCTTTTTCACTTGCCCCTCCATGTGATTTACTGGCATGAGTGATGGAAGAAAAACAACACTGCCAAAGCCTTCACGCACAGATAACCTCCACCATTAAGTTTCCAGTTCTGAACAGAGATCACATTATACAAATGGAAAAAAAATCACGTAACATTACTACTTCTGCAAACTTGCCAATACCTATTATGATAATGTCTTTAATTCTCAGAATAAAGCCCATTTTACCAAAAAACAGCTCCACAAACAACATAAAAAATACAAGATGAACAGTTAAAATAACCTAAAAAAACAAGGGAACTTGGAATCATTTTTTTTACCTGGTTAGCCAAACACATACGGACAAAACACTGCAACTGACCTATAGACTTCCCACAGTTTAACCCTTTAAAACCTGGATCTCTCACAAGCTGTTTCACCCTTTAAAACCTGAACAAACAGGTTTGATATTTTTTGTAAACATGGGGAATAAAAGCAATTACCAACTTGGCAAGAAATATCCCCAAAAATATCAAGAAATTAGTAAAAGGTGACAAACACATTACCTAAAAAATAGTTTATTAGAAGGTTATGCAAAAAACAGAAAAATTACCTGAAAACTATATTTATAATAATAATAATTTCAGATATTTAACATTAAATACCAGAAAAAATATGATAAAACCTAAATAAATATGTATATAATTTTCAGCACTTTGGGTGATTTTCTTGTTTGTTTTACTTTTTTTTAAAACCATTTTCTTGCTTATTTTCAGGTAATTTTCATGTAACTTTTTTTTTTACTTAGTTTTTCAAATTTTTGAGCTACTTCTTGTTAAATGGAAATCAAACCAATTTGCTCAGGTTTCAAAGGGTTAAGGATCATAATCTAACAATAAGGTAATCAGTATTAAAACTAGAGCTGAAACAGTTAGTCAAATAATTAATGGCTGTCAACTTGGAAGAATCATTGAGAATGACTGCAACTATTGTGAAGATTGATTTATTAATTTGACTTCTACGTGATAGTGAATTTAACCAGTGTGGGTTTCAGATAAGAAACTGTCAGTGGATTAATAAAATCAATAATGTGAATAATTGTAAGTTGCAGCCCTCATGTGTCTTTCTCATGTCTCTCTAGGCTCTTGGTCAGAGCAGCAGACAGCTGCTGGACTGCGCCAGTGAGCGAGCTCGCGTCCTGGAGCTGCTGCCTCACAGCGGCTTCACTGGAGGACACGGCAGCGCTGCACAGACCCTCAACAAAACAGACCCCGTCAGCCCCTTTACACCAGGTACACTCCAGACAGGAAGTGACGCAGAATGTCAAGGAGAAAGGACAAAAGACGGAGCTTCATTTTACGCACATCCCCAGCAAACTGCATTATTGAAAAAGTAGCACAGATATACCACAAATATATTTAAATTAATCGTAATTGTATCTTTGTCAAGGTCAAAGTTGATTTTGTTTTACTTTTTCAAAATGCATATATATATATATATATATATGTTAATGAAGTAAAATAGTCGATCCAATATGGATCTGGAATATGGACCTCAATTACTTGCCTCTTTGCAGAATGCAAACAGGTTTTGGATTCGTCCACTTCGACCGTCAACCAGTCGCAGCTGCTGCGGGAAAACGTCAGACAGATGCTGGCCAACGCCATCGCCAGGCAGAAAGCTGCTCACCTTGCCGTCAATGATGGCCTGGTGAAGAAAATCGCAGAGACGATGAGTCTGCAGGTAGACACAAATAACAAGAACATGTTAAAAAAACTTTGCATGCAATCCAGAAATAGTCTGGCATCATTTAGATATTAGAATAATAAAAAAAACGTTTTTTTATTTTATTGTCATTTGCAGCAAAACCTGACTTTGATGTCTGCAGCCACCAGGCAGGCCATGTTTCGCAAGCAGAGGGAAATTAACTGTATTCGTCACAGCCACGACCGACTGCAGGTTAGTTAATTTGACTGTGGAGCAGGTTCAGTGAATTTATTTAAGGTTCGGAGAAAAAGTGCACAAAATGTGTCCGTGTTGTCCTGTGTTGCAGGGTCCAGAGCACAGCGGAGACATACTGTCCAGAGAGAAACTCAACAGGCCGATGGTGCAGGTTTATCACAGACACCCGGGGACACAGCTGCCCGAGGCTGCTCATCTCATACAGGTGTTTACTGCCATTTCATGTTAACTCATACATTATTGAGACGGAAATTTGGCGTCCATCCTCTTCCTCTCACTTCAGAAAAAAAGGATACTGAGTTGTAGCTAATGGCTTTATTAATTCTTAATAAATCAATTATTAATGCTTTATAGATGAGCTATGAAAGCATTTTATGCAACAGTATTAGACCTGAGTGTATTAATATGTAATATTTTTGTCCAAATAACATCGATATTGCAACGATATTGTATGGTTGATGTAGTTGGTGCTTTCACAAAGTATTTACACAATGAGATTTGAGTGAGTGCAACGAGCAAAAACAAAAAGAGCTCAATAAACAAATACTCAAGCCACTTAAACTTAAATATCACACGTTCAAAAGAGTAGGACGAAGTACACACTTATTTATTCTTACCCCCTGTATATACATCCCCGTTCTATATAAAGGACTTCCCAAATTTTATAAGCAAGCCAGTAAAATATAAAATTCTATCCCAGTTTTATATACAATCTAATTCAATATGAGCAGCTACCCCTTTTTTAAATGACAAAATAATAACTAAGAGGGTGGAAACAAATAAACGAGCAGCTAAAGCAGTCTGGCAAGTTCAGAAAACTGCACCACTTTTCTGTAATATCACCTTTTAAATCTGTAAAAGACTACACTTGATATATTAATTTTTTTATAATTATATAACTGAATACAACCCCAGTTCCAAAAAAGTTGGGACACTGTGTAAAACGTAATGAAAAACCGACCTTTATTCAACTGAATACAGTACAAAGACGAGTTATTTATTGTTAAAACTAAAAGAATATTCTTTTTTTCTGTTAAATATACACTCATTCTAAATGTGATGCATGTAACATGTTCCAAAAAAGTTGGGACAAGGGTTGTGTCACATTACCTTTTTTTTTATTTATTTTTTTTTAAACAACACTCAGTAAGCATTTGGTAACTGCTGACAATTTTTTTCATATTTGTGCTTGATTTAAGACTTAAGTTGCTCAACAGTCCAGGGTCTCCATTGTGGAATTTTGGGCTTAATAATGCGCCACACATTTTCAGATCTGGACTTCATGCAGGCCAATCTGGTACCTGCACTCTTCTACTGCAAAGCCACACTTGTTGGAACGCGTGTACAATGTGTCTCATTGTCTCGCTGGCATGAGCAAAGACGTCCTCTGGATGGCAGCAAACTACTCATGAACCCGTTTGTACCTTTGAGGATTCAGGTGTTTTCACAGACGTAGATTATCTTTGACGCCATTGACACTAACAAACGTCTACACCATCACAGACGCTGGCTTTTTAACTTTGTGCTGGTAACAAACTGGATGATCCTTTTCCTCTTCAGCTCAAGGACACAATGTGAATGTTTCCAAAAACAATTTGAAATGTGACTCATCAGACCAGAGCAAACTTTCCACTGTGTGTGGTCAGTTCATTTCAGATGAGGCCGGGCTCAGAGGAGTCAGCGGTGTTTCTGCATGTTGATGATGCGGCTTTTACTTTGCATGGTAGAGTCTAAACGTGCACCTGTAGACGCAACAATGAACTGTGTATTTTTTTTTTTATAAAATCATGTTGATTTTAATGCAGTGTTGGCTGAAGGGTCAAAGATGTTGGTTTTCAGTTTCGCCTCCTATCTGTAGAGATATCTCTGGATTTTCAGAATCTTTTTATGATATTTCAGATGGTGAAATTCCTAAAATATATAAAAATAAAACACAGTTTTTCGCAAAGAAAGCGATCCTTGCTGGTGAACAGTTGAGCCTTTTAACGATGTTCCTTTCATACCCATTCATGATACTAAATCTGTTAAGATGACCTTGTTTACCTGTGAAAAATTCCAAATGTGTTTTTATTGGGTATTTTACAACAGTCTTATGTTACCTCTGTCACAACATTTCAGCAGGCATCAAATTCAGAATGACTTTATCAGTTTGAATATTAAATATCTCGCCTTTGTACTGTATTAAATTAAATATAGGCCAAAAAGTTTTTTATACACATTTTACACAACGTCCCAATATTTTTGGAACCGGGGCTGTATTTCAAAGGGGTCACATTACTAAAAAAAGAAGTTTGAAACCATATTAGAGGCTGCAGATAACCAGGAGACTCATAAACACACACTGACCTAAAAATAGGGAAAAGCAGCAAACAAGCACATTGTGGGATACAGAGTCATCCCTCCTCTATATCGTTAAACTTTTGTTTGAAGTTGTCTTCCATATAATAGGATCTTCTCTTCTTACGTGTGAAAATGAACACACCAGGATCTCGTCATATTCAAATATGCTGACAGATGTTCACACCATATTAAAAACAGCATTTAGTGGTTTAACACTTACCTCCCTTTTTGTTGCCTGCTAAGTGTCTCAAACCAACCAAACCAGGCTGAACGTGTTTCCTGTTTGTCTCTCAGGGCAGCGCGGTGCTCAGGCGATGTCTCATGTCCTCTGAGGGTGAGCTGGCGAGGTTGCAGCGTGCCTGTTTGCAGCTGCTGGACGACCAGCAGAGCAAGAGAGCAGCAGCTCAGGTAGACGCAGCTGTTATCCGGATGAGGCGACAGCAGGTCGACAAGCGAGCCGTGCCCTCTGTCATCCAGCAGGAGGCGCTGCAGAGGCCGACTCCCCTTATCTTGAGCTCAGTAGGGCTGCAGCAGGCATGCAAGTAGAGAGAGATGATGGCTTTAAATGTGTTGCCAGTAATAGGAAGCAGCCATGTGCAAAATGTACTGGCTCAACATTAATAAGATATGATAAAAGCAACTGTATCTGGCCAAATGTATATGGACACCCCGGTCATATATTCTTGTGTACCTTGTTGCAAATTTCCCTGCTGTGGGTAAAGGAGAAAGGAAACCAGGTTTTGGAACAAAATTACATATGAGTTGAATGCTCAGGTGTCCACATACTTTTGGCCACATGGTGTTGTTCCTTCAGTGAGCTGAACTTATGGAGTTAGTATATTCTCTCATTTCCCTTTTAGCAGTGACATTTCAAACCCTGAAATTTAATTAAAGTTTAAAAAAGTAACAAGTCAGAAAACTATGCGTGAGACTTGTCTGTTAAAAACAAAATTGTCAAGTAACCTTTAAATATCCAGGATTTGGAGGCATCTATGAGCAGAAATGGTATACAATATTCATTGAAATATGTTTTTATTTGTGTATAATCACTTTTTACCACTTTAAATGGCCTGTATTTGTACGTGACAGACACATTTTCTTTGTGCAGTAGATCCCAGCCACCTGTTGTTAAAAGAAATGCCAAGATTTTATTTGCTGTAACCATTTCATCGTGCTCTAATGTGGTTATCTTTACTGCAATAAAACATGACCCGGATAGGAACAATGGTCTTCTTTATAGCTGCAACACAGAAACATAAAAAAAAGAGATGGAGTTGTGGCTAATGTGATTATCTTATCTAACAAGATTATCACATTTCTCATTGAAAATCATTTAATTACTTATTAAATTATGTTTCAGAGTTTATTTTAAGATATTGCTGCCTTTTTTTGTGAACCAAACAGCTTAAAGAATTTAACTTCTTTCCAGTAAGTTAAAATCTGTCCACCTCCTGCTCAGATTTCTAGTCATGGGACTGCAGGTCACTTGACAGTCCTCCTACCAAACCTAACGTCTTCCATTAAGAAATAAGACATGATTTAATAAACCTGTCCTGTTTTACCTAAGTTCATGTCATATGTCTGGCCATTCTGTAAAAAATACATCACATATGTGGACATTTTCCACAGATTTTACCCTAAACCAGAGTGCAGTTTCCCCACAAAGGCCTATTGATTCTCTTTCATCTGAATGGGGCTATTCTGTGCGGCCAGTGAGCGCAGGCAGTAATGTAAAGTCATCACTGTCACCGGGAAGCTAACAGCCTAACTGAATTATAAGTTTGTGGGTGTGGAGATTCCTGGAGTAAATTAACAGAATATCAAGACAAACCAGAAGAGATTTATCTTCAGATCTGTGCAGCTGGGCCAGCTGAGGAAGCTGAGAAAGCCCAAATAGCGCTGACTCATAAAGACTTCAGCAGGTTTCTTGAGTTCAAGATGAAGACTTCTGGTTTGTTCTAGTGCAAAACAAGAAAGAGACGACGTTAAGAATCGAGCTGCGAGAATATTTCCTCCCTGCCAGACAGAAACAGTCAGTGATGTCGAAGCTGGTTTGCCCTCTGCTTCTCCTTTGTTTACTTCCAGCTGTGGGTAAGTAAACAAAACATGTGTTTGTGCGGATTAATGTACAAAAAAAGCACGTCACCGCCAACAGAAATACTTGCTTTAGTAGCAATATCTAACTGAAGAGCTGCCACTAACGCTTATTTTTTATCATTGATTAATTTGCCAAGCATCTTCTCAATCAATTTATTACCCATGAGGTCTGATAAATGTTAGAAAATAATGTTAATGGAGCATCACAGTTTCCCAAAGTCCAATGTGATGTCTTGAAATGTCTTTTTTTTACTGACTTTAAGTTGAACACCCAAAGATATTGATATATAACGGTTTGAAACCTGAGCAAATTTCAGTGATTTCTCTTAAAAATATGGTAAGAAGGCAATAAGCAACTTAAGAAAAAATTAGTTTTTTTTTTTTTTTTTTTTAAAAGTACCAAAAAACAAGGAAATGACATGACAAAAAAGGTGCTTAAAAATATAATTCTGTAAAATAAATGAATAATTATGATAATTATAGATATAGGTTTTTGGACATTTTTACTTAGCTTTTAAAAAAAATAATCTTCCAAATCTACTAATTTCTTGCAATTTGCAAAGCAGGTCTTGCCAAGTTGCTAATAATGTTATTTTTTAGCTATTTTTTAAGCCAGCAAAATGTTAATGCTTGTATATAATGGCCATTCCCTTTGTCAATGATGTCTCAAAAGTTGTTGCAGAAATGTTTGGAGTCGATAGCATTTTCGATCATGTTTGGTGTTGTTTTGTGCTGAATTTAAGCATTTTTATCACTCACATACCACATTAAGATGCCAAGTCCCAGAGGAACACCATAGAAAAAGCCTTGCTAACAGTTATCCAAGTATTTTTGAGCTAGCACATTAACACTTGTCTATTTTCAAAAACCTCTGTCCTTTTCATCCTGTTTCGAGCCACAGTCACAATGTCACTGGTGCTCCTCTGCAAAACTGAACTCTTTTAAAGACGTTTTGTGGTTTTAACCAACATACCCGTCCTTCAGTCCCACTCTTCTGTTACACCTGCGTGTTCCCCGCCATCTCACCTCTGGACTGCATCAGATACCCTCTCAAGTGTCCACCCGGGCAGGTCTGTCTGTCCAGCAGAGCTGTGGGCGAGAAAGGTGAGTTCACCTCAAGTAACTGAACAAACTTTAAATAAATCAAAACTGAGAAAAAGAAGTGAGAACGGAAGCACAGAGGGAGATGTGTGGTTTCTTCCGAGAGTGTTTGTGAGTGTGTGTTTCTGACGAAGTCATCATTTTCAGGGGGCTTCCGTGTGGTGTTGTACGAGAAGAGCTGCATCCTGCCCTCCCTGTGTGGAGTCACTGGTGAAAAATACGCCATGGGACTCAACTTCACCTTCACCAATGAATGCTGCAACACACACCTGTGCAACGGAGCTGCAGTACCTGCTACGCCCTTCTGGACCGGCACAATTCTCACTCTCCTTATTTCATACTCACTTTGCTAATAAGAAAAATATGTGGAAGAGAACTAGTTTAACACACATACAGTTGCCTTTTCTGACTTTTTGAAGGGATAGTTCAGTTTTATCTTAAATGGGGTTGTATCCATATTATCCATAGTCAGCGTATTAAATGAAGCAGGTGTCAGTGTGGCGAGGCAGACTGAAGTCGGACACAGAAGTTAAGAAATCTCTTGCTGTGGAGGCGTCTGCAGCAAAATGTATTTTAGCCTCCTCCTCCTCCTCCTCAAAAAAAAAAAAAAAAAATAAAAAAAATATATATATATATATATATATATGTAAAAATCAATGGGTTTGCATGGTCATGGAAGAGTCATGGAATTTCACAATCACATTTTCCAGGCCTGCAAAAGTCATGGAATTAGTAAAAATCATTGAAACTTTTGGAAAAGTAATGGAATTTTGTTGAATGTAATGAAAGTAATCTTCCACGAAAATGTATTTACTGTAGCTGTCGGCGTCACGTTGTGCTTACATGTGTTGTTGTGTAACACTGTTGTGTTTGTTTATTTTCTCCCCGCTCTTTTTATTAATTCCAGCTAGCTGAAATTATGTTTGACTCTAAAATGTCAGAAACGCGAGGCAAGTGGGGCAAGAATTTTTAAATATTTTAGCAATGCACTGCTGTGGAATGTATTTTAGCCACCTAAAAAGTCCCATCTAAAGAAAAAATCACTATCAGGTGGTAAAAATACATTTTGTTGCAGACTCCTCCACAGCAGTACATTGCTTAGCTCCTGTGTTGAACTCAAGTCTGCTTCTCCAAACTGGGGGTGCGCAGACTAAAATCCACTGTATGTAATACACTGACTATGGATGAGTACCTCATACAACCCCACCTAAAAAAAAAAGAACAATCCCTTGAAGGACTCACATAGTACTCAACCTCTTTTTAGAAACTAATCTTTGCCAAACCACTACCGTATACACGTGATACTGAAAAAGAAATTTGTTAATGACACATAAAGACATGCCTTTCAGGTTGCAGAGCAGCTTTTGGAGTGGGGAGCGGAGATGAGTGTGACATGTTCAGCTTGTATTCCCATGATTTAGTAATTATATACAAACTGTCATAAAATAAACTACCTCTAACCACTTATCAGTCAAGTTTGTCTCAGAGGGGCTTTACAACTATGTGTAAATATAAAACACAATGGGCCTTGTTAAAGAAATGATATATCAACAAATTTCTTTTATTTTTGTTTCAGTCCCCATTTGTTTGGTTAGTACCTAGTGATTTTTGGTATTCACCAATTTGTACTTTTCTTTTAGCTAAGAGAAAATTTTTACGAGTGGTCAAGAACCCTCTTACCATGATAAGAGAAAGACTTTTTGTTTTCACAGTCCCCAAAATGTTGTCCAACACAAGGAAAAATAAGGGTTTTTTTTAATATATATATATATTTTTTATCCGTTTTGTCATTAATCAACAGAAAAATACTCAACATACATTTTTTCTCAAAAGTGAGTTAAGTTATGCAGAATACAAAACAAAAAAATGTTGACTATTATTTAAAGAAGTAGAAAAGACAAAAAAAAGGCAATAAGTGAAAAGAAAGAGAAATGCCCGGGGACAATATTCATTATTATAAAAAAACTGCACAACTTCATCATCTTAATAGCCTTCTTGTTTTCTGAGGAGATGATTTCTTTTAAAGTATTGTCTGATTACATTTTCAAATGCAAGGATGAGGGTTTAGAGTTGTAATTTGATTTGTGGACATAATATTTTGCCCAAAAAAAATGACATAATATTACAGGGTGTCTACAGGTATCAGACACTTAAATTGAATGAGATTTTGAAATGTTAACTGTCTCACAGAAGCTTGCTTGACACATTTTGAGAAAAAGAAGTTAAAACTGGCTGAATTAAATTAGCTCAAACATATGAGACATATGAAGACCTCGCAAATTATAAACTTAAGACATTTAATAACTTGTAAGGCCTAATATTTAGGAAATTGAATTTAAGACATTTTAAGGATCTGCAGACACCCTTTATTATTTTATTTCACTGCCACAACATTTAGCGAAACTAAGCAAAACATTAACTCTCATAAAATCCATAAAATCTCATGTTGTTTGCACATTGATTTTGTTCAATTAAAAAAATAAATAAATAAGGTGAGCTCACCGGAAATTGGCTCCCCTAAATGTGAGGGAGCCATTGGTTCCACTTGTGCTTTTGTTCCGTTTGGTCTCCTCTTCCAGGTGCTGTTAATTTGGCTCCAACTGAGGAAAACATTACCAGTGATACTATTCTTAAGTTTAGTTTGAAACTTACGTCTAAACCTTAAAATAAAGCATAAAACCTCCGGGCATGGTTTACCTGTCGTTGTTGTTCGTGTTGCCGCTGTTGTGCTCCGCTGATGGAGAAACATCGCCGATGTTTGGGGCTTTAAATCAAAAGACGAGAAAAGTTTCGCGGAGAGAAACACCGACTCTGCCGCCGCCGTACCTGCACCTCCCCGTGTTTGTGGACTCAAGGCTGCCGCTGGTGAAAAAGGACCATTTTTCTCCATCCAAAGGCACCGGGCAGGAGCCTGTACCCGAGCCCGTCCGAGAGGTCCTGCTCCCGGTTCGGATTAGCACGAGCCCGCCCAGCGCTTCGGGTGTTTCCGTAAAGACTTCGTGCAGGCTCAACAAGATGCTCGTGAAGGTCCAGAGGAGCATTTTAGGCGCCAGTGAACCAGACTCTCAGCTAAAACTGGGGACATGCCAAACCAGTAAATCCACGAGGGATTACCTTTACTTTGAGTATGACCTTAACAAGTGTGGAACTAAACGCACGGTGAGTTTTAACCATAGTTTTAAATTTGCCGCCATGCTAACGGTTTTAGCCATGCTAACAGTTTTGTCCTTTTAATCATGCTAACAGCTTGGGTTGCTGTCAGCCAGTTGGCTGATTCACCACATTGGTTCAAACTGAAATATCTCAACATTTATTCTTGTGTTGGCACCAAATTTGGTACAGACATTGATGATTTCCTGAAAATGAATCTTACAGACTTTGGTAATTCTGGTCTTTTACTCCGGTGCAACCAGCAGGTCCAAGTTTTCATATATTGTATGAAATATCCCAACATCTATGTGATGTGTTTGGCATCAAATTTGATACAGAAATTCGTGTATCCCAGAGGATGAATCCTACAGAGTTTGGTGATGCCCTGTCTTTTCTCCGAGCACTATTTACAGGTCTATGTTTTCACTTATTCAGTGAAATATGTCAATATTTGACATATTGGCACCAAATTTGGTACAAACATTCATGTATCCTGAAGGATGAATCCTATTGACTTTATTGATCCCCTGTTTTTTTCTTCAGTGCAACTTGCAGGTCAAACTATTCATTAATTTTATGAAATTTCCCCAAATCTATGTGACATATTGGCACCAAATTTGGCACCTATGTTTATAATTCCCAAAAGAGAAATCCTACAGCTTTTTCTGATCCCCTGTGTTTTCCTCCAGCTCTACTTGCGGGTCAAATTTCTCACTTATCCTAACTTATTATGAATATCCCAACATCTGTGTTATGTATTAGTACCAAATTTGGTACAGACATTCTTTGCTCCGTAACGATTAAATTCTAATGACTTTGGTGATCCCTTGACTTTTACCTCCAGTGCCACTGGCACGTCAAAGTTTTCACTTCTTATGAAATATCACAAAATCAATGTAATGGGTTGACACCAAATTTGGTACAGACGTCCACTGCCACCAAGTGTGCCTTATTTAGCCATTTGATAGCAGCCTTCTTTTTCAAGACATGTAAAAGCTTTAAAATTTAGAAGTGGGGCATTTACTGATGTATTTTATGTTGTGGAAAAAAATGTGAGAATCTCTTAAGCCTGTGTTAACCACAGATGGTTTTTGGACTCATTCCTGCACCACTGTATCGCTGTAGACTCTTTGTCTTGTCAAAGAAAGATTGATAATTTTGCTATTTTTGCAGGTAATTAATAACCAGGTGGCCTATTCAAACATGCTACAATATGACCCCCCAAGGGCCCAAGGACCAATCAGGCGAACTGTGCCCTTCACCCTGCCTGTTGCATGTTATTATAACAGGTGAGACTAGATCCAGACCACAAAGCTGTCAGCACCAGATTCTTTTAAACTTCTAATATAGAAAAAATGTGTCATAATAATTTTATCAATACTAATAATTTGTTTAACTGTTTAGGTACCAATACTCCTACAAAATTGGTTACACACCAAAGATGCGGATGCGCAAGATCTTCATAACAATGAGGAACAGGGCAAAATTCATTCTGACCCCACGAAATGGTAAAATTTGCAAAAGTGTGTCTTTTAATCAACTGATTTCAATAGGCTCTCAGCGGTCTTGAAAAGTTTTGGAGATTGAGAGTTGAATAAAACACTAGATCTTTTGAAAGATGGATTGGTGGCCTCAGCACTTTTAATGGTCCCACCACATAGAAAGGAATGAAGAAATATTTTTCTGCTGATTTTTTAGATCTTTTTACCTACATTTTTTAGTAAATGCTTTGAAACTAAACATCTAGTAAACATGCCAACTCCAAAATGTGCCCTGTCAAACAGTAAAGAAAACCAATTAAGGATCAAATACTTATTTACAGTTTACAGCAATCTTGGTTTGGTCTTTTTAATATATATATATTTGTTAAATCACTCAGTCCTTGTATTTGAAGTTAGGAAACCTGAACTTCTTTTGATTGCATAAATGAGAATGAATCTTGAAGCTTGTTCTTTCTGTCATTCAGCTCAGTGGGAAAGGCTTTCCCCGTCAGATCAGTATGTGCTCGGGAAACCCATGTACTTTGAGGCTGAGGCTCCGTCCATGTCCCAGAATGAAAGACTATATGTCCATTCCTGTTACGCTACTCCCGAGAAGTCTCACACCTCCAAGCCTCAGTTTCCAGTTGTAAAAAACTTTGGGTAGTAATCACAATATTTATCTTATTTTTCACATTGAAAAAGAAAAGATTGTGTATAAAAACAGCGTATGTTATGGTAGGGTTTTCTCCCCCTCTCATAAAGGTGTATGATTGAAAGCAAGGACAGTCGCTCCAGATTCATCCCATACAAAAACAATGCTGTCAGATTCTCTGTGGATGCCTTCTTGTTCAATGGGATGGTAGGCCAGGTGAGCATCAGTGTTATAAGTTATTACATTTCTTTGCTCCACATCATCAGGTTTCTGTTTCTGAAATCTTGTGATCTGAACTCTTGCAGCAGCTCTACATGCACTGCTCCATGTCTACAGCCGGTTCTGTCCCCACACCAACGGCCAAATCCTGCAACTACGACACCAACACAAGAAGGTTAGTTTTTACTCTCTTTAAAGAAATTTAATGAGAAACGTGCTGTACAAATTTTGAAACGAAAGGGATCAACTCATCACTTTTTCTCTCAGATGGGTTGAGCTGTATGGACCAGACTCGGTGTGCCGCTGCTGTGACTCCAACTGTAGCTCTGCTGCATCCACAGGTCAGTCCTTGCTTCCTTCATTTTCCATAATTAAACACCTTTTTATTACTAAGAAAGGGTGCGATTGGAGAAACTATACACTGTCAACAAATGAAGATTAGGACCAACATGACTTATTCGTACAACTTATTAGTGTTGTCTGTGCAGTCAAAACCTGATGCATCTTATTTCTCAGTGCTGTAGAGTGCTGCTTACAAATGATTAAAAACACAACATCTGGGTGATGTGTTCCCTCATTACACTCAACACATGCACTGTGGTTTATTTTGAGTCATCCTAAGTCATTCCAGCTATTGTAAAAACCCACTAGTGCACCAAAAGTGTATTAAATCGCGTCTGTAGATAGTTCCCAAACGCAGCATTTCCTTCTGCCGGAGTAATGCTTGCTGAAAACGCCAGTGCCCCGCTGTTTTTAAGATTTGTGTTTTGAGTAGGAACATAATGGTCCGTCACAGACAGGGTAGAGATGTCAAAGTATTCAGGCACTGAATAATATGTTGACTGCATTTCATGCACAAAATATTCAGTTTTTTGCCGTTATTCCAGAAAAAGACTATTTTCTACTAAGCTGTTTACATGGCTAATGAAAATTAATATTCCACTAATATTCTGCTGTACGTGCAGCTGTGCATACTCCAATTAACATGCCCTAACATGTCATTTATCACATCAAAATATGGAAAAGTTAAACAATTACAGCTACTTGTGCCATCTGGCTTTTTTTTATCATAATAGGATTGTTGTTTTTACCAGTGGTGGACTTGTTTGACCATGTGAGCAGCACAGCCGCCCTCTTTCAGCCACCCTGTTGAAATGGTTGGCGTTGTGATATTTGCACATATCCAAAAACCTGTGGATATCTAAGCCTTTCATAATGTTTAAAAGTGGGTTTGTTTTTTCTTCCCATCAGAAATGTGGGTTTTTCTTTTGGGTATACATCTCTACCCCACAGCCTTGCAAACTGTTGACGAGTTGGTTTATGTACAATATATCCATGACAACGCACAAAGCTGACCATAAACAGACAAGTTTCTGTGTGTTACAACCTAAACTAAAAATCCCAATCAAGACACATATTCTGAATGTGCTGTATACATGTCCAAAGAATGCTCTAAAAATTGAATAAAATCGTCATATCCCAAATCTTAATCAGAAAATGCACAATTCAGAAAAAGGCCTAATTCATAATATCTAAACTGAACATGCTGTTTATATAATAATTTCATATTCACAATTATAGTGTAATAGTAGTTGTCATTGTTGATTTCGTTTTTTTAATGAGATTGTTGACAATATGAAAAATATACAAAAACCCCAGCATTATCCTGAAAGTGTGAGCCCCACCACCCAATCCCCCCTTTTTTTTAAAGATTTCTCTACTTTGATGTCATTACATATTTTTTTGTTTTCTTTTTTGCCTCCTATTATGTTGTCTGTTTTTCTTTTCTTGTTTTCTTAAGCACATTTTCACAGTTTTAATTAGCATTATACAAATAAAAATGTTTACCATCATAAAAGTTTAAATGTAACTGACATTACAGGAACTCGCTGTGAGATTAAATGTTTATTTTTTTACTCCTACATGTAAGAAAGTGGATTGATAGTGTTTTAGTTTTACTTCAAATGTGAGAAAAAAATGCCACCTTTGAAATAGACTTAGTCTTTTTCTTAATTGTGATATCTGCTGTATTTTGGAATTAACTATATTGTTATATCAAACATTTATTTTCCAGTGACCAAAATAATCAGCAGCAAGCCATGGACAATAGAGCCTAAAGTGAAAATCCCCAAAGCCCCAAAGAGGAAGACGGTCTCCACCGCAACAATAACAACCACAACAACAACAACAACAACAGCACCACCAGAGACGACCAGAGACGTGACTGACTGGAGGACGACTTCACAGGCGGAGACTTCACGGGGTAAGGTGGTGAACATGGTGGGGGAGTTGAAGTGGCCATTCGGAGGTGAAGGAGTGACGTGGGTTGAGGTGGAAGGCGAGGAGAAGCAGGTGAAGGGCTCTGCCGTTGTGGAGGAGGAAGAGGAGGAGGAGGAGGTGGAGGTGGTCACAATACCCCGTACAATATTTGAAGATATCTTTGATTTTGACAAATAAAGCTGACAGTGATAAGCTCAGTTCCGGTGGCTCATTACATGACTGAGGTCTGTATTTGTAGACATTTGAGAGACAGTAGTTGTTAGTACTAACTGCAAAACTTTTGTCCTCTATTTAAAGGAATAGTTAAACATTTTGGAAATCTAACACGGTTATCGGCGTTAGCTTTATTAGAGTTATACGAGAAGAATGACACCACTTTCATATCTGTCCGTTCATGATTAAGCTATAGCTAGCAGCCTGGTAACGTCATTAATCAATGATGAATTGATAATAATTTTTTTTTACTTTAAGTATTTTACTGTTAACAGTAAGAGTAAGAGTTTGTTGTCTCACACATCATAACATTTTATCAACTATATTAAGTATTTGTTAATTGTTAAAGCTGGAGTGTGCAACTTTTGGCCCCTCCTTCAAAATAAAAGCACCAAAGATTACACTTTTATTTATTTCATTATAGCAGTACTTAACTTTATTATAAAGTTGCTTCATTTAACTTTATTATAGAAATATTTAATTTGACTTCATTATAGCAGTACTTTAATTTTATTATACACACAAAATGATTTCTTTTAACTTTATTATAACTGTAGTTCATTTAATAATTTTATATTTTAGTTGTCTACAGAGGTTTACAGATATTTCAAAATGTTGTTATCGCGATTCAGCCCAAAAACTATTGCAATGCTGTTTTTAAGTAATGTCGCTCAGCCCTACTCTGAACCTACCACAGACCCAAAAGTAAAACTGTTTTTCCACTTTATACTTGAACTTTCCTGGCAAAAGATAAACCTAACTAATTTTAATAACAATATTCCCACTCTGCTCAGGACGACATATATACTTTCATTTATACCTACTTGCAATGCTTTTTTTCACTTACAAAAAGACAGAAACCTTAAAAGCCAAGTTTCTACACAGAATCTGTCAATGATAAAACTCAGGAGCCATTTTCAGATACAAGCATCATTTATTAGCTTTACATCAAGAGTAAATGTTACATTGCTACATAACCATCATTCTGTACAATTGTTCTTTTACAAATGTCAGGTCATAAAATGTGATAACTGTGGTTTCGACCTATGAAGTGGAAAAAAGAAACTCTTTCAAAACTGAAACGCCACTTGCACGGTAGCGGCTGCGCCTTTGGTCTTTACAACAGCAACAAGTCAAATACTTACAAATTGAACTTGGTTTCATAACAAATGAATAACCGTTAATACAGTGTGTTATCAGTATATTGATAAAAATCGTGAAGAATACCCATCGGATTCATTCCTCGCGGTTAATTCACCCTCATGTTTTGTCCATTTTGAGGAAGGAATGTGACAACTTCATAATGCCTTTGATAGAAACAGACCGTAGCGTCATTTCACCTTCATTTCATACGGAGTTCAGCTCAGGTGCATCCTTGATCAGGTTAATGTGTTTTCTCCCACGTTTGGGTTCCTCTCTTTTGTTCCGGTGTGAAATGCATCGTCCTCAGTAGTACGAGCTCAGGTGGGAGTGGGTGGCGGGATGTCTGGTCATGGCTGACCCGGGATAGATGGGGCTGTTGGGGGAGTTCCAGTACGTCGACGGAGGGCTGAAAAAGTTGCCAGGGGAGACGGGCATAGGTGCAGGATGGCCACCCATGAAGTTCATTTTGGGCTGGTGGCTGTGGTAGGGCTGGACGTAAGACATCTCAGTCTGGTACTTAACAATCCCACCTTCCGCTGCGTGATTCTGGTGCGCCTGCGAGATGCCCTGGAAGTCGAACTTGTAGGCGTAGCGCTTGCCGTGCACTTTAGTCATGATGTTCTTGTCGTAGTAGTAGCGTAGGGCGCGGCTCAGCTTGTCGTAGTTCATGTTGGGCTTACTCTTGCGCTCGCCCCAGCGTTTGGCCACCTCGTCGGGGTCGGTCATCTTGAACTCACCGTTGGTGCCCTCCCAGGTGATGATGCCGGCGTTGTTGCTGTCGGACAGCAGCTCCAGCAGGAACTGCCACAGCTGGATCTGCCCCGAACCTGGGAGGAGAGAGGAAGAGGGACAGTTGAGGAATTTGGTACTGATGCACACTGTTACTAGTAGTAGCTGTGTGAAAAGTTTAGGTCTTTATTCTTTCACTTGTAATATTGGAACATTTTAGAGGATGTAATCATCTGTTTCTAGATGTCAGGCCATGAGCATCTGCATTTAAAATTAAAATTAGCATCGCAGTTTTGAACAAAGGAACAAAAACAAAGACCTCAACTCCACTTAAAGGGAAACCTCACCGATTTTCAACCAGCTTTGTATCAAAACAATGTGGCTGGTATCTGTAGATAAACTCTGGCAAACTTCCCTCCCTTTAATCAGTGCCTATATGTATTTTACGTCATCTGGTAAGGTGGACTCTAGCGCTATTGCTCAAACTACAGACGGCACTTCCGCATTTTCATATTGCAAGCTTGTCATGTTGCCGCTGCGGAGTATAGAGGGAGATCCAGAGACAGATTCGTCTCTCTCTCTCTCTCAAACTCAGGACTGAAATCTGATAAAATGGTCAACTAGGCAGTGCCGATTGAAGCTAGAAAAAGATTATGGCGTCACACTGCATATTTCTTCAGGGCTAAAACAGGGCATCAAATGTTTTCAGAAACATTTGATGCCCTGTTTTAGGGATGCACAATAATATCTGCGCATCATCTGTATCGGCAGATATTGGCATTGAAATGAAATGAAACTGATTTTTTTTATTGTCAATGTGAACATGTGCAAAACATCAACACAAAGTTGAAGTATTTTCCTTATTTTTCACGTTACATGAACATTACATACACTGAAGCTGAGCATTGTATTTAATGTCTCCATCTGCTGCTGGGCCGTCACGATAAGAGAATGCATAATATGATATTAAGTGAGGAAAAAGTGGATATAACGATATCGGTTAGCAGCTAGATGAGATGTTATATATCAGCTTATCGACAAAAAATCCAACTTTGTGCATTCATACCCTCTTTAGCTGTAATGGCGAGAGTTTATGGACAGGAAGTGGGAACCATACTGTTTCCTACATAATGAAAACAAAGGCTGAAAAACTGAGATCAAATAGTAAAACTAAGCCAAGATACTGTAACTGAGTTGCATATTTCTTACCTCAAATGTGCTCAGAAATATGTTTTAGCTAACTGCAATAAGAAATTGTTTTTCACCAAGCTGTCGCTGTAAAGCAGATGATTTTGCAGTATGTCACCCACCAGTGAGAGTGTTTATAGGTTCAGTGCATTATGGTAGTTGTATGTTTTCTACCTCTTGAACAAAAGCAAATACACAGGCCTTTTTCTCTTTTTTTTTCTCTGGTTGCATAGCACCAATTTTAAAAGCATTTGTGTATTCTTCCACATAGATTTTATGTAAGGACCCTCTTTATGCTGGTTAAATACTAATTTAATATATCAAGTTACCTGGACAGCTCCTCAGTTTTTCCTTCAACAAAGTACCTTTTGAGTTTTGTTGTGGGCGGGGTTTTTTTCTATTAATATTGCGACACATATCTAACATCATGTTTTTTCCACTAAATGTGACCTTTTCACTGTGTGGCTTGGAGGAAGTAAAAAACATCGGGGCAGAAACCTACCCACAGGCCTGTGAGCGCTGGGGTCAGGGAGCCTGTATGGACTTTGTTTGCCTGTTCGGTTCTTGGATGAGCTGAGGGCTTGGCCTTCTGTGAGGAAACAGCAGGGCAAACAGTCATTTTGGTGAGAGGGAAGCCAGATTTTGTCTCAGCGTAAGCGTTATGCAATTCTGCTGACACAACAGGTGTTGCTCGACGTTTACTCTATTTTGGAAAGTAAGTGCGTGTGTGCCAGCCCTTGCTTGCTTTCTTGCTTTAATGTTGCCAAAGCAGACAGTGTAAAGGCCTCATTTGTGTCATCCTTGTTGGTTTATCTTGCGGTGGTTTAGATTCTTACCTGGGTTGGCTAGCCGACTGCTAAGGGGCCCTAATGTCTGATACGGATCTGTAAAGAAGAAAAGGCATGTTATTTCTACATGCAGATGTTACTTCATTCATCTTTTGAACCTGAATGCTTCATTTTAAGTGCCCTCAGTAATAGCAAAAACAGCTTTTCATGCTTTTTGACACCACATGCGTCATAACTTAATGTTTGTGTTGTCCTAGTCGTTTAGGCAAGAACTTATTTTGATGGAGGGAAATATACTGAAATCAAAACCCACAACTCCATTTTGTTAAGTGATTTAAATATGTCTAACGCTGTGCTCACTGACTCACCAGTGTATGAATGTGTGTGTGACTCATAGTGTGAAAGCGCTTTGACTGGTGGAACTACTAGAAAAGCACTAGTCCATTTACCAAGTCCATAGACGATGTAAGTGGACTTATTAACTCTTATTAAATCTAAAATTTCTTTCATTGTTGTGAAAAAATACCCACAAAACAAAAAACTTTCCCACCTGCTCAACTGTACTTTTTTTAGTGCCATTTAGCAAATATTAGCATGCTGGTATGCCAACATATGATGGTGAACATTTAAGTGCTCAACATCAGTATGAAAGCATTTTCATTGTTAGCATAGTACAGTCATGTCAAAAGTGTGGCCCGGGGGCCAACTGTGGCCAGCAGACCAATCTTAAATGGCCCTCAGCTTGTCTTTCAAAATAAATTTCAACACAATATTGGTTAATCAAATTAACCAAGATGACTTTGCAGTCATACAGTTACTACATAGAGTTTGTAGTCTTGCACCAAGTAGGAACTATGCACTAGGCAGTACGATTGTGTTTCGTAAACAGACCAAAGAAGCAAACGAAGAGTCACCTAACATAAGATATTTCCTTCAAGGTAGGTGGGTAGACATGGATATAAAAACATACTGCGAAAGCACATTCATTGCCACTACTTTTGAATTTCAAACAGAGCTCTTGAGCTCTGAACAGTCGTTTCCAGCACTCTGTGAGTTTGTAGAGATTGAGCCACCTTAAAGGTCCTTGTGTTATGACTATGAAAATATTTGGCGCGAGTAGCCTTCGTACCTTGCACAATTCTTGGAGCAGGCTCTGTAACTCTTGAGCTGTGTTGGTGCTCCATGGAGGGACCTACAATTCAAAAATAATTTTAGAACAGTTTGATCCTCAGCTGTGGCCTAATTTTGGATTTACAGAGTCAATTTCAATGTAAAACCAGAAGTTGTTCGTGCATGAAAGATGAATCATGGTCATTAGTTTCATATCATCCTCATTTTTGTTGTCATACCTTTTGGCACTGCACTCATGGTGTTTGCCGGCCAGTTGTTCCTGCAGCTGATCTCATCAAAACTGCTCTCTGCACACACAAAAACAACAAAGATGAGACTAGACATCAGCTGGCACGTGGCATAAAAAGGCTTTGAAGTGGACAGAGGGACAGTTCGGCTATAGCAGGAAGGAAGTCAGTAAATGGAGACCAAGACGATAAGAGTTTGGAGGTCTGAAGATGACCCCCTGTTTCTTGGGCATGCGTTCTTTTGTTCGGGCCCCCCCCTGTCGCCATAAGATTGTGAATAGTGTCCCAGGAGTAGGACCCGTACCCCCCTTTTCCTGCGCCGGTGCAGCTGTTTCCTGTCTGAAACTGGCTGTTGAGTTTTGGACTCATCAGAGTTTTGTCAACTGAGGCCAATGTTGTGCTAAGGAACCCTTTTTGACTTTTGAAACTACATAACATGGTTCTGAAACTCGACACATTATTTTTAAATCCCTAAATCATTCAAGTAGTTTGCTGCTGTTTGATTTACACCCAGAAACATTCACACACGTGGACGGTACGACTAGGGTGGTAATGAAACAGAAAAAAATTTTATCCTGTATTTTGCAAGCTGAGTAAAGTTTTTTTTAACTTATAATGGAATGAAAAATTGCTTCTTTACTATTTTTAGGCAGTTATGTTTCACATATCATGTAATGGGCCTCATGCAGCAATATTCTGTGAAATTTCTCTTATATTTCTCAAAATTTCTGTCAAGAATTTTAAAAAACTGAGAAGTCAACTCCACATACACCAAATTTTCTAAGCCATCCAAACATGCTCGTGCCCAAAAAGAGGCTGTAAGAAGAACTTGTGCAATAGTGAAATTTATGTACTGTTAAACTGAAACAAAGTAAATGGGATTGTCTAGAGCATTAACTTAATATATCAAAACTCATTAACTCAATATAGCAAAAAACAAAAAAAAGCTATATTCTACATAAAAGCTTTTTACAGAGAATATATTTGTAATTAACAACATTTTGAATAGTAACTGTAATTTAATTACATAATTTTTCAGTAACTGATTACAATTAAGTTTATTTTGTAATTTTCACTGTGACATACAACTAGTTACATCACAACACTGCTAGTAACTAAATTATTTAAATGATTATAGTGAAGTAAAAAGTATGTAGTATATTTTTCTTCTTATAGTGTACAACAACAACACCAAACAGCAGATAGACACAGTAAGCACAATATAAAAAAACAAAAACAAAAACGAGCTAAGTAATTATTGGACTAACATACAGCAGGTGGCCAGAAACATGTCTCCCAATAAAAGACAGTGTTGCTCCGTAACTGCTGGATGTTTATATAAATAAATACCGCTGTAAGAAGGTGAGAAAATTTGGTTTTCATGGCTTTTGATGGAGATTGAAGGATCTTACCTGCTTTCACCTGTAGTCTGGGTTGTTGTGGTGGTGTGGTGTTGGTGGGAGTTGTGGAGTACGAGAAGGTAGGGCTACCTGAAGCAAAGATAAAAAAGTCAAGTTTATTGTCTGTTTATATGGATACTAAAAAATCAGTCATACTAGAATGGACTTTGTCATAAATGGTAATTTAAAATAAAGGATAGACATCAGAGGCACTGCATGAGTTGATTTGCACTTGTGAGGATTCAGTTTGTGGTGTTGCTGTAGCACTGGATCACAGTATACCGTTAGATGTTGACGTTCTGCTGTAGCTGCATTTGTAACATTTTGCAGAAACAATAACACTGCTAAATTATGTAATGTGGCAAGTATCAGAAATCGTGACGACATAATGTCAGCCAATACAGGAAACTTGTGCTAGCAAAGAGGAACAGAGGTCACAACACACACTGAAGACAGGAAAATAGTTAAAAACATGAGAAAACTTCAGCTTTAAATGACATCATGATCTTCCAGCCTCAAAAGAAAACATAAGCTCCCCTGTAGTGTATTGCAAGCTGTAAAATATCTGTGAAGAAAGTTATCTCTTGTTTATATTATGGTAGCAGTAATTTAGCATACATACAGTGTATTTTTTTATATTGTGTGTTCTACAGATATTCTATAGATATATTTTTCTTGCAGAGGATGCAAAGGTTTTTTGTGCCCTGTATTTACATTTGACATTACATTTATCTTACCGAAACTAAGACTAATGCGTCACAGCAGCTTTGTTTATTCTTCTAGAGAATTTGGAGGCTTTCCAATTTTTAAGCATGACAGGTGGGGTTTTTCAGCAAAAATAGTTTCAATGTTTTTATCTGAGGAAATACATATTTATATGTTTTTTTTACTCAACTCAACTCAACCTTTACTGTTTCCATTTCAAAATAAAAGCCCTTTGCCAGTGTTTCAATTGACAGATTCCTTTCAGTTGTTGACACAAGGCATTTTACTGTGAAACATTTACAGGACCTTGCTGCTGACGGTATCATAAATGAGTGGAGTACATCCTTTTAATTGTGGAAATAAAGTAATGGCAGGTAGCTCTGCAGCAGCCTCTCAACAACACACGCTGCTCACACATGCAGTGTGGCCCGGGTGTGAAATCACTCTGTTATGTTAAACGACACGCTTCACACTTCTTTTGTTTCCGCGATGCCGGCATGCTGTCTAAAATCACACATTGAAGCAGCATGATGACACTGTTGGTTGGTTCTCTTTAAAATGTAAATCCATCTGTTTCTCTCTGTCTCTCTTCATCTCTATCAAAAGCAGAAAATCCCTTATGTTTGAGAAGCTGAACCATACACGCAAACATTTATCCCTATTAATTGATCAGTTAACTTTTTTTTTACTAATTTATAATCAAATTATGATCAACTTTATTTCCATTGATTAGCCTGTTAGCTGTCAAATAATATCAGTGCATTTATGTCTCATTTTATTTCTGGTCCTGCTTACATGCAGGTGAAATATTTGTGGCCACAGAACAAAGTTCTTTTTACATTGTTGAAGTCAGATTCAGGGGAAAAAACAATGTTATCAGCTGGAGTAATAGAGAGAAAAAGAGATGTCCCAGACACGAGGCAAGCCTTACTCTGCCGGAGGTAATTGAGGTGCGAGAGCAGGATGTCTGCATTGTAGGCCGACGTGAGACGCATCATGTCGTCTTTGGTCATCTTGCATAGGGCTTTGCCATCTAGCGCTTGGAAGAGCATGACATCCACCTCCTCCAGAACGTACTCCTTGATGGCCCAGTCCAGCCACTGCCGCACGTGATCCTGTGTCCAAACCTCTGGATCTGCAATAATATGCACAAGAAAAGATCGTAAAAAGCCTGTGGATACACTAATAAAGTCTCACTTTGTAGAACGACTGTTTTTAGGGATAAACAATCTTTTAGCTTGCTAAAATTTTCACATATTATCTAAACTTTCAAATAAAAAAGATGCGGTTCTAGCTTTCAAAAAGTCACATAAACAGGAAGTTGTAGGAGGAGGCGTACAGCAATGATCATAAATTATTTGGGTCAAATTTTTATCATTGACATTTCCAATGCAAATACTTTTTAAGTCCCACTCCACTGAAGAATGTGGTTTGCTTATTGTTTCACTGCACAGACTGATGAATGTGCAGTTTGTTTCTAACACTCAGATGCTTAAAGAGGAGCATTTCTCTGTGCTGACCAGAGGAGGGAGGGAAGAGCGCTGCAGAAATGAAGCCCTTGGGCAAACTTAATTTGTTTGTAGGGCATGAAATTGCTGAATGTTAACGGAAAAAACTCACCAGCACCAGTTGCAATGTGTGATTTTGATACTTGACTTGAAGTGGGTGGTTGGGTGTGTATACTCACTCTGCGAAAACCAATGCCTGGTTTAGTCGAACTACTTTTTAAAAATTTGTGTTAAATATATTTTTTAGTTTGAAAAAATGTCTTTCAGCCATGAATATGTTTTTATTAAGACTCTTTCACAGTGGCACACACAATTTTAAGTTGCGCATTAAAACTAAAAAGCAGTTTTCTAATTTTTTTGTAGCCAACTCTACATTTGGCCTGCTTCTCCACAGGCTGCCACCTGCTCTTGCGATTTCTGTGAGGGTAACAGGAAGTAAACAAATAATTACCAATACTGCTAGGCACCAGGCAAATTGTGTCTATTTGGTGGTTTTGACAACCCTGTGAGAGTGTGTAGGTGTCACCAGATATGAGCAATAATATTGCACTGAGTATTTTTTACTATAGCGTTATGCATAACGGTGAAAAGTTAATTCTTTTAAACATTTTGATTATAGTGCATGATTTTACATGTGTTGGGGATGCATCTTAACATTGGATAAATATCCATATTAACCTTAATAGTTTTGAAGAATATCACCTACCCTTAATATTGGAGTAGTTAGGCACGGCAATAAAGTATTATGTTATGTAGGTTTATAAGTCAATAAAAGATATAGTTTTCAAATTGGCTGCCAAAGACATACTTTAAAATCTATCTATCTATTTATTTATATCTCTATATCTATCTATCTTCACATACTTATATGACATTAGATATCCTCTCGACCCTTTAAAACCCATCTTTTCAAATCTCTTTTGTTAGAAACATGATTTAATTTTTTTTCTTTACTAAATCTGTACAGTGTCCGCTCTTGCATTACATTATCTGTACGTAGCTACTAAAGCACATGTTTTAAGGTTTGCTTTGGGCAACTCACAGGAATTAATTGAAGTTTTTGGAAAGATGGTGTTAACAGTGGACAAGTGTATATAATTTCTTAGAGACATGGATGATGGTAAATAGCTTTGCATTTCTATAAATGTTTTTTAGGTCACGCTTTATCAGGGTTTGATATGTTCATTCACTATTAAATCTAAAGCACTACACTACTATTATGAAACTTCACTTTTGGTTAAAAAAACAATAAAACAACCACTCATATAAATTCATAGGTATTATAGTTTTTAAAAAATAATAATTGTATTTAATCCTTAGAGTGAGACATTTCTTAGCCTTTAATAACTTAGTTTTAGGTTGATACTGAGTTTCTTGGTACAGCACTAAAGTTTATCACTAGTCTGATTTAAGACAGTAAACTCATTTCCAGTTGCAAACACTGACTGTAAATTGCCCGTCATATTAGGCAGGAGCTTTGGTCCTGAACAGAAGCCACCACACCCTCACGTCCCGATTGTCCTTGGTTAACACATGCCGTTGTGATGCAACATCCGTGTATTATGAAGCAGAATAACTCGGCGCTGGTGACTCATTGATGGATTTGAGTTAAGTTTTAATGCGTCTACTGCACGTCTTTTTGAGCACAGTCTGAGGTGGTAATTCTCCAGAGAGACTGACTCACTAAAATGTGCTGCTCTGAGCTAATTTTTTTTCATGAGTCTCAACGGACCATAGCAGTATGGGAAATGTGTACGAGAGGGAGAGCGTAATACATGTCATCAGGTTAGTTTTGACATAGTTTGAGCAGTGATTCACTGCGAAGATGAGACGGACGGAGTGCAGTCTCAACCTTGACTATGACTCTCTGGATAGTAATGACACATCACTGTCCTCACTCTAAGCTGTAAGAGATTTTCCTCTGCAAAGAAAAAGGGAAATCCATTGTGCTCGTAATTCAGCTGAAGCAAAAGTTGGTTTAGATGAAGTATGAGGAAACTCAGCTCTATAGCTCCTCTGAAACCCAAAGCATATTTTAAATTAAGACTTTTGACTTGAACTGGTGTGTCATGGTGTTATTTTGAGAGCATTATTTAAACATACGTGTTAACCTTGAATCCTTCTGTAAAGCAATGACACATCCTTCCTGTTTTGTTGTCACGTTCACATTCAGCTGCTTCTATGTCTTCTGTGTTTGGAGGGATATGACTGGTGTTATTCTATACTTTTCATATCGTCAACAAACCCCATGAAAATGACATAGTCCGTCTTTAAAAACTCTTCGACTTCCCGAGGCACTCAGCCCAAAGCTCATTCTTTTTCTGCTGAAATAGTCGATCCTTAAAAATGGGACACAAATGTATAGTTTCATGTTTTAAATTGGGCTGTAGTGGTTAGCACTGTCACCTCACAGCAAGACGGTCCTGGGTTTGAATTCAGTGTGGGGCGTTTGAATTGGGTGGTGGGACCCTTCTGTGTGGAGTTTGCTTCTGCCCACCATCCAAAGACATTCAGGTCAGGTTAACTGATGACTCTAAATTGTCTGTAGGTGTGAATGTGAGCATGAATGGTTGTCTGTGTCTATAGGCGGGTTTCCATTAATTCTTAAATTGACTAATGCAAACAAGAACAAGAGAAACTTTATTGTTATTGCCTGTCCAGGGTGTACCCCGCCTCTCACCCTACGACAAAATATAAAATAATAATATAAAATATAAAATAATATAAAAATAAACCTAA
Organism: Plectropomus leopardus; assembly: GCF_008729295.1. Lineage (NCBI taxonomy): Eukaryota > Metazoa > Chordata > Actinopteri > Perciformes > Serranidae > Plectropomus > Plectropomus leopardus. The sequence goes on along the minus strand of NC_056469.1, from coordinate 28,954,129 downwards.
TGGAAACATGTCAATTTTTGAAAAAATGTCTATTCATTGCAAAAAAGCTTTTATACTTGCATGAGGTGGTATTTCAGGCAATTTGAAAAAGCCACATTTTGCAAAACTGCAATGGAAATGCAGTCATCTCACAATTGTGTTTCATCATCATTTCGCAAATATTGCTATGTAATTGCACCCGCCTTATGTGTGTCTGCCCTGCGATAGTTTGGCGACCTGTCCAGGGTGTACCAGTGACAGCTGGGATAGGCTCCAGCCCCTTTGGGTGTTCAGCTCTGGATTAATACATATTAGTGAACATTTTCAGCAGTGGTTTAGTGTGTGTGAGACTGAATCAAAATGAACTACAGAGCCCGTGTTTATCATAATGAAACAACATGTTACCCAGTGAAACTGTGCGGCTCAGCGATGTGTCTTTGGAGCTCTCAGACACAGAGGAATAAAATATATCAGACTTTGCATACTGACAATACTTGTTGGTAGGATGCATGTTTTGGTTTTGGTCTTTATGCACAGTCATGTCTCCTAGAAATGACATTTGTGTGTTATTAAGCTGCTTTCATAAATATATGACTAAGTTGGGGAGGATGGCGTTATACAAAGTGCAGAACCTTGACACCAGAGCCTCGGGTTTGCGGCCAGACTGGTGTTTTAGGTTCAGGGAGATAATGTAATCTGGTGAAGGATAGGGAGAGTGATGAGGTCACAGATTGCAACCAACTGAAATTTCTCCCCTGTTTCTTGATGTAAGAGAAATAGAGTAGCTGGCCTAAAAATGTGAATAGTCCTATCTAGAGCCAGTGTTTGGCTTATCCATTCTGGGCCACAATAAAAATACGGGACACTCTGTGGAAGAAGACCCTCTCCATATTTAAATATAAACGGCTTAATCTCAGGTAACAGTCGCACAAGGATTCCTATTTTCAGGTGTCGTCACTACGAGTGCTGATTCGTTAAGTGTCAACATTTCTGTGACTTGCATTTATAGAAAATACAGTTACATGAAACTAGCAAGAAGCAAGTAACTAGTTCCATGTTACAAGCAGCGAGTAACTACTAGTGATGAATGAGTAACTGGGAAGGAGCAAGTAACTTAGCTGTAAGTAACTCACAAGAGGCAAGTAAGTAGTTCCATGTAATTACAGAGGAGCGAGTAGCTAGTTACATGTACCAAGTTACATGTAATTAATTTACAAATTGAGTGTAATTTTAATTACTGAGAAAAATATATGTAATAAAGTTAACTATTGATCTAAATGTTGGTGATTACAGAGGTTGCATCAGAATATATTATTTTGTTAAAAAGGTTATATGTAAAATAAAACATTCACTTTGCATCTTTTCAAGATGCAGGAGTGTCCTTTTTTGGCGTAGCCTATGGACACTTATCAGCCTTATTGCCCAGTTTAAAACATTTGTCAGAAAAGTAAAGTAATCAAATGTAATAAGCTTTGATAAAGTAATTAAAATAGTTACATTACTTAATACATTTTTAACAGTGTAACTACTAAGCTATAACCTATTTAATTTCAAAATTTACCTTCACAATGTTAGAAAATGCAATTTGCTCAGTATTAGCCTAATTTTCCCTATTACATATTTTCTGTTTCAAATTAGTCTTATATAAGCTTAATATATAGGAGACACGGTGGTTTATTGGACTTAATAAGAAAAATGGAGTAGGCTGTTAAAAGTTTTATTTTTTAAGAAAGTTAATATCTAAATGTCTGTTTATGAAAATCCTTCTCAAAGCCTGTTAAAACTTGTTGTAACCACAGGAAACATAATTTAAAAATGCCCACACCTGCTCATCACACATCTTTTCCTGCTTGCCCTCTCTCTTGATAACATCACGGTCCTGAGTGCTAAATTTACACTTTAGACTTCACTCTTTTTAAAATAGAATTCATTTTAAACCTTGATAATATGATTCACCAGACAACCAGAAACATGCTATTGTTTCGCTGGGAGAGCAGTGGCTGATGGTAGTAGTAGTTTGGAGGAAAAACAAATGCTGTGCTGCTCTCTGGTTCAGTTATTGATGTTGCTCAAGCTCAGCGCGTGCATCTGTTGGGAAACTGTCTTGTGATTGCGTCGGTCTTGGGTGAGAATGGAGGGTAATTGATGCTGAGTGACTCAGCTCACCTGCTGGCACGATGACCCTCTTCTCCTCTGTGGCGCTGCTGGGCGGGGTGGCGGTCTGGGGGCTGACACGAGGCTCCGGGTACGAGGCCTGGTACGGCATCGGGGCCCCGTCGTTACTCATGTGTCTAGAGCGTTTGGTGACGCTGCAGTCCACAGGGGACTCACGGCTAGAACAGACAGGAGAAAAATGTATTTTTATCATTGAAATATCTTGTAAAGCTTGTAAATGATCAGACTCTTAACTTGGGTTCTGGCAACATTAGCACTTCGGTTAAGGTTTAGGAAAGATTGTAATTTTGGTTAAAGGTCCATATAATAGAGAAAATAATAGGTCAGTTAACTGATAATGAAAATAACTCTTACTTGCAGCCATTTGCTCACTTAACTTAAAAAAATATTGGAAGCTTGCACTCAAAACTTTTAGTTTAACTCAATACAGTAACATCAAAGTTATGAGGACACCAGACAAAATAAATGAGCCCCACGATTCTTGTCAGCGGGGAAATTTGTCAGTTCAGTTTAACCTTTTTTTGTTTTTTAGCATTAAATTCTTCATCATATGAACATAAAATTACCAGGTTGCTAAATGTTTAGCTTTATGTTTATTAAACTTAAAAACATACTTAGAGATTGAATGTACAAACAACTACTATATATTGAAATTTCAAAGTCAAATTAACATAAAATCTTACAACTAAAGCCGAATTCGCTCAAAAATGTAATAGAAACTTCCTGCACTCAGAATTTTGTAAGTAATAAGTACAGCTGACACAAAATAAATGTGTCACATTTGAAGTTCAGTCGACTTAAAATGTTACGGCATCCACCATTTTTTTTTAAAATTTGAAACAGCTTATTTTAACAGTCATAAATACTCAGAAAACAGACCAAAAACTCAGATCAGAGCACTTGCGATAACAAAATCTTGTCCTGTTGCCCACAGATTCTGCATACATATGCAGACGTCTGTTTATAGAGATTAAAGGGGCCGCAAGTAGTCACAGATGTTTTTGTGATAGGTTAAAAATCAAGAAGGCTGGGAACCAGTGGTTTGGTTTTTAACAAACTGTAGTATTTTATACGATGATTATATGTTTTTTTAATGTAAAATCTTACTCTTAAAAGTAACTATTAATTATAGCTGTCATGTAAACGTAGTGGAATATAAATATAAAGTAACAGAAAATGTACAAAAGAAGAAATGGCTCAAAACTTTCCATCTCTGGTGGTGTTTAATCCTTCAGTAAAGTTTAAAACACCTGTAAAGACCATATTTGTATTCAAACATTTCCATCTATCAGCAGTGGAAAACAACAAAAGGGTTGCATTTGGTACGAGAACAATAAACAAACAATTTTAGTGTCTGGAAAAACCCAGAATGTTGCCATGGATCGTGACGAAGCTGCAGTCATTCAATCCGGGAACCTGTGTCCCCTGTGGCCTCGCCCTGTCCTGACTCACCTGGTTCCATTGACGTGTTCGCCTCTTTTCCCGGGGTTTTGCGTCGCTGACCCCACCCACTCCGGCTCGGTGGGCTCGGGACTTTGCTTGGAGGCCTGGCTGAACCCGCCGGGCGACGTCATCTCAGCCTTCATGTGTACTGCGGTGTAGGGCGGCTCGAATATGGGCTGATCCTCACTCACCACGGACAGCGCTTCCTGTCCAACAGAGCCACAGTAGTCAGTGTCTGGCATTAATGTGCCGGGTCACAACCTGTGGAAACTGACGTTTTCCACATACAGACTGTGTTTGTAGATGGTTCAGTGTACAAAAGTAAAACCTCAGTAACTACAAGAGCTGTATTACTGATAACACCAGCACAACATATTTAAATATTGAAAGATTTAAATTTTAAACTTTTTTTTCTGTGATTATAGCCAGGTTTCCTTTTTTAAGCTTTGTTTTGATGGGAAAAAATCACCCCAAATTTCTACTAAAAAAAACCCTAATTTTTTTCACTTTTGTTGTGGAATCAAATGAATCAACAAAATAATTAAACATAGTTTTTGAGAGGATATGCCAGCAGAAATAACAGAAAACCACATCTGCTTAAAATATTTACTGTAACAGGAAAATGAAATTGTGATTCAGCAACAATAGATAATGGGCTTAAATGTGACATGACTGACTTAAAAGGTCTAGTGTGTAGGTTTTAGGGGGATATATTTGCAGAAATGGAATATAATATAACAAGTATGTTGTCTTTAGTATAGAATCACCTAAAAAATAGGAATTGTCGTGTTTTCATTACTTTTGAATGAGCCGTTTATATCTTAATAAGGAGCGGGTTCATGGAGATCACCATGTTTCTCCGTCAGACAAATCCAACACTGGATCTAGATCGGGCCCGTGTTTCGTGTTTCCACATACGCCTCAGTATTTAGGAGCCCCCCAGGACAAGCAGCGTTGCAAAAACACTGATTTTTTTTTTTGTGTGAAAAGGCTTTATTCAGTAATTTTACAGGTTTAAAAAATATTGTTTGTTTTGGAGAGGAAGAGACCTCTGTGGATAATTCAGCTCCTGGTGAAAATCTCCTGTACGTTCTTTTAAGTTATAAGAGGAAAAATAAAAGGTGAGAACACATTAGCAGGTGCTTGGCTAGCGGCACCATCAATTTCAGTCCAATTCAGTTGGCTTTACTGGCATGACATAGCACTATACATATTGCCAAAGCATATTTAAGTCAGAAAAGCCCCTCTTTGACACGCTGAGCAGCGTCAGGGAAACACTGATTTGCAGTGTCCAACTGCATTGTTCAGTGCAGTAACCGATTTAAATCACCAGATTTGTTTGTTTCGGACAGGAGGAGACCTCTGCTGATAATTTGACTCCTGCTAAAAGCTTCCTCAACAATAAAACGCTGCAGGAATCGTAACCCAGAAAAGTTTCAGCTGGTTGCAATCTGCAGTTCTCACCACTAGATGCCACTAAATCTTACACACTACTCCTATAATACTCAATAAATTAATTACTCATGCTGTACACGTTCCCATTTAGGGAATATTACAAATGTGTAACACAACAGAAAGATTTGCAGTTCTTAGCAATCCTCCAGTCACGTTCTTTCTTTTCTAACCTCCAAGCTACAGCTGCAGCAACAAAAATATCCCTTAATATTCTGTGTAATGCCCTGTGATTGATTAAAACTGTAAAGGTTTATTGAATCTAAACAGCCAGAGAGATAGCATGTTATCAAACCATGCAGAAAAACACTCAGGCGTGAAATCACAAGTGAACTGTTCATGCAGGCTGTCTAATCTTGAACATCAGTAACCTTAACCACAGTTTTATTTGTCGTTAGGATTGGGGTTGCAAGGGGGGGAAGGGTGTGAGCTCAAGGTGGAGTCTAATCGAGATTATAAATCCGTCTTCCTGTGTTGAGCATCTACAGCAAGGCCCCAGAAACCACCCCAACATGGCACTTTCATCCCACGCACTCTGTCTGGCAAAATACCGGACCTGTTGTTGTGCCTGCTGCTCACATTAAGTGTGTGCATGTGTGATGCGGCCACGGCACTCTAAGTGGGTGCAAGTGCGTGTTTGTTTAGAGGAGTAGAGCATTGTCTTTGGGCCTCGTACGTCAGTGCCGTGCTTTTTCAGTGGCCTACAGGAAACCTGGCCGCCATGTGCAGAGGAACCTTTTGGCACAGGCCAAGGGAGAGGAAATGGTGGAGGAGGGGGGCACCGTGTAAAAATGTGGGTCATTTTAAAGCTGGAAAACAAGAGAGGGGGTCGGGTTCATTGGACAGCAAGACGAGTATCGCCTTGATTGAAGTGCCGACTTCGCATTGTGTTTTTCTTTTTTCTTTTTTTTTCTTTTGCCTGTGTGTGTTTTTTTTTAGCTCATTGTTGCCTGAGCATTGTAAACCACTTGTTAATGCATGGCACGCAGTTTGGCATTTCCTCAAGACTGCAGACAAACTGATACAGAAGTCAGTGTGTGTGGGATTTCAGCAATCTGCTGCTGCTGCTGCTGCATCGAGCTTTTGCTGCTGTGCAATGGATACAACCTTTTTTTTTTTTTTTTAAGCAAGCAAAAACTTTAAATAAGGAAAAAAAACAACCCATATTGTTTCACATCAAAGAAATGTTACCTGATATTAGTTGCTCTGGATTTAACCGTTTGAAACTTGTGCAAATTGAACTGAAATTTCTTTCAAAAACATAGGAGGGTAATGAGAAATTAAAGAGAAAAATTACCTAGAAATTATCAAAAAAAAAAAAAAAAAAAAAATCTGAAAAATGACATTAAAATTTGTAAAATGAAAAATGAAAAACATAAAACAAGGAAATTACCTAGTAAAAGTGCTTTAAAAATATAATAATTTCATAACATTCCTTTAAATATGTAATGAGAAATGGGGCTTTTTCCCTAGCTTTTTTTTCTCATTGACATTTTCCCTAACTTTTTAAAAATAATTTCTTGTTATTTGTGGGGCGTTTATTACTAAATTGCTCAATGCCTTGTTTTTGGTGTTTTTGAAAGAAATCACACCAATCTACACAGGGTTCAAAGTTGCTCCAGGTTTCAAAGGGTTAAAGACACAGATGATTAAAACATATAATGTGCTGTGAATTTAAAAAAAAGATGCAGACTTGTGTAAAATTTCTGTCTGCTAACAGAGCTTACAGTGATGCTAAAGGTGTTTTGCAGCTCAAAACTTCTCAAAGAATCTGGGGTGAGACTGGAGGGTGCGAACAGTGTTTCCATAGCAACAGTCTTGGGTGGCTTTACTAGCAGTAGTAGTCAGTGCGCAGTGCAGCCATATAGACCGACGTGTAACCATCCAGGATATTTTCCCTGGTCCATTTGTATCCCTATGAAAAGTAATGCACCAAAATTCGTATATAACCCACATATCTGGAAAGGCTGTGATCACATGACCAATGTGCTGAAAGGATAAAAAAAAAAATAAAGAAAGAAATAAAAAAAATAAGTAGTCTAAAGAGTGAAAGTCCAAGTAAGGAGGACAGTTGGGCAAATTCCTCAGCAAACTGGTGCGATTTCTTTCAAAAACATGGGAAAAAAGGCAATAAGCAACATGGTAATAATTGTTTTACAAACTGTAAGAAATTAGTAGATTTAGAAAATTACTTTTTTTAAAATATGACAAAATGTCAAGGGAAAAAAAAAAGAAAAAATCTAGGGAGAAACTACATTTATAATTATCATACTTATATATTTAAAATTATGTTACAAAATTATTATAATTATTGCAAGCACTTATTTCAGGTCATTTTTAAAAACCTTTACATTTTTTAAAATTTATTATTATTTTTTTTTAATTTCTACATTTATTTTGATTTATTTTTTTCATTTTTTAATTTTATTTAGTTGTTTTTGCAAATTTCAATTGTTTTGAAATTTTCAATTTCAGGTAATTTTTTGTACTTTTTACTTTTTTTCTTGTTGCCAATTTTGGGGTAATTTCTTTAATTGCTCAAAGCCTTCTTTCAGTGTTTTTAAAAGAAATCAAGCCAATTTGTTCAGATTTCAGAGGGTTTAAGGTTCGTTGTCATGTTTTTTTTTCCTAAACCTAACTACTAGACTAAGTGTGTAACTTTACGTTAAGTGGTCTTCATAATGTGATGATGCCATTTATGTGGCACTAATTCGTCAGGTGTCATAGGAACCAGTGTATGAGGACCTGTTGGGGGATGTGATGCTAGTTGAGGCTAATGTTGCCACAAGGTGAAATGAGCAGCGGGCTTCGGAGGTGTGGTTCTTTAACTTCACACTGTTACTTTTGTTTCATTTTAAAAGTTGTACTCTTCAAAACAAACTGACCCCAGCGACATTACTTGAGGTGATTTATCAGACTGCACAGATCGCTCTTGAGCCACCAAACACTTTTAACATATTCAAGACCTAAAAACACTTTTAGGCTATGTGTGAATCAGTGAAGTTCCCCTTTAAAGTTTTAAGGGGCTCATTTTGATCATTTGTTATGGTTTTCTATGAGCAGAATCAGAGGTCTGATTGATTGATTTTTCGAAATAACGCCTATTATTGTTGTTAAATGACATTTAGATGACATCCGTTGAGTTTTACTGTTGAATAGGTTGCACAAACGTACCTAAAAATGCTAATTTCAAGATTTGCCTAAGAATTTCTTTACTTTACTCTCTCCCACTATGTCCGGCTTCATTTTTTTAAGTATCTATCTCTGCACAGGTGACTGTCAGATGTTGTTTTGCTGTTTCCTACAGTTTTTGGGCAAATGTGTCATTATCCTTCATTTAATGTGGTCCAGTAGTATCTATACTGATGGTTACACCTCTCAAATTAATCTCAAGTTTAAGACTTCCATTATTCATATGGGCCTTGTAGTTGCTGATACTCTGTATTTAAAAATGACAACTCTCAGGCAGAGATCTGAAAAGGGGAGCAGCTAATAACAAGTTAAACTAAGGACTTTGAATGCAGTAGGTGTCACATTTTTAGATGATCAATATCTAATTTTCCATAAAAACATGAATTCTTTCACGTGACTGAGGTGTTTTGGATCTTCGTATTGCCCTGCTCAGCTTTCTTTTGACCGCACTCCGTGTTTACTTCTTCTTCGACTGATTGCTGTGTTCGACTTCTGTCGTTTTTGCCTCCCCCACTCCTCCTCTCAGGCCCTCAGTGCCTTCAGAAGCACTTCTCGCTGTGCAGAAGTGAAACAGTCGGCTAAAGCAGGCTGCTGACGACAAATTCTTATGAGAAGACATGATGGAGAATAGTTTGACTTCGTGTTAAAGACGATTTATTTAAACGTTTTTTTAAACGCTACACACTCAAACTGTCGATATTATCGTGACTCGCAGCAGCTCATCATGTTCATTTTTGTACATTCAGTGACAAGCTCATGCTCTCACAACCACAAACTCACACTCCCGCTCTTTCTTTATCTTCCCTTTGCTCTCTCTCTCTCTCTCTCTCCTCTGCACACTGATACAAATATACCAAAATGTGGCCTGACCGCTAATGCCACAACTGACTTCCTGTTCAATGTGTTTCAGCATGTTGCTCGGTGACACAAAACTGCTTTTAAAAACATGACCTTCTCGAGGTTGCTGCTGATGTGCCTGTGCCTCGATGTCCTACAATTAACACCGTTTGGGTTCAGTTTGATAGTAAACACTCTTCACTTGCTGTGAGAGCACAAACATGAAGTCCTGCACGGAAACTTTTGGCTTTAAGTCAGCAGCTTTGTGTGTTGCATCATGCAGTCTTGCCCAAACCGAGAACCGACGTTCATGCTTCTTATATCTCTATGCTGTAACATTTTTGATTAACAGTTTAACTGCAGGAAAGTGTTGGATAACAACAGCAACATGTTTGACTTGGATTCTCTAATATAAGATGCACTTTAACAGCTTCACTTCCAACTCTGTGTCTACCCTTTGAAAGTATTTTTTGGTAAAATATCTAAAGGGATATTGCAACACAGCGTTAAAGAGATAATGTAAGTTGGTAGTCATGTTATGAATCAGACATGGAGGGTGTTTGTACGTTTTTAAAGTTCAAAGGTGCTTAATGTTTAATGCCAGAGTTTTCAGTTTAAAAATATTAGTGTTCAGGCTACCTTAAGATTTTGAGGTAATTTTGTAATAAATCAAAACAAATAAGCATCTCTAGTCAGATAAACTTGAAACTCATCACAACTGAAGTAAAAAATCAGTCAATTAATATGTTTAATAGACTTTAAGATGTTGCAAAATGATTTAGAGTTTTCTTCTTAAGTTCACGTAATTCAGTTTTAAGGCAGCCCAAACACTTAACTATTTTAAGGTAAAACAGATTGTTTCTTTTTACGGTGTGAGAAAATACAGAACCACTGCAGTCCCAAAAGGTGATATTTGTTTTATTCTGTGCACACAAGTTAACTTTTATATTGTGTGCATAAGTTAATAACTTGTTCCCACAAGATAATTAACTTTTGTGCACAACATAAAAGTTAATATCTTTCGTGCACATAAAAAATACAACCTTTCAGGACTTTCAAGGCTCTATAGTGTGAATAAGTTGTGAACTTTTTTTGCAGTTATATAATTGCAATTTAAAATTTTTGTGGCTCTGCAGTTTGAGTGACCTGTTTTTGCTTGGCTGTAACCTATTTTAGGTTTCACATCTGATTTCTGTAACTAACTTATAATTTTTTATTATTGGTTAATCTGCTGATTATTTTCATAACTGATCATTTGGTCTTCTGCAGAACATCATTTTTAAGCTTAAAATGATTCAAACAGCTCTAAAATTACCAAAATAGTTGCAGATTTAGTTCATAACAATGAACTAATCTGATAATCAGCTATTTATTTCAGTTCTACTGGTAACCTAAAAGCAGCTATTCCCCAACAAGTTGCAGGATAAATCTGAGGGACTACAAAAATTATTCCCAATATAGGAGAGCAGAAAACATATTTCTGCTGAACAAAATGTAAATTTTTTTCTCTCTTATCTTTGCTTTTTTTCATGTGGATTGCTTGATATTTTTATAGGGCTGTTGAAAGTAACCGATTTAAGTAAAACAAAGAGAATTTAGTCACGACAGGTAAACATATACCTGTGATAAGTGGCTGCAAGAAAGCATTACTTTGTTTAAAGGAGCCAGAAGCCAAAAAGGTTGTGATCCGCTGCCCTGAACTGTAACCAAGGATGTGGTTAACAACTACTTTCTTGCATGCACCAATTACATGATTCATATTTGAAGTCTGTTTTGGTAATACATATACATTTCTCAGATGTAAATTCAGGGATCCCACATTCATGGAAAACCTGGAAAGTTGTAGAATTTCACAATCAAGTTTTCTAGGCCTGGAAACATCATTTGATTAGGAAAAAATCATTTAAAGTTTTGGAAAAGTCATGGAAATTTTGCTGAAATTGCTACAGTAGTCTTTTGTGAATAGCTATCAATGTAATGTAACATAAACTTATTTTCGTGCTTAAAACATAACGCCGCTAACATCGCTAATATGCGTCGATTTGTGAAGTTTTGCTAATCGCCAAATTTGTTTTTCTATTTTTCCGTTCTGTCTTTCTCATCTGCCTAAAATTATGTTTGAATAGAGTTTAAACAAACGCTTTTTTGATGCTTTTTTTGCACTCTGGCCTCTAAAATGTACAAAATATATTTCTGGTGTGAATACCTATATTTTCATTGTGAATTGGAGAGTGGTTGGGGGACTACATGGCACACTGTTGTGAGCCAGATTGGACCATAAGTTGAGTATCACTAGGTTAGGGTATCTGTCAAATTGGTGTCAACTGCTATTAATGGGAGAAACAAGGCCTTTAGTTTCAACATTCTGGGGAGGATACATATGAAACAGGGTCTTTGAGCGTCAAAAATGCAAAAATGTGACCCCTTTTTGCATCAGTTTATGGTGTAAATGTTTCTAAATTTGTCAGTATAAAAGTTATCTACTACTTAATTTTTTATGTCAGTGCACTGTAAAATATGACAAGTTGATTTTTCTTGAAATAATCTTGGAAATGCATTGCCTTGAAAAAAGAAAGTAAATATAACTACAAATCTTAATATATGTTTACTTTATTGAAGTGTTGAGTTTACTTGAAATTCCGCTGTATTTACTTAAATTTGTGACGTTGCTGCAACTTAAAAATGACAAATGAAATCACCCTGTTTTTCGAGGTGTTTAGCAACTTCAGAAAACCAAGCTGGTCTGACTTAGCTTGATCATTGCAAAGAGGGTTTTGCAAGTTCTGTTTTCTGGAGATGTTTAAGAATATACAAATATGAATGCAACCATACAGATATACAGGTAAACATGGTTTACTGAAGCTGCTAAAACTTAGAACTGATTTGATTAAACTTGTCATTTTTTGATACTTTATTTATTATAATTTTTACATGATAGGGACAGTAAGCAGAAAAAATAGAATAAAATAAAGAGCAGAACAGACAAGGGGAAAAAAAATACATAAATAACATAAATATGAGGCCATGGGAAGTTTGAAGAATCAAAGCAAATTTTCCTAATTTAAGGTAAACTTGTCATTTTAAGTTGCAACAGCTTCACAAATAATAAGTAAATATAACATTTTTTAAATTAAACTTAGCAATTAGATATGAAGTAAACAGATTAAGACTTATATTTACATCTACCTACATTTTTAATGCTATCTATATTTTTTAAAAGTAAAATCAACTTTCACAGTGTGGACAACTGTATGTATGGGATGTGTCCCCCGCGTCCCACTCCCAAATACACCTGAGGATGTTTAAATGGACTGAAAACTGACAAAACGAGGTGTTCCCAACGATAACAGGGCCAGAGATCAAGTTGTGCAAAAGCACAGTCCTGTTTGCTCGCTATGTCTGAGGCAAGTGTCAGAAAGCAGAAGTAAAAGTTAAGTCAAGCTGATTTTGCAAAGGGCCGAGCAGCTGCGCTTTTTCTGCTACACAAACAGCGGTGCGGTTTTCACAGCTCGGAGCCTGGCAGCGCGCGGGCCTGTGCAGGCCGCAGGCACACCCGGGCCTCCTTCTCCTCCCAGCCTGTGAGGGGGACAATGAAGAGTTCAAACAATGAAACGCCTCAAGTTTGTCCACGTCGTTTCTTTCTGGAGAGGCTTTTGTTGCCTTTTCGACATTTTTTTTTCTAGTCCACGGGGCGGAAATGTGTGCGGAAAGTCTGAGGTTGAGACAGGAAGCCTGCTGAGTTCAGATAACGACACCTGACAAGTGCTCCCGTTTGCAGCTATAAATTATACTTAAAATAACCTCAAAACACACAATCTGCTGCGACACATTGCAAGAGAGCCATTATCTAAAGAATTAACGTTTTATCATGGAAGAATCCTGCGTGAGCAGGCATGTGAACACAAAACAAATATAAAATGAAACTTTTAATTTTAACGTCTAAATTTTAGTTTTCGTTCCAGGATGTCCTCAATATTCTGCACTGACCCTTTAATTTCTCCCTTCTTTTAATGTTAACGAAAAAACAATTGACTTTATAGACCAAACGGCACCATTAAACACACAAACATGTTTTTTTTAGAATCGAAAGAGGCATGAGTACAATAATTAGTTCCTCAATCTAAGGCCTTTTTTTCAAATGCATTTTTCGAGTTTTACAATTAGCTGAATATAAGACCTTTATTTTGGTTGAAATAGACTATCAAGTCCCTTCGTTATTATAAACAGGCAATTTTATAACAAATTGAAAATGTTTGCATTAATGTGGCGTCAAAGTTAGGGACGATTATGCAGGAAATTGTAAGAATACCTTAAGGCAGAAATAAATAAAAACCGAAAGACAATCGTCGCGTATTATAGGCAGATTCGTTAAAGCAATGGCATTATTGTGTATTTTTTTGGCCTAAATTATCAGGTACAAAGTTTGCCCCTTTTTTCGTTGCGCAATAATCAGTTTTGAGTCATTAAAATGGTCTTTTCAATGTAAAGTCCTAACATAAGGGCATTTATTTCTGCGTCTTTTCAAAGAAATGAAATTGAAGCAATGTGGTGGTGAAGAGAAGAGAAGTTGCAATGATAGAAAGAAATGTGAAATACCAGTCATCTGATGGAAATGGATCCTCCTGCTCGTTAAAAACAGTCTCTCACTGTATCCAAGTTGATCCATGGCGCCTTTTGGGGCACCTGCCTTGTGCGCAACAATAAAATCCAGCATCCCTTAATTAATTTATTCTTCGTTAAAGTTTGTTAACCCGTTAAATGTTTAGTAATTATTTTTACTTTTTTGTGTAGTCGGATTTAGCGGGGTGAGCTCTATTAAACAGAACAATCAGAAGAAAAAAAACGAAACGCGCTTGGAAATCCTCTTTTACGCGCATAACCGGCCACCAATTAGTGTTTTTATCTGAGTGTAAAGATGTAGTGGTTAGTTGTGTTATTATAGAGCCGACATACAACCACGAACGGGAAGGAAGAGGAAATTTTGTACAAGAAGGAAAGAGTGGGGAGCTCGCATCACCGCCTTGACTCTCTCACTCAGCAGACTCAGACCTGGTGTGGGTGGCCGCCTGTCATTTTCACCACCGGCAGCAGCAGCGTTAAAAACGATCAAACACGTACCTTTATCGTACAGTCCATTGCAGCAGCCTCGCAGTCTTTGTCATTTAGTCGTTTTTGTAAATGTTGCAGCCAATTTAGCCTTCTAACCTCACTTCAATGCATGCAGGGGTGCATTGGCTCTATGGCGCAAACCATTGCAGTTACAATTTTTCGCTCACAGACCATAACCGGATGACGTTTTTTTCTCTCTCGCTCTCTCTCTCTCTCTTGCGCTCTCTCTCGCGCTCTGTAAATTGGGAAGTGAAGTCACTCTTAAACACTGAAAGCTTCTCATGAAACCGACACTTATAACCTAAAAGGAAAAACAAAAAAAGCTCTCGAATGGTTGGATTATTGTACAAGTCAAAACAAAAGATATTTATTATGGTGATTAAGTTATTTTAGTATTGTTCATGATAATAGTAGAAGTAATAATAATTATAGTAGTTGTAGTGATAATAATGATTATAGTTTTATTTGTGGGACTCACTGTATAGAGGGACTCAACAGTGAGTCATGGACATTATTGTGCCGTTTGAGATCATATTAATATACAGTATCTGGGTGATAAACTGTACTATAGATACCGTACATTAATGTGATCTCAAACTGCACAATAATATTATAATATTGTTATTCAGTGTAGCGTTTTGCAATTTTTTAACCCCAATAAATTTTAAAGAGGCGAATGCCTAAGTGTCAGAACAACAAAAAAAAAAATACAAAATGTTGGAGACATTATATACCATATAAACATGGGTTTACCAAACAGGCCTACTAGGCCCAGGGGCCCAGGGACTCTTTTTGTATGTTTACATGGACATGAATAACCTCCATTTCTGTGAGTATGTGAACTCCATATTTTGATTATGAGAAGCCCTAATGTGCCAGCTGGAGAACTCTGAAAGAAACCGAGACTTAAATGGAGAATATGAATCCACCATGATTTCCCCCTAGTTTCCATTAATTTGTTGCATGAAATTATACAAGGTCCACCTGAAATGTGATCTCATCAGCTTCTTTAACGTGTGTGCTGTGATTAAGTCTTTTTTGTGTTGTCTTATATTGCTGGCTGCTGCTGATTGTGCATGTTTTCCAGATGGTTCAATGGTTTTTGGTTGTGGAATGATTAAAATATGCACACGTGGGGATCTCAGCAAGTTGGTTGTTTATGCTCACAAACTCAAATGTTGGCGAGCATCTTTTCCCTTAGTTAGTGCGGTTTGTCCTGCACCTTTGCCTGTTGTTGTTGTTTTTTTTTGTCAATTCAGCCTATAATCAGAGATGACAGAGCTTATTGGCTAATTAAAAGTTGAATAGACTGCCGCCTGCTGGTATGGTAAGTTATTTCCTCCCGGTTAGCCGTTGACTATAGTCTTTATTGTGTGTTTATGTGCAACTTTTTGGCTGAGACACAGGCAACGTGAGGCAACGCAACAGTCAGCTTTAGTTGCCTTTAGTTCTTTGATGTCGGTTTGGTGGGCTGAGTGCTTTATATGGAATTTGGGCCCTTCAGAAACTGCCACCTTTTAAGGGGTGGAGTCAGGGCCCGGGGGTCCAATATTTCTTCATCCGCCTATGTATTTAGATGCCTAAATGGTACATTACTGAAACAGCTGTATAGCATCAGATACTGCAGTCAGTTTTTAACAACAGGAAAAGTTAAACTGGAAAAGTAAAATCCTTTAAAGTTTTGGCAAACTTGTGGAATTTAGTTTTGTTTAATTGGGTTAAATCTTACATTAAGCTTCTGTGGATATCTCTCCAATTCATGCAACTTGACAGCAAATTTATTTTCAGTAGCTGTCCACATAACATAGCTCTATGTGTCACATGACATTTTGATTACAAAATAAATAATTAACAGTATGGTCATGGAAATGTTGTCATGGTCTTTGAGAAGTCATTGAAAAGCTCTTTTTTTTAATTGTTTTTTGGGGGGTTTTTTGGATGAAAATGTGTGAGAAACCTGTAAATAGCAATGATCAATACTTGTGATTGTGGTCAAAGGGGGTTCAATTACAGCAGAGAAGAAATGGTAAAAGATACGAAGATAGATAGGTCTTTATTTTTTAAAGATAAAAAATAGTTCCTTTACTTTTATGTCCCAAACTTCATCAGTAAATACAAGAAATGCCAAAAAAAAAAAAAAAAAGTGGGTGCGAGGGTGATCCTGGAGTGGAGGGTGAGCGTGTTGTATGTTTATTGGTTGGAAAAATGTACCATTTTGAAATAATGTCAAAAAAAGACAAACAAAAAAAAACCTTAAACCCCAAAAGCAAAAAGGAAACACAAGTAGAAAATTGTCAATACAAACGGGATTTGAATATCTACATAAAATACAAATGCAAATTGTGCTAAGGTTACTTAAAAAGTTAAAACAAACAAACAAACAAAACCTAACTTATAACGTGCATTATTTTCATTTCCGGCACATTTGGGTGTTTTTTTTTTTCTATTGTGCCGTGACGGTTTTCTTCAGTTGTGACCCCCTTGTGTAATCAGGTGGATTCCTGATATTTGGCTGCAGACGGTTGTGTAACTTTATCCCGCGTGTGTCCTTGTCTTGAGGTCTCGAGGTGGGGCTCCCAATCACGACTCCCGTCTCCCACCGACGCGCACGATTTCACCCATAGCTTCACTTTTCCAGATGGAGCTGGCCTTGTTTGTGTGTGTGTGTGTGTGTGTGTGTGAGTGAGTGTGTGTGTGTGAGGGAGAGACTTGTTTGTTTATACAAGGCCCTGGGCTCGGCCTTATCTGCTGCAGCCACTCACGCCGTGATTTCAGACTTTCTTCATCGGGTACTTGTGTGTGTGTGTGTGTGTGTGTGTGTGTGTGTGTGTGTGTGTGTGTGTGTGTGTGTGTGTGTGTGTGTGTTTTTACGGGCCATTGTTTTTTTCGAATGGTTTCTAAAGATACAGAGATTTTTTTTCTTCCTCCCACCTCATTAGAAACCGACTGCTCTGATTTCAAAAGCCCGCACTTCATCTCCACCCAAACTGCGCCTCCGTTATTTAGTCCCGCCTGTCAGACAATCAGAGTGACCGCAGCTCTGAAATATGTAGAGAATAAAAATAACACTGCTCATTGTTTTGGCTGCCACTTATTCAGCTGTTTAATCGATATCCTTATACTTTTCTAGAAGAGTTTATAATTATATATATATATATATATATATATATATATATATATATATATATATATATATATATATATATATATATATATATATATATATTGTTAGTATACTTTTATGTTCCCCTTGATATCCAAATATAACATTCGACGTAGTAATAACCTTTCTGATGCGCTAACTTCCTGCTATAAGCTGCTGTGACAGTATGCATCCCATTTTCAATTCATTTTCAATTAATCTGCTCATAGTATTCTCGATTAATTAATTAATCGTTTAGTCTAAAAAGCCAGAAAACGCTGAGAAACATCACTTTAGTTTTACAAATGTCTTGTTTTGTTCAACTAAGTGTTTAATTATTTGATTAAAGAAACACATTTAATTAATTGTTGTAGCCAAATTGTATTCCTGTTGATCGATTGATCAGTTAATTGACTAATAACGCTCGGTTTTTTTTCTAGTTGTTATGATGCCTCTTTTTAACATCTGGCCAAGGACATCACCTGCAGATGGCATCTAATTTTAGGCTATATTTTTGCTGTTTATCCACCACCATGATCCCTGACATAAATCGGCCCTAGTGAAAAAAGAGAAAAGAAATATTATAAAGGTGTATTTTTATTTGTGGGACTCAACAATGACATTAGTGTGCCGTTTGAGGTCAAATGAATTTATAATAATAATAATCATTGTTGTTAAAGGTGTCCCTTAACAGTGAACTGATTTATTTCCTTTTTAGTCACTATTAATATAATCTATAAATAATCCCACAGTTTATGGACGTGGCTTTAAAAAGTATATATATTTAATATATCTCTATTACACTACTAAATGTTATCAGTGGTGTAAGTATTCAAGTACAATTTTGATGTACTTTATTTGTATTTTATGCTACTCCACTACATATCACTGGGAAATACTCCATACATTTATCTGACAGCTCAAGTTATTTTCAGATTAGACGTTAGAACATGTGATGACTTTTTAAAATTTCATATTCTAACTAACAAACTGGTAATTTATATAAAGTATGACAGGATAACTAGCTCCACCTCTTTAGACTACAACATTAATTGTAGGTAACAATAATATGGAAGCCCATCTCAGTAAATAACAACCTTAACGTACTCAGCCAAGCCATAGCATAAATAGTTTTGTGTTTGAAAATGTATAATAGGACCCACAACATTATTAGATATTAGTAATAAATAAGTGTTCTTTGCCATATGATTGCCTCTTTGCATCATATCATCGTGCAGCAAAGCTCTCCAGTTAGAACATTTTCCAAAAATATGCCTCAAACTTAAACCAGGTCAAGCAAAAAGCTCCTGTGAAGGACCACTCATGGGGTTGAGGGTTATATTCAAAAACTGTATTTACTCAGTTTTGGGAAGGTTCTTTTTGAAATGTAATAGGTTACATATTACTAGTCACCGGGTTTAAAATGTGACAAGTTATGCAACTATTTTAATTACCTCATCAAAGTAATGTTACTTGTTACATATGATTACTTTCCTCACAAATGTTTTAAACAAGGCAATAAAGCCGAAAAGACCTAGAAACATAAGTCTATAAATGTTTGCCCTCAAATTTGTCTCAACAGCTTTGCTGACCCACGTTGTCCAAAATTACACCAAAAAAAGACATTCTTGGACAGCAAAAAGATACAAAATGTTGTATACAATATCTAAACTTTTTACTAACTTTTTTTTTCATTCTAACCTCTTTGTAATCACCAACATTTTAATCACTAACTGTAATTTAATTACACAGGCCTATTTTTCTCAGTAACTAACTGATTATAATTACATTTATTTTGAAATTTTATTAATGTGTACATGTAACGAGTTACTCCCCAACACTGTATTTTACTGAGGTCTATCTAAAGATTATGTTTCTATCTATAGGTCCCATTTGAGTCTTTACGTGCCTTTAAAAAATATATATATATATATATACACACACACACACACACACACACACACACATATACATATATATATACATATATACATATATATAATAGTGTATATTTAATATATATAGCTATATTGAATAGTGGTGAAACTAATATTTTTACTACAATACAGAAAAGTTTGGGTACTCAGAGGAGGGCCCCCAAAACAAATCCGTTTAGGACACCCAAAAGTCCGGGGTCGACCCGATTGTAATTTTATATTAATAAAAATCTGATAATAAAGTATTTAATATGGTAACATCTAGGGGTCATTCTCCTGCTTATACTTCTGATAGTCATTTATGTTGCTGAAAGTGATTTTACAGTGTGATACTGATACGTTTACTAACCAAAACTTGTAAATACTTCTTCCACCACTACTCCATTCGGGCCCGTGGTACTTTTCGTGATTTACCGGAGGATTGCGGCGTCAGTGAGTATTTTATGAATGAATGTTTAGTTGCTTGTTGCTAGGGGAGGAAAGGGAGGGCGCGTCTGACGTCACGTTGTATTAAACAAACCCTGCTGGTCACGACGCAGAGCGGGGCACGCGCCCCTCCCACGTCCGCTGCGGTTATAACGGGACCGGGCCGGCCGGACACTGACCACTCGCTGCTGTACGTGCACGCGGTAAATATAGTGCGTTAATTTTGGGAGAGAAAGTAAGAGATGTACTGGGACACTGTCATCAAACCTGGAGATAGAAACACAGACAGCAAAGACTCGAAAATAAAGGTGGGTTTTCACATTTATTTATTAATTTATTTTATTAAATTATTGAGAATACAGAAAATCGCATTATTCATTCATTATAGTCAAATAATTTATCTCACCTAGTAAAGGAAAATATTTGGTCCATATGACCAAAAGTAGTAGGATTTCAGTTGGGAAAAATAAGAATGACTGTGTGGTCTCTTGTGTTGCATCCAATGACAAAAGCAATGCACTCACAAGTTGTAAGAGCGTCAAACTGAAAAGGCAAATAGTTATGATCCTGAAAGAATTGCTGCATGACTGACTTTTCCCAGCAGCACCTAAATGCATCAGAAAATTAAGTTTTTAAAATAGACTCTCCTCACAGCTGGTAACATGTCTTTGACCAAAAAGATAAGGTTAATCCATTAACACCTGGATCAACATCTGGATCAGTGTTCTTGAGCTGCATTCAGATGCCTTTCACAAGCGTTTAAACCTCTGAAGAAAACTATTTTTAATTCTTTTAAGTACAGATTTAAAATCATGTTACAGAATAAGAAATATACGTACACACATATTTTCTGATTATTACTATTTGTTATCACTTTTTTCTTATTTTCAAATAATTTTTCTTGTAATTTTTTTGCTAATTTTTGGGCAATTTCTTGTTGAGTTGATCATCGCCTTCTTCCCATTAAAAAAAAAAAAAAATCAAGCAAATTTGCTCAGGTTCCAAAGGATTAAAAATGTTTGTTGTTTTTGTTGCAAAATATTAACATATGCAAGGCTTTTCCCATGTTACCTCTGCTTCTGCATATTGATCAGTAGTGAGAGTTGCAGTGATGATCAGTGTTGTAATGTCTGAACACAGATGGAGATTTGCCAAACTGGATATTACACGGAGGACTTTAGGACGCAGGAAGTGCCAGCTGGCTTTGACTTTGCATCTTATGGTGAGTTCAGAGTCCCGGTCGATACTCTCTCCATCACAAGTTAAACATTGTGACTTTTGATTGCTGAAAGTTCAACTATCAGATAGGTTTTTTTTTTTATGTTTGCGTGATCTGTTTCCTCTGAACCTGAGCAGCTGAAGGACAGAGGAAATATTTGTGCAGACTGTATCATCACATCTGTCACAGATTTCTCACTGAGACCTTGACACCCGGGGGCTTGGCCAGGATAACGGGGTGCTGCTGTGCTTTATATATATATGTGTGTGTGTGTGTGTGTGTGTGAGTGAGAGAGAATAGTGCTTGAATGGGCTGAGGTAGGCAAAGACGGCGAGAAACCGGGTGGTCAGGTTAAAGACACTCCCCTCTCTGTCTTCCCTAATCCTTTCCTCCAGACTTCCTCCTCCAACAGATTTAGAGTCCCCCTCCCCAGACCTCCATCACTACTCTGTCACACTCCCTCCACTGGCGTTTCCTCCTCTCTCTTCCTCCCCCTCCCTCCTGTGTTTCCTCCGCGCTGCCTCCATCCATTGAGCTGAAAAAAAAGGAGTGTGCAGTGCTGATTCGACAGTAAACAAGCAGCTTTTTCTTGTGTCAACATCCACCGTCAAGATAAAAACCCAAACTTACAAGTTCATCCTATTTTTCTTCTCTTAATGACTCTTTTGCTCGACTGTAAATAACCTCCTGCTTAAAGGACCACACCAATATTTTATTTTTTTTTTAGCATTTTTGGTCGTTTTTATAGAAATATTATATTCAGAAGTTGGAATTTTTTTTCCTATGTCACACCAGAGGCTGTGTTATATGGAGCTGAAACAGTGACAGTAATCTTTGGTGTTGAAAAATAAACATTGGCATTGAAACATATTTTATTTATATTCTGATTTTCAAAATTCATGACAGTCTTTGTCAGTTTTTATTATTCTTTTTTTTCAATAATTATTTTATTATTTTCCTTAACATCAACATATAAATCCTGTTGACTTACCATAGACTTAACTTTTTTTTTTTTTCAATCTCCCCTGCTGGCACTGGATGTCAAAATAATGTCAGAAAGACTCTTACAGACTTAAATGAAAATTTAAATGTCTAACAATGTTAGAATTCCATGTTGTTTAGCACATTTACATAAGAGTAGTAGTAAGTAGTCAGTAGTAGTAGTAGTTGTAGCAGTAGTAACATAGGAGTCATTTACTGTGACTTTTGTGTTTAAAATAGTTTGGATTCACTAAAGTCACACAGTAACACAAAATAACTGATCGAAGCAGCAGCAGACCAGCAGCTCCTGTGTTGAGTGAGTTTTTCTCAATGGACTCTGGTGGCTTTGGCAAGAGCAGAGATGGGGAATTTGGGAACTTCCTGCTAAAATTGGTTGTCAGAAGGAAAGGGAAAGCTGTGAAAATACTTTCAATATAATGCATACCTAAAGTGATATTGAATATTTTAGGTACTTTTTTAGGCGGCTAAAATACGTTTTGCTGCAGACCCAAATCCACAGCGGTACATTGCTTTGCTTACATGCCTGACTCAAGCCTGCTTCTCCAAACTGGGCTGTGCAGACTGACATCTACTGTTTGTAATACACTGGTTTTGGATAAAGTCATACAACCCCACTTCAAAAAATCCAAACTGTCCCCCTAAAATTCTTGCTGTGAAGGAGGTAAACTCGTAAAATACATTTTCGTATGGTAGTTGTGCAGAGATGCCAGGCTCTGGAGTCTGTAGAGGGCTGTAGGTGGACATTCCCTCCTCAGTATACAAATTATATGTGAGTCACAGTGTCCTTAACCCCTTCTCTGAAACTCCTCCCCTCAATGCCAAAACAGTGACAGAAAGGAGAATTTGTAAAAATAAATATATTAAAACTTTTTTTTAATAAAAGTGAGACGTGAGGAAAAATACCAGAAGATTGTTTCTAAAAAAACAAAGTGTCAAAGTTTCCTTATTTAAGGCCAATTTATATTTACGATACCAAAACTTATTGTCTCTGTTCTAGCTTCAGATAAGCAACAGTTTCCGTTTATTTCAGAAAATTAAATTGTTATCTTAATGCCTTAATTTAGCTGTAAATCAGTCCAGGTCTTCTATGGTGCAGCATTCAATGATGTTCCCACATATGAAATTTGACACTCGGCTGCCAAAAAGTAATTCACTCTCGACTTTGGTTGTAAGAAAATCAAAGTAGAAAAACAAATTATTATCAAACAAGAAAATCCAGAGAAGGATGATGTGAATTTATCACAATAACAAAGTTGCTCTTCAGCCAAGCAGCTCATCTCATGTCTTTCAAGTCTGAATTTCACCAAGAAGAGATTTCAAAGCAGGCTTATAGCGCTTCTTCTGCATAATAACACGTCTTTGACCAAATAACAATAATAAGTGTACAGGTATGAAATCTGATATATTACCATTTTTAGTCTCCGCAAGTACATTTTCACACCTTGCTTTAATAAATGGAAGCCAATAAGTGCAAATTGGGGATGAAATCAATCCAAAAAACTGTAAAAAAAAATGTTAAGAATTAATGTGCAGTAAAACCATTGGTGTGGTCCGTTTTTAAAAGCGCTTTCCTGCCGTCGTCATCACTCCATCACTGACTCCATCTGTCTGCGTGTGTTTAACCTCCAGACTGCCCTGGTGAAGACCTGTCTTTTCTGTTAGACAGTAAAGCGCCCGCGCAGCAGCCGTACGTCACAGAGAGCAGCTACCCAGAGCCACCGAAAGCTTCTCAACCATACGACAGTAAAGGTGAAACCTCGAGATACACAAAAAACACACCCTTATGGTTTTTAAAACTTTTTTTTTTTTTTTGACTTATCTCACATTTTTTGGTCTTTTTCCCCTCAGTAAACACCAGTGACACTAACCTCTTCAACCTGGACTCATACCAGGAGTTCAGCTGGTGGGCCTCATATCCTCATGGTGAGTTTATGCTGTATTTCATTCATATTTGAGAATTGAGACAAAACCTTATTTATTTATTTTTACTCTTCAGTCAGGCTGGGAAAATAGGTTTCAAAATCCCAAAGTCTTTACTATTAAACCTTGTAATGAGCCAGTGATTTATTTTTTCCTGAATGCATGTCAGAGGTTAGATTTGATGGAGTTGACGTCTTATGAAGTAGACAAAAAGTTTTATATTCATTAATTTCACCGCAGTTGTAGCGAGTAGACATTTTATTTGGTGAGTTTTTTTTAATTTTATTTTATTTAAGTTGCAAAGAGTTCTCGTAATGCTAATCAAAGTACTCGTTTTAAAACCATAAATCTTACTCCATTTTGAATAAGAAGGCCTCTGGAGGTGATCAGTTATGGTTGAGACACACCAGACAGCGATATATTTTAATGATTTTTTCAGAAAATACAACTTTTCCGATGAGAGTATCCCAGTAATAAGTCTTAAAACCTGGAAATGAGTTAGCATTTCAGCGCTCCTGGTTCCCCCTCGTCTCAAAGTTAATGTTTTTTTTTTTTATGGGCTTTTGATTATATTCCTGAAATAAGGTCTGTGGTTAACACAAGCCAAAGAGACTTTAATGTTTTGTTATAAACATAAGAATACGTCAGTAAATGCCTCGCTCATGAACTCTGAAGCTTTTATTTTTGTTAAAAAAGGCTACATGAAACTACAGAACGCCATCACGCTGAACACGACTTGTTGTGGTGGCGACAATAAGTCATGTGACCGTAGTGTAGTTTGGTTATTGCCTAATGTTAGCTTTTTACTCCTTTGGATTACATTTAGGCTTCAAAAATCCTTTAATTGGTGTTCATAAGCAAATATTATCTTGCTGGACAAAATGTGTAAGAATCATCAACTTATGTTTAACACAGAACTTATTTTCTGCAAAAATCCTTTAATTGGAGAACTTAAAAACAAGAAATCAGATCTAAATATTTTTGAAATCATACTTATTTTGTATAAATAAATCCTTTAAAAATAATTTCTCACTCCAGAAACAGAAGAAGTGTGTTTGAAAGTTATCTGCACAGGGGGTTTTTGGACATAATATTTTCCCCCAATTCTCAAGAACAGGTGATTAAATTTAGCTTGAAGCAAAAAACACCTGAAAATGAGTGCAATAAGTTTTTTTTTTTCAAACATAATTAACATAATTTATAGCATAATTTTAATATAAGTTATAATAATTAGATATTTAAATTTAGTTTTCTGGGACATTTTTCCTGTTATTTGATCAATTTCTAATCATTTTCTTTCCCTCTTGCCCTTTTTTGTCTTTTTATTGCAATTTTTTCAGGTTATTTTCTTGTCACCTTTTGATAATTCTTAATCTTATGATTTGCAAGTTGCTCATGCATGTAGATCCAAGTTTTAAATGTTTAAAATACATTTTTTTTTAAAGGTGTTTCATTTTTGTGACTACCTTTCTGTTTGATGTACAGATGGGGTGACAGTAGACCAGTCCCAAACTGGATACCAGGAGTCTCCACAGACATACCAGAGCCTGGTGCCCCAGAATGGACAGTTCAGCCCGGCCATGGAGGGCAGCCACAGCCCCTTTCTAACCGCAAAAGGATCAAATGCATTACAAAGTGAGACATTTCGCCTGTAAAAACACCCTCCCACTGGTCTGATTTTTGCATGTTCAGTGTGTGATTCTCGTGTTTGTTCCAGGTGAGACGGATCAGGGTTACTCGTGTCACTCCTCTGAGCTGTACGAGACTGACGGACAGAGGCAGCCGTCGTCTTTCTGGCCTGAATATTCCTCTCCCAGCTTCAGTGCCCCCCTACCACACCCGCCTCAGACCTCCTGCCCCTCAAACCTCGTCCCCCAGTCCTCAGAGCCGTACTGCCCCCGTGTGGTCAAACGCAAAAACGCACACCCCCAGAGGCCAGACAGGGAGGGCCACATGACGGGGATGTCAGCTTATCCAGGTTTGCGTTCTTATTTCTTGCTTTTCAACTCTGATAACTACTTTACAGATGAAATTCTCACACACAAGACATGTGATTATAAAACAAGATGCACTGATTAAACTGCTCAACTGTGTATAAAGTACTCAAAGATCATCGCCCCCTTGACCTACTACAACATCAAACTGCCACATTAATTCATCAGTAATAATAATAATCCACTAATATAGACAGCATGACACTCACTGGGGACGTTTTTCAGCAATTTTACCTTTAAAACTTTTGTACATTTTTTTCTGAGAAGAAGCTAAATATGAGCTTGGGAACTATTTTTTTAACCTGCACCCTGTTTTCCCATGTGTTTGTGTTTAAGGGACTAATGGAGACTATTTTTAAAATTTGTCCAGAAGGCAAAACAGTCTGCAATGTAATCCGTAAATGGTGCCTGTTTTTGCGACCAACAGGCTCTGATTATTATAAGCAGGGTTCATAGGTCATGAAAAACCTGGAAAAGTCATGGAATTTGCAAATAGCAATTTCCAGTAATGGAAAAGTTTTTGAAAACTGAATTAACCCTGCAAGTTTTGGAAAAGTAATTGAACATTTTGTTTAACAAATCTGTATAATGAGACACATTGTGTTGAAAGACCGTTGAAAATTCAACTATTATTTCTGTTTTACTGTTTCTGGCAGAAATAAATGGTTTGAAAGCATATTTTCTTTTAAAATTGCCAAATCCTTTTCAAGAAAAAAAATCAACAACATTTTCCTTTGATAATTTGCAAATGAATAAATAGATTGTTGTCTTCATTAATCGCTTTGACACAAAAACGTGAAAAAACGGTCAAGGTGGAAAAATACTTAAGTTTCCCTTTCAGTATTAAATTTGAATTTCACATATAAGTGAGTATTTTTATGCTGCTGTATTGCTTCTTTTACTGAAGTAAAACATCTGAATACTTCAACATTTGGTTACAGTAGGTTAAAAAAATAGGTTGCCGTTATAACTCTGGTTGGAACAAATTATTCAGTTTATTCATTCCTTCATTTAGGTTCTGGTCCGATCCAGTTGTGGCAGTTTTTACTTGAGCTACTTCTGGACTCTGCCTGTCGTACCTTCATCTCCTGGACGGGAGACGGCTGGGAGTTTAAGATGTCCGACCCCACAGAGGTGAGAATCTTGTTTTGAAGTACTATGTGGCAGTAGTGGGGAGAAAAACAGAGTATATTTACCTAAGTGTTGTATTTAAATGCAACTTTTGAAGTACTTGCACTAAAGTATTTCCATTTCATGCCACTTTGTATTAATACTCCACTACAGAGGTAAATAGCCTGTCGCAGTTTTAACAACTGTATTTACTTTTCATTTCATAAAAGAAATTATCAACATTTAAAGTAGTCGTTTCCAGTCTTTTTGGACATTTATCAATATCAGTGTGTATTTGGGGCCGTGGCCACTTTTCACACGTCAACGAGTTTGTTTGCAGTTTCACCAAAGAGACATTTTCTCTTCACTTCTCAGATGGTTGAAAAATCCACAATGTTAAAACAAATCTTTGTATCAGAGCTTTGTTTTTAAACCTTTCCAGTCACCTTAAAGGGGAACCCAGACCCTATTTTCACTTTTTTGGTGTGCGTGTGTGTGTGTGTGTGTGTGTGTGTGTGTGTGTGTGTGTGTGTGTGTGTCTGAGTGACTCGTGGGAAAAGCAAATTTTGAAAATGGTTCAGTATTGAGAGAATAATGTAGCCAGCAGCAGCCAAACAGGCTGCAACATAACCAGTCAGGGAAGGTGTGCCCCATCAAGAATGTGATCGCTACCTGACAGGTTTATTCATGTCAGAGTTGTTTTTTTTTTTAAATCACCCAAAAGAGAAAAAGGGGCGTCCCTCCTTATTTCCTTAATAATCAGCAAAAATCTTTGAAGAAAAAAAAATCACTTTTTTTTTCTTTTAAAATTTTTAAAAAATTAAGAAAGAACTTAAAAAAAATGCTTTACAAACCCGCAGGTTTGGAGGGCATAAAAAATAAGTCTGTGGTTAAAAAAAAATAGTAATTTAAAGTTGTATGCCCCGCCCTACAGTTTAAATGAGACTTTCAAATAATGAAGTGAAGTATTTGTACATTTTGCATTGGCAGTTGAGTTAAGAATCCGATTGCTACACGCAGGGTTTATTCAGTATTTTTTTTAAAGACTCACCTCAGTTGAACTCTGTTGATCCTTCAGGTGGCCAAGCGCTGGGGCCAGTGCAAGAACAAACCCAAGATGAACTACGAGAAGTTGAGCCGCGGCCTGCGTTACTACTACCACAAAAACATCATCCACAAGACGGCGGGCAAACGCTACGTCTACCGCTTTGTCTGTGACATACAGGGCATGCTGGGAAAGACAGCGCAGGAGGTCCTCACCAGTCTGAACGTTTTGCCTACAAACACAGAGTCGTGGCAGTCTTTGCCTGCGGTTCCTGCAACGACAGGGATGTCAGAGCACAGCAGCGAAACATGGGCGTCACAGTGAGAAACGGGTGCTGGGACTCTTGGTGCTGCTGGCAGAAAGTGACCAGCATTTTTTAATAAAGTACTAAAGCCCACAAAGTGAACTCTTATCTCCTGCAGCCCCGACTGAACCACAGTGTCTTCATGGGAGGACATTGTCCTCGCAGGCAGACCAGGAGCCAGTTTATAGAAGTATGGAGACAGATTTGTCTCAATATTATGTGTGTGAGCAGATTGATAATCTGTGTTAATGTGTAATCTGTAAAAGTAAAACACCCTCTAAAAATACCAAAACACAGATTTGTAAACTCAAAAAAGTAAGCAATATTTATGTACGTAGCTCCTTTAACAGACGGAGGCTTTACGAGGACAAATACAACATACAAGAGAGAAGGTTTACAAGATTAGGTGACTACTTGAAAGGTAGCTTGAAGTGCAAAACTATTTTGCATATTACACAACAAGAATACACAAAATATTAATAAAATGCAGACCTAGTGCATATCCAGTTTTAGTTGACTTTTAATAAATATAATTTTAATCAGTTGCAGTTACTGAGAAAAAATATGTAATTAAATTATAATTATTAAACAGAGTTCAGTGGGGGGGTCGT
Source organism: Plectropomus leopardus (assembly GCF_008729295.1). Taxonomy (NCBI): domain Eukaryota; kingdom Metazoa; phylum Chordata; class Actinopteri; order Perciformes; family Serranidae; genus Plectropomus; species Plectropomus leopardus. Next base: position 28,925,232 of record NC_056469.1, on the reverse strand, counting down.
TAGTTAATTTTCAATTTATTTTTGTGAATTTACAGATCTTATTTTTGTATTTGTGGAAGTTTTATATTTACAGATTCCTCATTTACACACAGATTGTGGATCTCCTCACACATATAATAGTGAGGCAAATCTTTCTCTATATAAATGCTGCATTTCAGGAAAAGAAATACCCCAAATTCCTAAATTCATGCTTCAGTCTTTACAAACCTGTTTTTCTAAAGTAATAGATCACATTGAATCTAAGTTTTACAATACTTAATTACTTACTCTCAGGGCTAAATAATTGCAGCATTTAAGCACTATAGATATACTTTTTTGTAACATCATATCTTTATTATTTGATGTGTTTCTAAGTAAAAATTTGATTTGTAAATAGTGTTGATATTATTGCTATGTAGACTTTTGTGCATTTATATATTTTTTTAAACACAAAACTCATGTCTACCTCTGTTGCTAACTAGAAAAACATAAACAGAATATTTTTGGGTGCTCACTGTGAAAGTTTGATCCTGTGTGATGACGGTTTTGTGTAAATAAACTGTATATAAACAGAGCGGTGTGAAGTCTTGTTATGTACGTGCTGTTTAGTTCTCCATCTGAGTATTCATGAAAATATTAAAAAGTGCGTTTATGATACTCAATGTGAATTTCAGGTTTCCTTAAATTGCTTTAATTATCTTTTAGGTGGGTATTACTCATAATTTTGGAGAAATTGTATCACACATTGTAACACATCTAAGTTAAATGTTACATAGACTTGTATTTGACATTTATAACTTAAAAATAACGTAGGCATTCACTAAAGAAAAATAAAGCCTGTAATGAAACTTGTACATGAACAAAATTATTTAAATTACTAATTTTAGTGGAAAACTATTGCAGCCAGTGGTTTAATATTGCATGTAATCAAATTAAACTGAGAATATCCAAATATTGATTAAATCAATCAGTGTGAAACTGCTGCGTGTAACCTGCGATATTGTTGGTTATAGAATTATTTCTATTATTTTGGTTATTTAGAAAGTGAACTGTTTACCCTAAAGCTTTATATGTTTTTGTTTGTTTGTTTTTAAATTTTATATATAAGCAACAGGCTATACTTCATTGTCTAATTCTGCTCGTGAACATAACCATCAGGGGTTGTACATTAATGACGACAAAGAATGTTTGAGTCAATCCAATTTTATTCATGTAATAAAAAATGAAACCACCCCAAAAAAATTGCAGAATCCAGCACAATTTACATTTAGGCCCTTGGATTAAAAACTCCCTTCAAAATAATAATATAAATAAAATAAAATAATGGTTAATGCTCTACTGATACTGGAGAAAACAGCTCATACTAACAACTTTTTGCTCATTTATTATTTTGTCTGCTGCAGGAGGACAGGACACGGACTTCCAAAGACAGCGACGGTTGGTCACTAACGGGACAGTTAGGGATGCGACGACCTCTAGCTCCTTTTCCGCCTCTTCTGTGCGGTCCTGGAGGGGAAAGCAGAGGAAACTGGAGTGAGTTGGGCCACCGCCTGTGCCACAAAATTATCCACAAGTGAAACTCTACCAAATGTACACCTTAAGTCGAGCTTACTCATCTTGAGCAGTACTTTGAAAAAACAGTTGTAAGATGTTTTGTGAGGCTCTGAAGGGGCTTTCTAAAGTCTCCATAAATAACTTTGATTACATCACCAGGGTCTCCTCAGCTCCAGTTTAGAGATGAAACATTTTTAAACCAAAGATTCATATTTGTTCATTCTTCCAAAGTAACTATTTTTTGTTAAAGGTCCATTTGGATGTTTTGGCGGGATTGTTATTATTACTATTTTATTTAAAACTGCTTTATTTGTCATTTTTTGTTAATCAAATCACCGAATGTGTTCATTTTGGAGAGGAAGAGACCTTTGCGGAAAATTCGGCTGCTGGTAAAAACCTCCTGAACGTCTGGATCTTAAGTGATCAGAGAAAAAATGTGAGCATACATTAGCAGCTGGGCTAGTGGCCCGTCCTCCGACATGCCTAACAGATTCATTCAGTGTTTTTACTGGTTTTGATCACATGGTCCATTTTTACTGAAGAGGAGGAGACCGCAGATAATTTGGCCACATAATCCCCTAAAATCTGTCACGCTAGACCATTAAAAGACAAAAAAGTGAATGAAGTTATATCAGTAGCTTAATAAAAGCAAAATTTGCATAATGGTAGTATTTAATTTAAGGCGGTGAGCAATTCAACTGACAAGAGTTACTTTAACACTCTTGCAACAGATTTAATAATAAAAAAATGCAGAATAAAGAGCTCTTTAATAACACAAAGGGCACTCCGCACAGTAATCAGACAGTGTGACTGAACTTTTAAAAGAAACACAGACCCTGAGGCGCTGCGGGGCTGGACCCGTTTCTGACATTTTTGTCTCTTTGTAGCTGCAGCTTTGTATTCGTTTTGAAATCGGACTTCTTTCAAAACCTCGGGGTAAGCGATCGCATATTGGATCAAGGAGTCCTTGAGATGGGAAAAAAAGGTTATTATTAAAGTTACACAGTCCATATTAACTTAAAATAATGTTTTTTAAAAAACTCGTCCCTCAGGGGGCAATTTGAGACAAATACTTATAAACAAATAATTTACACACATGTAAACCAGCATGCTAAAATACTTTCAAACGCAGTAAAGACAAAGTTGTCAGTGCTATCTGATCCACTTCACTTTATTTCATCTGTTCGGGGACAACAGGAAGTCAGCCTTTTGGGTAACTCTGGGAGAGGGTATCTTGGATCAGCTACAGTGTAGTTTAGTGAAAACTCATTTAATGCTGGTATTATGGTGAAAAATGTGTTTTTGAAGTGGAATAATTACTTTATTTATAGTTTCCTGCAGGGAGCGTAAGGATATCTGAGGACAGACATATCGACTTTGAGAGCTGGCAGATTTCAGAGTGCAAACACCATCTCTCTCTTCTTTGCATTACCTTGTGGACCATCAGCGGCTCCCGAGACATTGAGTCCTCTCGCTCCTTCTGGTGGCTCGCCACCAAAAAAGCGACCCAGCTCAAATCATTCTCCAGCAGCCATTTGAAGGTTTGACCTTTGTACTGGCCAAACTGAATCTTAAACCTGCTCAACACGAGCCTTTCAATACGAGGGTCCCCGCCCTCAGAGACGACGCTGGCCTTTGCCTCAGCCTCCACTTCCTCTGGATTTTTCCAACAAGAAGCTTGAGAACGTGACCATCTGACTGCCTGGTTTGAAGCTGCCTGGTTTGAAGCTTCCTGTGAGCGCTTCGTCTCCAACTCCCCGGCTGAGGTCTTACGGAAGATAGGGTCACCTTTCTAAAAAGAGATGAAAACATTAAAGTGAGTATTGTTTGAATTAATAACATTTAAAAGAGAATATTTGAATGTTATTGTGTAATATTATAGGTTGAACTTACATCGAAACAGATTCTGGTTTTTGAATCTGGAGAGAAAGGTGATAGGATGGTTAAAGGCTAAAAATTGTGAAAAATTTTAACTTTCTAGTGTGCCGCATACAGTGAGACACAGACCGCACCAATTTACGCAGCATCATCAGTCACACTGTCATCTGTCTGTCTGCTGTTTGGTGCTTAGCAGGTCGTGCACAGCAGGATTTCGGGGCTTTTTTCCACTGAAAACAGAGGTCTTCTCCTCTGTGTTTGTTGATCCCTGGCTTTTCTGTTGCAGGCAGTGCCAGGAGCGACTCTTTCCCACAATCAAGACATGTTCTACGCAGAATCTGGTTTTCACACATCAGGTCACACTGACTCACAGAGATGCAAAATTACCATGACCCAAAGTGACTTCAAAGACACACAAAATAACCAAAGACACAAAATGACTTAAAAGAAGAAACAAATGTATTATAAGAGACACAAAACAAACAAAAAAAAAAGCACAATGATCTTAAAGAGACACAAAATGTATTCAAAAAGACACCAAATGACCTCAGAGACAACCAAAGGACAGATGATGACTTAAAAGAGATGCAAAAAAGACATAAAATGTAATCAACAAAACACAAAATTACCACAAACCCTAACCCTAACCCTAACCCTTAAAAGAGACATACAATGGCCACAACTAGACACAAAATGTCTTTAAATACACAAAATGACTTTAAAGAGACAGAAAACGTCATCAAAGAGTCACAAAACAACCAAAAGACACAAAATGATTTAATAGAAAACGCAAAACGACAACGAAGAGATACAAAATGACTTTAAAAAGACAAATTAGAAATCCCAACAAATAGTTTTACATGTCTGTGCCCAGAGGCCCACTGTTTTAAACACCGCCCACGAGAGCAGCAGATTCAGACGAGAAAGTTCGAGAGAAACTGAAACTGTCACTGATACATCCTTATAAGCAATGTATCGATTATGGCCGCTTTAAGGATTCTATTGGTACACAATGTGGCAATTACGATATCGATACTGAATACTTCATGAAATGTTTACTCACACAGCGTCTCGGCCTCCTGGTTGCAGTTAATCTGTCTCAGTATATCCACAGTCACCTGAAGAGCTTTGGTCTCGGTGAAAGTTGAGACCAGCAGGTCTGTGATCTGCAGTACACTTTTGTCCTCCACATCACTGACGCTGACGCACGGCTCCTCTCTGCGGTCCCGCAGCTGGTGACAAAACTTCAGAAAGTTGTTTTTCCTCAGGTCCGACAGCGCATTTTTTATAGCCTCTTTTATTGTGAGAACCATTTCTTATCCGTTTATTCCGGGTCCTGGTGTTTTAGGTGACGCAGCCGCACCGGTGCGCATAGGTACAGATTACATTACGCCAAAAAAAAAATCAACGGGAAAAAGGTGCTGCGTTCAGATACTGTCGGAAATAGTACCATGCATCGGTTCTTCAACCCCTCCCAATCATCAGCAACCGTAACTTCTCGTTAATGCAAACCAACCTTTGGACTTGTCCACACGTTGACGCAGCGTTTGGAGAGTCGTGTCTTTCCCCCCCTAACCTTTCAAAAACTAAAACTCATGAACTAAAGAAATACATTCATAAGCGCGCGTGCACACACACGCACGCACACACACTTTCCGTAAAATCGAAACCACATCAATGTCCTTGAGAATGGAAAATAAGAGTGTCACGAGGGGGGAGTATGAAAAGCATAAATCAGTTGATCCTCTGTCATGTGGTATGCATAAAGATTAATGTGCACAGCTTGATAGACCTGGCCACACCAGTATGTCAAACAATCAAAGACCAGCAAGAACTAGGTCATGACAATCTAAGACCAGCTAAAACCAGCTAAAAACAGTACCAGCATATGCTGACGCGGTTATTTCTCAATAATCAAGGACACTGATTTGATTTCAATTTTTAGTTCCAGGGATAAAACCAGCCATAGTCGTAATTTATGGGGGGGTTGCAACCCACTCAATAATTTAAACCAGCCACCACAACCCCCCCAATATCATATCATAATTATTTAAAATGAATGTTAGGTATTATAAACACGACAATGTGGTAGATTTTCTCAATGGCACTAAAAAAAAAACTCCCACGCTGAGATTTGGAGAGCTGAGGGGAAAAAGAAAGCCCAGCCAAAAATTTTAAAATGTTGGCAAAAGAATGAAAATGTCTTCCTAACAGGAGGTACGATATTGCTAGAGCATCAGCGCCACCACTTTGATTCATTCAACATTTGACTCGTGGTCAAATGTTGAATGAATGAAAGTTAGTCCTCCTCTCTGCTGCGGGGCAGATGCTGCTCGGACCGGGCGGTGTTTACGGCAGCTCGCTCAACTTCGTCGGTCGCTTTGACAAGAAACTTTAAATACAAAAGTCTCCAGAGAGTTTGGACAGTCGTCTGATTTTACCAGAAAGTTGGCAACACTCATATAGTGGTCTGGAAATCTCACGATCTCGTGTGTTTGAGGCGAGCCGACGGCGGCGTGTTTCATAATTCTTCCGGGTTCGGAATGCGGGGTGCGGACCCAATTGGATGTTACACTTGCATAACGCGCCTGGGTATGTGTGTGTACGTGTGTGTGTGAGTGTAGCCTATACTACATGCTGAAAAGAGGGTCACAGGAAGAAAGATCAGAGTCCAAAGTGGCCGTGTTTCTGCTAAAAACCCGCCGGAGCGAACCGAAACCAGCCCAGTGTTTCACAAACACACACAGTGATCCACACGTTATAGCCTAAACACACACGTGCACACAGGCACGCACACAGTAAAAAAATGTAAACAAAAAAAGACAAAATAATGCCTGTGTCACTCAACCCCCCCAATGTTCAATTCAAAGTCACGCCCTTGAAACCAGCTACCATCACAAGCTGGTTGGACCAGCTAAACCATCAAAAATGATGCAAAACACACCTTAAACTGGTCCAAAAAAGCAGGTCAACCGGCATATATATATGTGTGTGTGTGTGTGTGTGTGTATGGAGAGAGAGAGGGAGGGAGAGAGAGAGAGAGAGAGATCTTTATTGTTTTCTTATCTTATGACCTCAAGAAACGCAAGTTTGTTTTGTACCTGTGCAGTCACACTATTTTCATTTTGCACCAAAAAAGATAAATGAAACTTTGCAATACAAACAACAACAAAAAGAGTTATAACCTATGTATTCAGAATATTTGATCCTCACTTTTCCGGCAGCATTTGAAGGCAACCGTGAGCATTTCCTCATTTTAAACGCGGCAGCTCTTTAACGAGGGCGTCTTCCTCCTCTGCGCGGGACGATAAAAAGCTGACGGCTTGTGCTCTTTTGGTGAGAAATGCCTCCCAAAACCAAAAGAAAGGCTTTGGCAGACATGCTGGAGGACCTGTCAAAGGTAAACTTTGATAAGTTCTGCAGACAGCTGCTGGACCGCAGAGAGGAGCCCCGGGTCAGACGCAGCAAGGTGGAGGGCAAAAACTTCTTGGATATCGCGGACCTTCTGGTCTCAACTTTCACCGAGTCCCGAGCTGTGTCGGTGGCTGAAACCTTGTTGAGAGAGATCGAGTGCTACGAGGAGGCAGACACACTCGGTAAATATCTCCAAGGTTTGGCACGATGTGGCGACAAGAACGAGTCAGGCTGCAGAACATTTAACCCTTTAAATGTGCTTGCGTGGAAACTAGCGAGAATTGACAATCTTCATTTAAAGAGCGACTTCTACAGGAATTGATGTAGGTTACTCAAGTTGAAAATGAAAGTGGAGAAAAGATTGAATGAGGTCGCTTCCTTTTTACTTTAACTTCTAACAGTGGCGGACTCATGTCTTGCTTGTCTGGGGGCACCAGCACGCATTTAGGGGGGGCCTGTATACTGCTGCATTGCCTTTTCTCCACTGGAAGGGAACTAGTGTTGCCAGATTGGAAATGTTAAACTGTTGTACCAGAGGCTCAAAATGACCATATTCTGAGAAAAACTATTGCACGCCAGTAACAGTGTTTTTGTGACAAATCTACCCTTCTTACTGCTATAGAGAGAAGCTACTTCTCAGTCTACACGGCTCAGCCCACAGCTGACATCAGGGTTTTTTTTCTGGCATGCCGATTGAGGCAATTGGCGGTAAAGAGATTATGTGAGAAGTGATGCGTAAACATGGATGTAGGAGCCAAGAAATTAGATAAAATAAGACGTTCAAACTCAACCCAGCGCTTATTGTAAGTGTCACAATTGTCAAATTATCGTACATTATGGCTATTTTGGAATTATTGATCTTACAGTGGGCAAAATTATTGTACAAATACGATTATTATCGTACGTCTTGCAATACTGAAGGGAACCCTTCTGCATTACATTTAACTGCACAATGGACCACCCCGGAGAGCACTTTATCATCGACCTGCTCGATCACCACATCAAAGAAAATGTTCTTATTGACTTGCTCCCAGAAAGCAATCTCAAGTCTAAATCACAGTATGCTTGTTAATGTGTCCTTCATTAATCCTGTGTCCCACACTGTGATTTCATCATATTTATTTTATTTATTTATTTTATTTTCAGTTTCTAACCGAGTTTCTTCCTTTTTTTGCAGTTGAGGACACAGGTGGACAATCCTCCAAACCTGGTGGTTCCAGTGAGTTGTTCTTATTTTTAAAAAAGATATTACAGATTAGCTCTTGTAGAAAATGAGTTGTTTTTGGCATTTCACATTATGCTTTATCCTTCTTAAAAGTGAGCTGTTCTCGCTGCCGCAGTAAATTTAAGCATTACGGTGTAAATGTTGAACTGAAAACCTGTGCTTTAGAATTATTTTTTTAAATTGTCAAAATAATTTTAGATAAGCTCAGCCACACAAGCTCACACCTACAGTAGGTTATCTATCGAGAGAGACAGAAGATGAAGATGAGAATAGAATATAGCTTTTTTTCCAACACAGTAAAAAATTGTCTTTAGCTCACGAAAACATCTAAACAGCACAAGAATGTGCAACATATTAAAAAAATGTGGTAGAAAGGATAAAAATGTAAAGTAAAAAAAAATCAAAAACAAAGCATGACATATTTAAAATAAAATAAATAAAAAGATAAAGTTGAAAAAGGAGAAAAGTGGAAAAATAAGTTTTTTTTACTGAAAAACACATCAGCATAAAAAAGTCAAAATACAATAATATTTAATGCCTGTTTTATTTTGCAGTGGATTTTTTTTTTCAGTGCCAGTGTTTCATTTTTCAGTGTCAATGTTTATATCAGATGCCGAAATGTACTGTCACTGTTATCTTTTGTTTGCTGTATGTAACATATGGAAACAGAAGTGTGCTCAAACACTAGTTTGAGGTCATTTCTTTAAGCAATTTCAATTTTCCCAAATTCTGTTTCAGCTACAAGCCCCTCGGCTGGAGCATGTGGTGAAGATCCCATGGCAGACGGTAGGTGCTCAGGTAGTTTGATGTCCTCTCAGTATTCGTCTAGTTCTTCGCCTGTCAGTCAGATTGTCGAGAAGCTGTCCTGAAACCTGCCTCCTAAGTTACAGTTTTTCTCATTTGCTTGAACCCATTTGTCCATTCACAAGTAATGTTTCCAGCCAAAATGGCACATTTTGTTTGCAAAATGCTTTAACACTCGCAAAAAACATTAAAAACAAACAATAAAAGCGAATGTTTCCATCAAACAGCACAACCTGTGGTCAAAATGGCTTCACGATATTGGACTTTTTGCAGATAACGGATATAAAAGCAACTCATTTGGCCGATAACTGATACTGATTTCGATATATATCCACTTTTTCCTCACTTAGTATGAGTGATCATCAGGTCTCTTCTGTAGTGGGATAAACATCACAGTATTCACAGTCTTATCGCGATGGCCCATCAGCTCATGGAGACATGAAATACAATGATTTCCAGTATATGTACTATTGGGTCACTAAATCGTACACGTTGGGCTTTTTCAGGTTTTTTTCCCCATAAATATACTACGTTTCTTTTTGTTATTTTAAACCCAGCCAGTCATTGCAGAGTCATTTTTCCCTCGAGCCCAGCTGGGTGTAAGAGAAACAGAATCACAGTCAGGTTTTCTTACCAAGAACATCGACACATAAAAGGAATTTGACCTGTTTTTCTGGTGCAAAACAGTTAATGTAGAGAAATATTTAAAAGATAGTAACTTCGAGTGGAATACAATAAGTAAAAAAAAAAAGTAAATTGAAAAAAGTGTTGGAAAAAAAAGTTTGACGTCAAAGTTTGTGAAAAAATAATCTTTGTGAAGAGTGCAAGAGAGATGAGATGAAGATGTACACGCAATATAAAAACATAAAATAGAATATAAAGAACACAAAAATGTACGTACCAAAGGTACGATGGAGAATCAAGTCCAGTGTGTGTTAATGCAACACATGAGAGCTGATTTAGCCTGAAGATCAAGTGGATCTCAGTTTCACTGTGTTTAAGCAATCGAGAAAAACTGCAACTGAAGCCAGCTCTAGTCAGAAGGAGATTTCACCTCTGGCCATCGGAAGCGAAGGATGGCGGGTAAACTCTGTGAAAACTCCGGCCGTCTGAGCCCGGCTTTAGAGTCAGATCAATGTCAGTCTTATGTTTGTGCTGTTGTTTTGCGTAAAGAGTTTATCTTTGCATAAAAGCGACTTCTGTTTGGGTCTCCGGACCCACCTAGAAATCGCACAAGCTGGGGTCATACGTTTTTTTTCTCATAAATGTGCTAAGTTTTTTCATGTTATTTCAAATCCAGACAGTCACTGCGGAGTCATTTTCCCCTCTTTCCTCAGGGGTGCACTTCGTGGATAAACATCGAGCCCAGCTGATCGACAGAGTGTGCGAGGTTGCGTCCATTTTGGATGAACTTCTCGACGAAAAAATCATCCAACAGGGGAGTTACGATGAAATCCTGGCTATCCCTACATCTCGAGATAAGATGAGGAAGCTCTACTGTGGCCCTTTGAATGCTGCTGGACGTGACGGCAAAGACATCCTCCTCAAAATCCTCGAGAAAAAGGAGAGACCTCTCATTGATGACCTCAGGAGAAAGAAGTGAACAGTCTACCTGAGCAAAATTTTTTTTAGACGATAACAATGGGAAAATGTTAATGATAATACTGTATCTCTGTGGGGGTTTTCTACAAAAAATAGCTTTTTCTGCCTTAATTTTGTACTTGAATTTTATGAGAGATTTCCTGTAAGTTTTAAACCAAAATCAGAAAATGTTTGTCAGAAAAACATGTAAGAAATCAATGATAATCTTCAACAGACACGACATGTTTTATCTAACAAATGCAGTTAGAGTCTGTTTTTTAATCAAATTATTTTATGAAAAGTAAAACATGCACAATCATGAATTCTTATTTTGCATGTAAAGCTGGTTTAAAATGCCATTTTTGCCAAATATCCAAAAAGATTGTTTTATCCACTTTTATACTGTCCCATAAGAAAAAGTCGTCCAAAGTTGAAAATGTTCTCTTTTTTGGACACTGATATAAATTTATCATGAAATCTAATTGCTGTGTGTGTTTCTTACATTTTGAGTGAATGTCTAAAAAAAACAGCATATGGTGCAAATATAATGACAGTAGAGTGTATATATGTATTTTCTCCAGGTTTTTAAAAATGTGCACAACGATCTTAACATTTATGTCTGTCTTTGTTCAGACGGTTCCTTACTGATATTTTTCATCACTTTTTGCTTCTTTGAGAAAACAAGTGTTGTGGCTCTGAATGATTCCTGCAAACGCTGCTTCAGTGACAAACTACCACAGGAGGACTTTCCACCAACAACATGGTGACAGAAATGTGCTGCAAGTTCTCTCTTAAATGTTACGAACGTAAGGAAAGGCGTGCAAACAGGATCTACCTTCTCTTGTGTCTGACTTGCAGAAAATTATGTATTTTGTCTTAAGTGTTTTTACTCATGAGATGTCTGTATCTGAATGAACAGAAGGAGGCCAAATGCAGAGTGATATTTTAAATGGGGGAGCGCAAAGATTTTTTTAATTCTATTTTTTTGACATCAAGTCTGTTTACACATGTAGTGTGGAGAAGTTGCTGCAAATGTCGAACAAAAAAAAAGATTTATGAATGCTTTTGTGGCTCGGGGGTGTTGTTTCCCTCTGAGGTGACTAAAGCTAAAAGACTCCCAGATAACCATATGGGACTTTGTTTAAAACCTTTTTAAATACATCAGCAACATTATCATTATTTCATTTGACACAGAGCTTTTCAAAAGTTACTGACAAAAAAAGGTGATATAAGGTTTAAAGATGTGACGCTCCCAAAATTAGTGAAATCTTTTAAATCACTTCTCAACGCTTTATTTTTTAATTCTAGCACATATTTTTTTTACTTCCAGCATGTATTTGTTGGTCCAGTATTGCTTTTTTTAATCTGATATTATTGTCCTGTATTTTGCACACTTGATAGATATATATATATATATCCCTAAATATTTACATTCTTATGGTGTTATGGGAGCATGAGCTAGGGTGCAGACTTTGTTGTTTTATTATTTGAGTGACTTTGCAAGAATTGTCATTGCAAATTGTGTAAAAAAAAAAAAAAAAAAAAAAAAACCCCAAAATTACTTACTACTTACTAAATTAATTTTAATTTAAGCTCCAGAAAAATGTCATTCACAATTATTAGAGATTATTATTATTAAAATAAAATATTTTACAGAATTATCATTTTTAAGATGTTTTTTTTCCAGTCCATTTCATTATGTGTGTTTTAACTTTCCCTTTTTTGTTTATTATTATTATTATTCCCTTTTTTGTTTATTATTATTATTATTATTATTTTCATGTAGTTACGTTTGTACTTTTCTTCCCAGTTTCCAGTATCACTAATTTATCATTATATTATTATTTATCATATTTTTCATCAGTTATTTATTCTTAAAACCTCATATATTCGTAGAATAAATAGTGTGGTGCAAAAACTGTATATATTTTAAAATATTAACAGTATGTGTTTGACACATAGACGGTGTATAAAGGGTTAAGGTTTTTTTTTTGAGGAAATGTTGAGAGGGTGGGTCTGGGGTGGTTCCTCTGTAAATTACAAATTATTTGTAATCCCAACACGATTTTGGATAAGATACTTCCCTGTAACCAGTATACTTACGACTTCTGGCTGTTGAACCAGCCAAATGTAGAAATATGTATGGATTTTGAACTTTCTTCGTTATCAAAAGTGCACAGATACTGAAGCAAAGTTATTGAAGAAAGCGAACAGAGACACTCGGTGAGTTTGATTTCACCGTCCTGCACAATTACTCAACTTTAACAGAGTATTGTTTAACGGTTAAACTGTTTAAATAACGTCACCGTGATTAAAAACGGTTATGCAACATTAAAAGACGGAATCCAACTCTAAAAACACTCTAGTTCAGGGTTGTTTTGAAGATATTAGTCACATTTGTCTGGCTCGTTTCTGCTTTTACTTTTACCTTCCGTTTGACAGCCACGGAGAGTAGAAAAGGGACACGACAGGATTTCAAAAGATGGTAATTAAAGTGACGCTTGCGCAGTTAAATCTGGTCTGCTGATTCCTGGCCAGATTTCACTGCGCATGTGCTGTACCCCATGATCGCGAATCATCCGTGACGATGTGACTTCTCCTTTTTGCACCCTCCGTGTGGACCGCCGTCAGGAATGTCAGGAGACGTTTGTAAGCTAACTTGGCGATTGCTAGCTAACGTTAGCTGCTAATATTACATACGTTTTTTTTTTGTTTTTATTTCAAAGTAATTTTACTCGACAGTCGACGAAAAAACTGAATTAATTTAATATAAACCGACAGTTAACAGTCAATTTAAGAGACACTGTGCATGTGTTTGTGTATTTGAAAGCCAGACCTTAATAACTGAAAAGGGAAGTCAAGGGTTAGCACGGATCACAAAATTGAGTAAACAAAATTTGACTCAAGGAGACGATGGGGTTTCCTTGATTTAAAGGAGTTTGTCTACATGTAAAATCTACATACAACTGAGCAAACTATCTGCTGATGAAGACCGTGAGGTGAGGTTAAAAGCTCAGGAAAAAAAGTGAAATAGACCATTTAGTAATATTATTCAGTCATTGTACATGTTCACAGCTTTGGTCGCTGGCGTGATGATTATGTTATAGTTTTTAACCTCCTGTTTTTTTCTTAGCATTTCATTTGTTGTTAGGGACTTTTCTTTATTTTTCATTTAAGGATGGTGGCTGGGATGCGACTTTTTTGTTAACTCTCCTTAAAGCTACAAATACTTTTCCTTGAGCCTCTTTGAGTGACTTGTTGAAATTGCATGACTCTCCCTTCATCATAAAATAGTTGTTGGATTTTAAGCAGATACCCTTTGGTGTATGTTTGTGAAAAATTGAAAAGAAATCCTGAAGTTGAAAACTTCAACTTTTCACTGCGGCTGTGTTTGCAGATTAGTCAGTGCAAATGGTTTATTTTGGGCAAGACATGTAGAATCATTAAATTAATCAATTAGTTTTTTTAGATTATTAATTAATCATTAAAAAAATACTATTTTAAATATAGACTTGGTTATGTTTTTTTCTGTTAGTCCCACGTAATGTGTTCAAGGACTGTTGGAAATTTGAAAAACCCAACATTAATAATAAATTGTGAATTTCCTCAACTTTGGCACAAACGCCCACTTGCACTCAATAATGAACAAATGAGATTCTTGTGTTCAAAGGTCATAGGTCATTGTGACCTTGTGTCCATCACATTCATGTGAGCCCTATATCCCAAGACAATGTTAAGGTGATATTTTCATAAATTAGGCATAGATGTCCTCTTGGACACAATGGCGAACAGATTAAAATTTGGTGGACAATGGTGAAGTTCACTGTGACTAATTTACATGCTAGTTGTGAGAAAATTTCACACAGATGTCAAGTGGAGTAAAATTTTGAAGTGAAAGCATTTTATAGCCAAAATGTCAAAGGTCAACCTCACAGGGACTTATTAATATTCTGCAAACCTTTTTTTGTGGCCATTATTCAATGCCATATCTCATTAACACAAGGAGAGACATTTGGTTTGATACTGACATTAATCTTGGATGCACATCTTGCAACTGCTCTGATAGATCTTATGGGCTGCTTGGGGGAAGATGTGTAAAGCATCCATATTGTAGAATATGTAGCTTTTTTGTAGCAACATCTATATTTGAAGCATTGTCAGTGGTCATGACTACATATGAGTCTGGACAGACATGGATTTAAAGTGAAACTGCAGCTTACCTTGTTTGACAAGGCGGCATACAACTGCAAGTCGCTAATTATACAATCTGTTGATTTTCGAAATAAAAGTAATAAGAGACACATCAATAACTCTGGCATTGTTGAAATCTAAAGAGATCAGTTTCAACATTATGGTCGATCACACCAACAGACATCCTGTCCTGCGTGTACTGCATGATATGTCCTTTTGATTTTCCAGGTGGAAACAATGACGGCAAAGAAGGTGCTTTTTGATACACTGAATGATTTGAATTCAGAGGAGCTCGATAAATTCAAGTCACTCATTGAATTGGAGGAAGATTTTCCACCCATCCCAAGGAGTCGACTGAAAGTGGCGAACACACATGACACAGTAGAGCTGTTGCTGGATTTGTACAGAGACAAGTGTGTGGAGGTGGCTCAAAGGAGTTTAAGGAGGATGAACAGGACCGACCTGGTGCAGAGATTATCAGACATCAGCTCAGGGACCAAAGGTAAAGCAAAGAGGACATGTTACATAGATATTTTTATAGTGTAAGAAAAGGATCATTTTATGATCAGATCTTTTAAAGTCTGAGTATTTTGCAATAATAAATAAATCCAAAAAACACCGGCTAAAATATCTTTAAGTAGCTCTGTGTCACTGTGAAGGAGGTTTAAGTGTCACTTTGGGATGAAATAACTTGATTCATAAATGTTCATAAAGCATATTAAATCATTTACTATTATTATTACTATTATTTTTCTGTTTGTTTTTTTCCTCAGAGAAACAGCGGCCTTTGCTGAATCAGAGAGTAAGTAATGTTTGTAAACCACTTTTTCACAGGCATGGATGTAAACTGATCCGCAGAGTCATACAACCGCAAGGCAATGATATTAGTGGAATACCATAAGGGAAGCAGAAGTGGAGTTTTAAAATCGTCTTCAGATAGTGTTCTTATTGAACTTATCAAGCTGCAGACGGCAAGAGAAATTCACAACATTTAAATACCAATAATTATAATAATGTGGTCATTATTTATATTAGAAATAAAGATGCAATTGGTTAAGCGATCACTCCATTTTAAAATAAACAGACTAATTGTAGTTTTTAGAGAACTGTGTCTGAAAGTGTCACATCCAGGCAGTCCAATAAAATACAACGCATGAACCTGTTTATTCAAATAAAATACTTGCGTGATATTATGGATGTGCTCTTACAAAATCCACAATGCTAAAACTTAGACATTGATGAAATTTTAACAGAAAATCAGTCATCATCAAAGTCGGCAAACCACACATTTTCCCCACTAATACTTTCTTTGTATTTTCCAGGTGGAAACAATGGTGTTTGCCATAGAGCTGCTGTTGGAAACACTGACTGATATGAATGACAAGGAGTTTAAGAAGTTCCAGACAGCTGTAGGCCAAATAAACCCCGAAAGATCCGACTTGGATCAATGGATAGACATGGAGGACATTGTGTTTTTCATTGTGAAGACCTACGGCCAGCAGTCTGTGGAGATGATAAAGGAGGTTTTCAAGAGGATAAGGAGGACTGATCTGGTGCAGAGGTTGTCAGACAGCAGCTCAAGACCCAAAAGTAAGACAACAGAGACAAGAATGTCTTAAAACTGGTCCTTAATATGTGTCTCAGCTGTTTAGACACCATGTCTTCAACTCTTTGCGTCATAAATGATAAGACGTATAGTGTAAAGAAAAGAAGACACCACTTATGGCATGCAAATGATACTTTATGATCCATGTGAAATATGAAAAATATTTTGGGAATGGGGGCATAATATCTGATACATTATATGTAACTGTTGATAAGATTCAGCTGTAATTTTTTGTTGACCTTTTTTAAAAAAATTTACACAGCAGTGTTGATGATGTCGATCATTAGTTTTTATTTCCTGTTTTCTCAGAAAAACACTCTGTGGATAAACACCTGCCTACACTGATCCACAAAGTGAGTGATGCCACGTCTGTCTGACCATGCAGAGTACAGCTTTTATTCAATATTTTGAATTAATATCATTATCACTAATGATGAATTAAAGCAAACTCATGATTTTAATCAGATGTTTTTCACAGAACTGAAGCTGAGATCAATTTGAGCTCAGTAATGTTCCCATTATCAAGTCTTTGTATTTTGTACAGTTTTTCAAAGACTTAAAGTGCTAAACATAAAAAAGAGAAAATACCTTCATTGTGCTCAATTCAGTTTATGGCAGCACAATTAAAGAGTTACAGCCTGGAAATAAAACTAAACGAACATTAATCAGGAAACTGATATTAAAGAGTAGAAGGAAAAGAGGATCAATCTCTGCTCTAACAAACAGATGATTACCAAATGTATCAGTAGCTTCAGTATCACTGTAGAAAAATACATTTTACAATATTCAGATGTGTAAAACAATAATAACAACATAGATAAGGTGAAAAAGATACATCTAATAAATATAATTTTCTCTGTGAACATGTACTTATAATTTTCCAGGTGGCAACAATGAGTGCTGTTAAAGAGCTGCTTCCAGAAACACTCATGGATTTGAGTGACGAGGAGTTCACGAAATTCAAGTGGTTACTGCCATTAACGTTCTTCCAGAGGAGCCTTGAAATTACCCCATGGACACGACTGTGTGGTATTGACGAGGCAGACCGACTGGTGGATGTGATGATGGAGAAGTACGGTCAGCAGTTTGTCGAGATGACTGAAGAGATTTTAATGGACATGAAGAGGACTGATCTGATGCAGAGGCTGTCAGAGACCAGCTCAGGACTCCAAGGTAAGAGAAAGAAAACAGCTGTGTAACTTCACTGAAATAATAATTTCATACAGATGATTACAAAACCAACAGCTTAGAGTATGAAGCAGTTCTTTACTAGCAAATTAAATGATGACTTGAAATGGATGCCTGTGCTCATGTGGTTGTTTGTGCACGAACGCACGCAACAGGCTTTGAATAATTGCTTACACAGGGAAAGTATGCAGAAAAAGAAAAGGAATCTTGCTGCGGGCGTGTATTACGTCATCAACTGCGGCAAGGTCATTGGGACCAAAGTAAGAAAAACTCAAAATTGTAAAGGGGTATGACAACAATTGTAACTACAGAAACTGAAACAGTAGACTTTCCTATATAAATGATGCTAAAATATCAGATATTTGTCAAAAAGATAATTTAAAATGATGTAGTGAAGTCTGTAAAAGTAACCCCTGTGGGCAAAAACCTCAGGTTTTTACTCTTTTCTGAACTCTCAGTTTTTAACTCTTCGTATGCCTCAGTACCGGCGATAACTTAGGTATTATCACTGAATATAACTAAGATTATCACTAATCTTGGGTGCCCACCTGGAAACTGTGCTGATTGTATAGATCGTATTCTGTGCTGCTGCACGAAGGTGTGTGTGAAGCATCCATGTTCAGTGTGGTGGTTATTCTAGTTTCTGCTTTGCAGGGAACTTACTTTAGTTTGTGCGAGGTTTCTATACGTGTTCATCTACATGTTCATCTGCTCCAGCAGCATTACTGCTTAATGCTAACGTCAAGGAAACCTGTCAACTTGGCTGCTGATGTTGGCTGAGTAAGGTAGATTATTACAGTATTTTCTTGTTGTTTCCCTCTGTGATCGCTGTAACTGTGGCTCCCTCTCGCCCTCACACACAACTGCAACTGTCTTTAAATGTGTTGCAGCTGCAGGATCATCAGCTGAAGCATCTGGTGTAAGAGCCACAGAGGGAGGTATGTGTCTACACCTAAACACTTTAATCAAATATAACAAAATAATGTTACTTATTCAACTAAAAGTAATGTTTTTCCAAAGCCCTGAAGTTATCAAGGTGTTAAGTTATGTTATTAAGTTAAGTTATTATTATTATTAAATTAAGTTATTAATTTACATTTCAGTGTATGAAACATAGAACACAGACTTTCAGAGCAAATAAGACATCAGGTGAAACCGGCACTTTATTTTTATGAAGTTGTTATTAAGTCGATTTCTTGTTCATTTTGCAATAAATCCTTGATATTCGAATTGTTAAAGTCTGACAGTGTCTGATTATTAAGACTGCTGTTAAATCATACAGTCATTTATTTTTCTTTTCTTCTCAGAGAAGCACTTTGTGGATGAACAGTGGCCTGCACTGATCCAGAAGGTGAGGAATGTCACACCTGTCTGACTTTAAACCAAAGCTCACGCAATTAATTTGTTATCTGATTGACATAAAATGAATCATGACCATTTTGACAAATGTTAAAGTCCCCTTTTCTTGCAAAAATGCTAACAATGTTGTTGTGAGAATCTTCTTCTTTTCTCTGTTTTGTATAATTGTGAACTGATGATTTTTGGACTTTGGGCAGTCAGACAAAACAAGACGTCTGAGGACGTCATTATGGACTTTAAGGCTACTGTAACTTTCATGAAATTAACTTTGTATCATATTTGCTGAAACTGTTAATATATTCTGAAAGAAATACATCAGGCAGACGGTCTGTGGGGAAAAAAACATGTTCTGTATCTACTGCCTCTAATGCCATTTACTATGATGATGTTGTGGTGCGGCAGCAACAATCTATCAGAGACGGGGAGTCTCTAACGCAGCTATCAATCATGTCAATCATTGGTTGTAACTGAACAGCGATCAAACTGTCAAACCAGGCAGTGCTGATAAGATGTGAATCAAGATTCTGTTTCTGCATTGTCTGTTTCTCACCTCAGATGTTTTTAGGAACATATCTTTGAACGTTTAGCTGTAAAATGAGAAAGTTGGTGCTGCTTGTGGGTGGAGCTTGGTACTTGGTATTTTCATATTTCACATTTCTAAAACTCAGACATTGATAAGATGTGAACATAAAAATCAGTTGTCTTTCAAGTTGACAAACTGTGCTTTTTCTCCGTGAACATTTCCTTTGATTTTACCAGGTGGAAACGATGGTGCCTGTCATAGAACTGCTTTTACAAACACTGGCTGACCTGAGTGACCAGGAGCTTGAGGAGTTCAACAGCGTCCTCCTGAGCGAAACTGACTTTGACTTTTCAGACATCTCATCGATGCTGCTGGTGATTAAAGACAGGCAGGTCACAGTGTTTGTAATGGTGCAGACCCACGGCCAGCAGTCTGTGGAGACGACCAAGGAGGTTTTAAAGAAGATAGAGAGGACTGATCTGGTGCAGAGGTTGTCAGACAGCAGCTCGGGATCCAAAAGTAAGACAACAAAGACAGAGACATCTTAAAGTCATAAAACTGATACCTAGCACGTGTCTAATAAGTTTTAAACTTTGTCTCCTTCTCTTTACATGATACACTATATGGACAAAAGTATTGGGCCACACCTCTTAATCACTGAATTCAGTTTTCATTCAGTCTCATTGCCACAGTGTATATTAGCAAGCACCAGCACCATGCAGCCCACAGACACACTCCAAAGTCTTGAAGGTGGGGGTGGTGTAGCTGCAAGGGGGGGGGGGGGGGGGGACTCCTATTTTACTCCATATTTTTGCCTATGGATTTATAATGGGATGTCATAAAAGCTTCTGTAGGTGTAATATGTAGGTGGTCCAATACTTTTGTCCCTATAGTGTAAATAAGATTTACAGTATACTGTTGAGAAAAAAATATGCATTATCTGTTGCACAGATTGATGTGAAATATGAACATTATTTTGGAAGTGAAGGCTGAAACTGACTGGAGGTTTAAGTATTTAAGTATTAAATTATTTAAGTGTTATTTAAGTATTTATATTGATTTTAAAAGGCCCATCTAGGGACAGGCAATGAAAATTAGCTGAGGCTATAAAAAGTCGTATGCTGTATACTTGTCCCTATACAAATAAACATGAAATAAGTGTACTTTGTATTTTGTACATTTTTACAAAATAATATGGCCTGAAATCTGTTTATAATCAGATGTGCGATCAGTCACTTATGACTTTGACCACTTTTCTCCTCAGAGAGACACTTGGATGAACAACAATCTGCACTGATTCACAAAGTGAGTAATGTCACATCTGTCTAGCTTTATACAGCACAGCGTTCATTCCAAAAATGCAAGTTAAAAATGACTGTTATCTTAAACATTTTTATGGTATGACCCAAGCTCATGATTGATCATCAGTTCACAGAACTGTAGCTTTGTTCAGGTTGAGCTCTTTAGCAGTAATTTCATCCAAAATTTTTGATATGATGGATATCTACCACTGAAGATGAGATGAGGGAATAAGTCAGCATGTACATTTGTCATTGTCCCCACCCCCCATCTCAACAGTAAAGACAGTTTGGAAAGTTTATTCACCATAAACATCCATTTTTTCTTCTTTAAACCATTTTTAAAAGCATTAACCAAAATATCAAAAATGAAATAATGAAAAGAATTTTTGAGCCACGGTGACTCATTTTAGTATTTGTAAAACGAGTTGCAGCCTATTAATAATAAGGTAAACATTAACCAGTTTATAAGAATTAAAACGGAAAAGGAAAAGGGAACATCTTTGTTTTTTTCTCAAAAAAACCCCACAAAATATACTAAAACATAATCATACAAATCATTTTAAAATAAAGAACAAAACTGAACAAACTGTAAACAGCAATCACCATTTTTACTACAAACACTGATGAGATACAAAGAGACTTACTTATAACTGAATTAACTTTATAACCTATAAATGTGTTTATTGTTTCAGATAGCAGCAATGGCAACTGTTAAACACGTGCTTTTGGAAACTTTGAATGATTTGAGTGACGAGGAGATCGAAACATTCAAGGAGTTCCTGGAGTGGATTATCGAGCAGAAGAGCTTAAAAGACATGTCATCATTTTTCAGCCTTACAGAAAACAGAGCAGAAATGGTGGATATGATGATAGAGACCTACAGCCAACAGTCTGTGCAGTTAATCACAGAGGTTTTAAAGAAAATGAACAGGACTGATCTGATGCAGAGGTTGTCCATGCCCAGCTCAGGACTCAAAGGTAAGACAACAACAAAACAGTCACATTACATAATCTCATGTGCTCATAAATGTCTGATAAATAAATTTAATAATTAGTAATATGAAAGTAAATCTTATTGAGTACAAACTGTTATCACCAGAGCGAAATATATAACAACTGGGGACGTTGATCAATAAATAATTCATGAAATAAGTCATGGAATCAACACGTCTCACAGTCTCAAAAATTCAACAAAACAAGTCAACAAAAATTGAATGTTATAACAGGACTCAGACTAACTTTAGAAAGTGGCTGACAGGCTGGCAAAATTTGGCACAACTTTCTGGTTTGACTTGGATGAACTGATTAGATTTTGGTGGTTAAAGGTCAAGGTCACTGTAACCTTCTCTGTCTCATTCTTGTTATATCTCAAAAACGCTTTGAGAGACTTTTATCAAATTTAGCACCACTGTCTAGTTGGATTCAAGGATGAACCAATTAGATTTTAATAGTCAAGGTCAGGGTCACTGCGAACTTGTGCCCACCTCATTCACATTAATATGAAATTTATCAAATGTAGCACAAACTTCCACTTGAATTTTTTATTTTGGTGGTTGATGGCCAAGATCACTGTGACCTTACACTTGTCTCATTCTCCTGAATGCAATATGTCAAGAAATGGACTTGAGGGAATTTCTACAAATTTGGCAAAAACAATCGTCTCATTCTTGTGAAAGCGATATCGATAATTTGTGTTATTTTCTTTTCTTCTTAAAGTCGATTGTACTCTGTTACATCAGAGTAGAATCATATGACTCATTTTAAATGCCTTTTTTTCTTTAGAGAAACAGTCTGTGGATGAACATCAACCTGCAGGATTGGAGAAAGTGAGTCTGACTTTAGCGCCCAGATGCAACAAACCAACATCATAGAACTATTGGTGACAAACGCCCCTTGCTGCGCCTCCTTGCTTTGCCATGTCTCAGCCAAAAAGTTGCACATGAACACACCGAACTGACGGCCCACCAGCTTGTATGTTCTACGCCTGTATTTGAGGAAATTCCTCTTCATACCAGCAAACAGTGGTTGTCTGTAATTAGCATTTAAAATAGAAACCAGAGTGCCATCTGGATGGTAGTTAGCCAGTTAACACATCAACAACACAATCCAATATTAAAAGAATAGAGTATATTTACTGTGCGCCCATCACCAACAACTCAACCCAGCAGGAAATGTTTCAGCAAAAGAGCTCAATGACTGAAGAAAAACAATCGCTTGTGATGTAACAAGTTTGTTTCCACCTCAGTCCGTCTCAGCTTTGTTAACTTTCCTCACTTCTGTTTCTTTTCTCATGCGCTGAGCTGAAAGCCCAATAAACTCCACCCCACTCAACATGTTGAATCAGTGAAAAAAAAAAAGAAAAAGTATACAAGTGGTGACGAGGGCCAGCGGTGCAGGACACAAAGCAGTGATTAGAGCGATGGATGCGCAGCAACGACTCAACATTGACTAACAACTGACCGTGGGCTTGGTGTGTCAGGGCCTTTACACATGACAACTTTCACTCATTAGATGCAGATTAAAAACTCTCCTCATCCTGAACAGAATAAATGATCATACAAGACAAACAAAGTGTTTTATATTTGGTGGTTCTCACAGTGTTAAGATTGAGCCCTTTAGTAATAATGTTATTCACAATTAATGTTATAGAAAAACTAAATTTAAATGGGGTAAAATGTTTCTTTGAGCTACTGTTATCAACACTGCGTTAAATGAATACACAGACAATACTTTGTGTTTGTAAAGACAATGCGAAAATATTATCAGTAGATCAACAAATGTATTAATGTCTTGAGTGACCCTCTAACATTAATACTCCACTTCTAACGCACTGACACGGATAAAATGCGAAGAAATAAATCTTTGATCTCAATCAAGAAATTACACATTTGCTTAATGTATCCTTTGAATTTTTCAGGCAGCAGAAATGTCAGCTGTGAAAGAGATTCTTCTGGAAACACTGAGGGGTCTGGGTTTTAAAGCGCTGGAAAAGTTCAAGACGTTACTGCAGTTCACCTACTTTCAGAAGGGTCTTCCACAAATCTCACAGAGAAGACTGGAGCGGGCAGTCAGTGCAAAAAGTATAGCGAGTCTGATAGTGGAGAATCAGCAGCCTGTGGAGGTGACCAAGGAGGTTTTCATGGACATGAATCGGACCGATCTGGTAACAAAGTTGTCAGTCATCAGCTCAAGACTCAAAGGTCAGAATAAAAAGACAAACTGTCGCATTACGCAGTAATTTGTTTCTCATAAATGTCTAATAAATAGATTTTAGAATTCATAGTGAAACTGTGCTCAATCTTTATTTAATCTCTGGTGAAATACCAAAACAATTAAGCATCGGGAGCAATTCGTTGTCACTATGGTGTAGATTTTAGCATTTTCTGTGTTTAATTTTCTTTGAAAGCAACTGAACCTTGTTTATAGGGAGCAAAAAACTAAGTACAGTTTGAAGTACAATATCAAATTATACTGGAGCTCAAAAATTACCACTGACTTAAATCAACACCTCTCTGACACACTGAATATTATCATTTGACAGCATAAAAAATTGCATATTTTTTCACAATTCGAACTATAATCTTTACAAAGGTTGTATTTATTAAAACTTTTTGAAAATCAGAATGTATACAAAACCTGAAGCAATTTTTTTCTCCTCGTACTTGTATTGTCTGCAGATTACGACCCGACAATCAGTGTTTCCTCTCCCAGAATGGACCTGATGAAATATGGCTTTGGCGTCAGAGCACACTGTAAAGTGTTAATATACAAGACTACATCACCGTTCCTCACACTCCATGTTTACCTGATCCCAGCACACAATCCTGCTGTACAACAGGTTATTTTACATCTTTCCATCAGCAATATCAGTCATAATAAGGCACAGAACAGACAACAATATTGGCTGCATTAACATTGGGCAAATTTTGTGTTAATAATGTTTTTTTTGTCTACAGAACTTAGACATGATGGAATTATCCCGTGGGCACAAAAAAATCCTAAAGCCACATCCGGAGATGCCCCTGAAAATGCGTGATTGTTTCATCCTTTCAACAGATGTGGACGGGGCAAAAATTTTTCCTTCAGTATGTTTTGTGTGCTTTTTATTATATGTAACTGACTGTGGTTCAGTAATGACTTACTGTAGATACTATAGGATGAGCACAATGGAACATTGACTGCTTTATTTGGATATTTTAAGGAAGAAATCATGCCAAAGTGATCAAAATTTACCTTCACTCACGTTTGGTGTCTCGCAAAATGATGAATATGTCTCACAAGATTGTGGGTCAACATAAATACAGTATGACACTGCTGTGTGAGTCCTGTGTGGTGAGGAAAGAGCCGGAAAGTGATAAATCGCACCCTTTCTACAATGAATATTAGATGTCACCATCAGGACAGGGAAACAGGCCACCTTTGCGGGCTACCCAGTCCCAGAGATCCTTCAAACTTTCCAGTGTAGCTTTGTTAAACACATCTGGTACAAAGTGTGTGTCACTTGTGTGTGTGTCAACATCAAATGTCTTTTTGTTGTGGTTTTATTCATCTGACAGTTGCCACAGACACAGAGAGTTTACGAATGATAAAGTGACTAACCAAGTCATTTTGAAATAGTCTATATCTGCATCAAAATTTCCAAAAACATCTGTGGAAGGCTTCAGCGCTTGAAAAAACCATTTTCCACTTACATATAGTCATCTGTGTGACACTGTCTACTGTAGTGATGAAGTCTCAGAGAGGTCGAGACATATTTGAATGCACTGTATCATTCTTATGTCATCTGGTGAAATTTAGCCTCAGGAGCTCTGCAGCATCACGAGCACCTTAACACTTTACCAAAACTTAGAAAAGTTTAGCAGATGTCGTCATCTTTGTTGTCCCTGTCTCTAGATTACTGTAAGTCAAATGTTACCTCCGCTTTCTTAACCTTATTTGATTACAAGAAAATGAAAAAAAGATGGTAAATTTTAGCTCAAAGTCTAACATCGTTTATGTTCATCGTTTTTTTTCAGGAAATGAATCTCATATATGAATGCAAACATCCAGTTTCCTTTGAAGTGATCATTAAAAATGCAGACTCAGACTTCAGGCTCATGCTCACATCAAAACAAGAGCATCGAACAGTATGGACCTGTGAAATTCGAAAAGGTCAGTTGTAGACATTTTACCTACACTGTCTGTGTATCACTTTTATTTTGTGTTTTATTTTGTATTTAGTGAAGCAGGTTTCTGCTGTTAGATAAAGGTATTAAATTTAATGTATATCCATCCATATTTTCTTCTTCTTTTTTTGTTTTTGTTTACAGATGACTACCAAAGCAGCACTGGTTCTTTACAAGGTAAGACCTTTCAATTGTTCGTATTTCGAAGAATTGCACTTTTGATTTCAGAGAGTGAAAAAGCTCAGCTCTGTCTGTCTGTCAGCTGTCTGTTAGTCTACTCTGAGACAAACACACACCACTTCCAGAACACACATATATATTGTAATTGGAAGATTTTACTCTTTACAAAGGTTGCATTTGTGGCTTTTGTTTTTATTAAAGTTGTTCAGATTTAATGGGTGTTCATGATACAGTGTCCAATATTTTTCTCTCTGTCATTGATTTTTATGTTAAAATTGGGCAGAATTGATCGTTATTTTGTAATTATCCTCAAAGGTCAAGTGTGCAGGATTTAGGGGGATTTGTTGGCAATGGCAGATGGAATATTATATGTTTTCTGTATCACCTGAAAACAAGACTCATTATGTTGCCTTAAAATGAAGCACCATGTCTACAAACATAAACTATTTATTCATTCATTATTCATTCATTTATTCAGGTTTTTTTTTGGAGAGGAAAAGATCTCTGTGGATAATGAGGCTCACAGTTCAAACCTACTGAACACCATCTGCATCGGAGAAACAAACATTTTTACAGCGAAATTGCTTTATTCAGCATTTTTACAGCTCTTAAAGTCAGTGTCTGTTTGTTTTGTAAAGGAGATCAGCAGATTATTCGGCTCGAGGTAAAAACCTGAACACTGATTAACTTCTAACTGGGAAAAGTTTCAGTTGGTTGCAGTTTAAAATCCTCACTGCTGGACACCACTAAGTCTCCCCAAAGCTTATATGATGTTTCATTCAAAAGCAAGTAATATGACAGAAGTTGTTTGTATGCTAATTTTAAATCAGTAATGACTCTTTTTCTGTTTTCTTTCTCCTCAGAGGAACGTCAGTCTGAACTGATCCGCAAAGTGAGTAAGGTCACATCAGACACACTTTACACAACACAGCTTTCGTTGAATTGTTACAGGTTAAAAATGATCCTCATGTTGACAGTGAAGAGGTTAGGGTTAGGGTTAGGATGATTACAGGGAGAGTTGGAGAGAGTCAATTAAGCACAATTACTAATAACCAGTTTATAGAATTTATATTTCGTCTTTTATTCGTCTTTATTTTTTAAGCTATTTTACCTTTCCAATTGATGTTTTATCTATTTTGTTTCTTTTATTTGTGGTTTTATCGCTTTTATTATTTCTGATGTTGTTTTTCGTTTATATCTTTGTATTTTTTAGTTGCCATTTTACGTCCTACATCTTGCATTATTTGTCCCCTGGTTTTAATTTTGTCCTAACTCTACCCTAGTTTCATCTTGTTTGTGTCTTGCTTGGCGACTGTTTGGCTTTCTCTTGTTGTATCGCTCCTATTTCTGCTTTTTCTTTGTTTGTTAAAGCGCTTTATAAACTCTGTTATTAAAGGTGCAATATAAACAAAGTTCCTTTTATTATTATAATTATTAAATATTATATAGTTATCTCAAAATTAGATTTCACCAAATGTACCACTCGGC